>NW_006159834.1:847126-890082 GCF_000334495.1 Tupaia belangeri chinensis | reverse complement strand
TTCCCTAAAGCTACACTCCGTAAAACATAACCTGTTCATTTTGAAATAGGAAGACTCCCTTTCAGAATCCTCACCATGTTCACTCGAAGTATAAAAGGGCAATTTTCGAAGACCTCAAACATACTGCTTTAAATAAACAAGTAATTATAGTCACTGAAATGGATCACGTGGGGCCAAAATTGGCCCTATTTCAAATCCCTACAATATCAAATCAATCTCCAAACAAATTCCCTAAACTTGTAAAACTGTGGCAAGACAATAAGCCCCAATTAAATACAGCCCGAGCTGCAGCCTCACGATTCAGTTACGCTGGCTGAACTCCAAGCTTGCAGGGCACCCAGTCAAACAGCAGAAGAACAAGACTCCACTTACCCTTCAAGAGTACAGTGCGACTTGGAGGGAGGTTCCGAGGGAAATGTGACCCGCTGGCATGCCCCATGGAAACGAAGCCAAAATCCCAGCTCTCTGGCTCGGAGCTACATCCATTTCAGACAATTTGGTAGTTGTGCAAGCAGATTTACCGGGAGACCCAGGGTGGAAGCCTGCGCTGGCCACCCTCAGAGCAGATTTCTTGGCTAACATCAGTGGGGAACCACATCTCTTGACTTTGGTGAGATCTGGCCCCCATCACCTGCCGGTCCAATTCCATCACTATACATAGTCTATGTGTCACTTACACCGATTGAATAAAGCACTATTTTAAACATTCACATTTGTGGGGAACGAAAATAACACCCTCAACCATCCCCTTCCAACATGAGTGCCACCCCCACACAGAAAAATGTTCCTTCCTCTGAACAGACATGTGGGCAGGGACAGAGTGGGAGCCCCTAGTGACCAAAGCATCTACCTTCTCACACATGGGGTATAGACAGCACAGCTCTGGTATTACAAACATGACTAAAGGGAAGATTGGAAATAGCAGGAACCACCCTGTGGCCATAAAACCAGAGCTTGAGATGAAGAGAGTAAAAACAAAGGGAAAAACACAGAGAAGAAAGGGACGAAAGAACAAGAAGGAGAGAGAATTTGCTACATTTGCGATCAGCTTTTTGATTACAGAGAACCAGGTTTAAGAATCCACATCTTGGATTCTTAATGATGGTGAAATAGTAATAATAATAATGATAATAATCACATCTAAGACTTACATAATACTTACTCTGTACTAGCAACCACTTGAAGCACTATTTACCGAGGGTATATTAGTGGATCTAATCTTTCTAATAATCCAGTGAGCTCCATGTTGTTATTGTACTGATTTTATAGATGGCAAAATTGAGACACAGCAAAGTTAACAATCGTGAAGCAGGATTCAAACCCAGGCAGTCTGGCTCCAGAACTTGAATTTTTAGGCTACGTGGTCTCACATATTTCCACTTTCAAATATTCTTCAGGCCATCCAGATGTGCAATTAGAAGGGAGCAGCTTAGCCCCATGGCAGGCTCATCTGTACGATCACAACTACACCATGCAACTGTTTCAGGTTTTGTTTTCCCCCTAGAATCAAACTGGGTACACTTTATGTACTCAAGGATTAAAGGAGCATAATCCTATCAATAAAGTGAAAGAAAATATATTCAGCTCCTTCTGGCCAGCACAGAATTCTCAGTGCGCCATTTTAATTTTGCTTGGAGGCTAATGTGTCTTGGACAGAAACCTGAACACCGACTCGAGCACTGGAAGGCAAACACACTCCAGAGCTGAATAGGAGGCAGAGTTTCTGCTCATCAAAGCAATTATAGCCCAAGGAGGAATTTTTCCAGCACTTTGCATATGGCTCTGTCTGTCCTGACAGCTCAACAATTTTCAGCAGTATTTCTCCCTGCTGCTGGCCATGATTATAAAACTGGAAGGTCAGATGCCTTGGGTGTGAGTTAAAACATAATTGCTTAATATCCCAAGTTCTAAAATTCTCCCTGTTTTGGCTAGGACATAGTCCCCAAAGTTCCCCAAAAGGCTAAGAGATAGGGTTGTTCTAAAAGAGGTACTTACCTCCAAAACACCTGGGTGGCTCCTTCACTGCTTTCTCTCTAAAGATGCCAGTGGGAAAAAATGTTGAAGGGAAATCTTTTAAGTCAATTTCTAAAGAGTTGGGGGTTAATTCAAGACAAAAATTCTCTTTAAAAATCAAACAAGCTGCAAATGCGAAGTAGGACAGACTCTGTTCAAAAAGGAAGAAGAAAACTGATACATGGACAAAACAATGACCACAGTAGAGTAAAGTATTAGTCTATTAAGAATCCCCACCTTCTTGCCTTCTGGCATTTTCAGAATTTGGGGGTCAGTATTTTTTCCTTAGGAAAATGGATGCTCTCAATTCTGTTGAAATAACTTACAGTCATTGGGTAGTCAGGCATCCTTTTATTCTGTACTGCAACTGTAGTCATTTTTCTTTTTTACAGATGAACTCAGTGATTGCCAACCTGATCCCAACTCTTGAGCAATTAACAGTGACTAACATCAGTAGCACTAACCCATGTTAAGCAGACACACTTAGACCAGGCAAGGTATACTCTGTTGATAACTTTATATGGAAAACCAAAGGGCAACAAAGGAAATGATTCAGTGTCACTATTTTTATCTCTGCAGAGGAAGTTTCTCAGCATTCCCTGGAAATCTTGTGAGATGACCATAGAATGTAAAACTTTAACATGATTAAAGAAATAAAGAATGATAGTCAGTCTATCTGGCACTTGGTAAAAGGATGTGGTTATATTTAGGATCTCTGACAGTGGTATACTATAATAAATAGATCTGCCATTCAAAAGGAAGAACGGTTTGTCAAAGGTAGACCATTAGACCAGAAATAAAGAAAGGGGTTCACTCAGACTCAAACTAGGAGTCAGATGAGGGACTTACCAAACAGACATTCTCAGGATTCCCCGGGATGTGATGGGTCAAGGGTATTCTCTAATGACCTTGAGTTTTGTGCAAGGCTCTTCATAAACACTTGCACAACCATTTGCTCACACCAATGTGAAAGAGGTTTGTCTGCTGGCCACTGCTTAATGCCCAAAGCGTGGCCCACTGTTTCTCTTCCTGGTCCGGAAAAGCCCACATACAAATACCTCTGAAGGAAAGGCACCCTGTCGTCGCTTTCACTGAAAGTGCTCGAGTGTGTCTAGCTATTTAGTTATCGGAGTAAATGCTTTCCATATTTTTGCTCACCAGTCCTCTCAAACATTCCATGGGGGAAAAATTATTATTCCCATTTTATAGATAAAAATGTTAAGGCTGAATGAAGACATGAGGCCTGCATGACTGCTCACACTGGCACCTAGCTGGGTGACTCAAGCCCACACACTTAGTCGATGATTGAGATCCAGTCTGCAGGGTGTAGGGCACAGGGTCATGTCTGCTGCGGGCCAGTTAGTAGTTCCACAGGCTCAGCCAGCTGTCTGCACACAGGACCAGCTGGTCACCATGGAGTTCAAGGAAACGAAGTGGCAGGATTAGTGTAAAACTATCCCTGTGAAGAGAAAAACAGCATGCACATGAGGACAAAGAAGCAGCGCTGTCTTCTCACGCAAAGAAGAGCCCGTTACTGGAGAAGCCTGCCACGCGCATGGTGAACGCAATCCCTCAGCTATGCCCTTAAAACTTGGAAGGACAGGAAGCACCCATTCACCACCCAAAATAAAGCCTGTGCACAGGGGACAGAGCTGGTATACAAGAATTCTCTTTTTCCTCTGCAGTTAGGACACGTATCAGGGGTCGCTCCTCTCCGCCCGCATCCCTCTTGCTCCTTTCTGAATGTTCTCATAGTTCATTTGCCCTCACTTGCCACACCCCTCTTCCCACCCCTGTCCCTCTCTTCTTCCTCTCAGCCTCTGATTTGTGACCCAGACAAGAGTTTCCATCTGGCTTTCTCTTAAGAATGTTGTCGAGGTTTTGGTGTTCTTATATTACTGGATAAGGCAAATTACACATTCCAAATCAGCCTCAAGGTGAAACATCAACAGGACAAACCAACCTTCTCTATCTAATGCTGACCACTTTCAGTTGATTAACTCTAAATTTTGGTCCATCTTACCCAAGACCTCTGTCCTACCTCAGCCTGCATAAATATGGGGTCCAGGGTGGGGCTGTCCAAGGCACCTCCCCAGGCTGGGGGTGGGGACAAGACAGAAAAGATGCTTTAAGGAGTTACTGTAATTTTTCCAGGTTGGTGTGGAAACAGCATCTAATTATTGAGCCAATTCAGTTGCCTGTTTATGGAATCACATGAATGTCATTTTAAAAAGGTTTTTTGTTTGGGGAATTTTTTTGTCTTTCAATTCTTCCTTTTTTAGTTTTTGTCATAGGGTGCACTCACCAGTGAAAGACAGAGAGATAGAGTTGAGAGGGGCTGCAATCCCTTCTCCTCCATTCCCTTCCTGGGATTTTAGGCATGGACACACATGCACCTGGCATGATTTTCAAGCCACCAGGTCTGGGACTTGAACCATGGTTGGCCATGTGGAAGTCCAGCACCTTAACGATCAAACCACCTGCTGACACTTTGCCTCTTAATTCTTGCTATTACATTTTGGGATCTAAAACTGTGCTTCTCTTGGATTTATTTGGAAAATGTTTCTTCTCCCACATGTCTGATTTCAGACTTCAGCAGTTTCTAACATGAGCCTCTAAAGATATACTCAATATTTTATTTTTCAGCTTTCTATTTCCTATGAATATTTGAAATGATTATGAAAATTGTTTCAGAGCTCATTTCTTTTTTCTCATTTCTCATTTCTTTTCTTTTCATATCTCACATTCAAATTTGTTCTAAACTCAAGTATGAAGATGCAAATTAGAGCAACTTTTTAGAAACCAATTTGACCATTCTGTCATACAGAATGAGGACATGAGGGTTTAATAGTATACGTACAGGGATATTTATTCTAGTGTATTGTGATAGGAAAAAAATTGGAAACCACTGCAACGTGAATCAGTAGAGGCATGGTTGATTGATTACAGTGTATGTGGGCCACAGAACATTGTGCAGACATGAATTCAAATAAAAGGAACTCATACTTCAATCTTGAAAGGATTTCCATGAAAAGAGAATTGCAGGGTAAAATAATATGATTCCATTTCAAAAATCACAGTGATGATAAACTCCAATGAAGTGAACATATAGTCCCATTGGTATAGAAATATTAGGTAATATTAGGGGAGGGACAGTGACAGTGCAATAACACAATGCTTGGAGGCTGGACCCCACCACGGGAAGGTTCCCAGTTCATATCTGAAGGCCTTCCTGTACACGGTAAGAGGCTGGAGGGAGCTGGGAGTGGATCACAGGTTGAGGTTGCCTGTTTCTCTGTCTCTGTCTCTCTCATTCATGGAAGAAATGAGTAAATAAACTTAAAGACTAAAAAAAAAAAAAAAAATTAGGGAACCAGCAGTTAGCATAATGGCTATGTTGCTGCTCGCTGGACTCCCACGTAGTCAACCATGGTTCGCGTCCCAGACCCGGTGGCTTAAAACCCACGCCGGGCGCGTGTGCATGCGTGCCCGAGATCCCGAGAGGAGAATGGAGGAGAAGGGATTGTGGCATGGCCATCCCCCCAGGCGTGTGATTTCTCGCTTTCTGTCTCTCTCTGTCTGTCTGGCGAGCTCACACGCCCTATGGCAAAAACCTCTACAAAAAAAAAAAAAAAAGACTAAAGAATATTAGGAAAATATAAACACCAAACTAACATTGTTTTCCTGTATGTGAGCAGGTAAGATTGAACAAAGGAATAGGAAGATTGCGACATTGTCTTTTAAGAAGCTTGGTAGTGTTTGTTTCAACAAATATGTTTTTCTTTTACAACTGAAAAAACTTACTTTGGAAAATATTTCTGTTCTCCATAAACTTTCATTAATGGATCTCATCCAGCTCATAGCTGAAACTAAGACTACTCATAATAAAGTAGACTAAAGAGAGCTTTTGAGTTAACTTCCTCATTTATGTGGAAAGGGAAGTTTGGAGAAGGCAAGTGACTTGTTCCAGGTCACACTGATTTGACCGGTGGACGAGGACTAGGATCTGCTTCTCCTGACCCCCATCAGTTCTTTAGCCTGTGTTGTGCAAACTTTGTCATCAAAGTGACCAGAGGGAAGAAAAGACTAAACTTCATTTAAAAAATGTGGTATGTTCCATAAAAAAAGCAAATAATTTCATCACGATTTTGTTTTAGTTAAAAACAGAAGTGAAACAATCTTCTAACAATGAAGGTGAATCTCAAAAACATAATATGAAGGAAAAGAAGCTCCAAAAACATACTATATGATTCTTTTTATATAAAAATCTAAGACAGGACATGCTAATTCATGGTATTCAAAGTCAAGATAGCGGTTAACTTGAGTGACAATGTCGGAGAGGGGCACAGGGGCTCTGGAGCGCTGGGTTATTTGACTTTTCCCTCTGGGAGGGCCCATAGACATGGGCGTGTCCACTCTCTGAGAGGCTGTCAAGCTGTATGCTTATGCTTGTGCTCTTTTCTGCCTAAAAATGAGAGAATATGCTCATTAATAAATTAAGTTTTACAACCATGTCTATTTTCATTTCTTTCCCCAAATCTTGAAATGTAGTTGGGCACTTATAAAAATATGCACTTCGGGTTTTGTTAATTCACATGCTACTTGGTAAAACTCAAGGTGTCTCCAGAGGAGTCAGTAGCCCTGGCGTGAAGGAGGGGGTGGTCACAGGCAACTTTTGGAAGTGGGGCACTGTCACACTGCCTGAGTTTGACTGTGACTTCACTATGTGTAGCCATAGAACTGAGTAATTTAACCATGTATCCCAACGGGGTACATCTAAATCAAGTTGCAGGATTAAATTAGACAATCCATTGAAAGCATTTAGCATAAGACTTAGGCCATACTAAGCACTGAATAAATGTTAACTATTGCTAACTATTGTTATGCTGATAGAAATGCCATCCCTTCTCCTTCCTACATAGACGGAAGAGTCTAAAAATTCATGCAGGGGCCAACATGTGGCGTAATGGTTACATTGCTAGACTCCCATGTAATCGCCCACAGTTCGAGTCCAAGACCTGGTGGCTTAAAACTCACACTGGGAGCATGTGATGTGTGCCCCAAATCCTGACAGGAGAATGGAGGAGAAGGGATTGCGGCATGGCCATCCCCCTGGAAGGTGATTTCTCACTTTCTGTCTCTCTGTCTCTCTCTGTCTCTTTAGAGAGCACATGAGCCCTATAGCAAAAAGAGAGGGAAAAAAAAGTTCATGGAAAATTCATATTCTTACAAAAAAAAAAAAACAACTATGCATTAATTTTAAAAATTTTACACCAAAATAAAATTGCACTTGAATTCCATTTTTCTTAAACTTTTTGAAGTCCCTTCGGATACATTCCCCACATCCACCACCAGGGCATCACACATTGCTATATGATACTCAATATTTTCTCAGTTGAATTGAATGCAATGACTCCCCATATCTGTAGTAAAAAAATTAGCCTTCTTAGTTTTCAGTTAAAGTTGTTCCCCATTTCAATCTCCGCCTGCCTTTTCATTTTCAGTTTCTTCACTGCTCTATATAAATCTCCTATCCCAATCGTGAAGTCTAAAATTGCTCCCACATATGTCTCGAATTTTTCTCTCAGGAAGTTTTTTTGCACTCTACCCATGCCTTGAAATATCCTTCTTCTTCTGTACCTTCTATAATTTAACCAGTCCTTTAAGACTGAAATTAATTTTCTCTCCTGAGGCAACACTTCTAATCTTTTTAAATTTACAAAGCGTTTGAAGAATTTGGCAATTCTTTCTCTTGGAAAAATACACACATATTTACAAACATCCAGTTTGGGAAGTTTCACCACCCCCTGATCCTTTATTCATTCTCTGTCGGGGTCCCCAGCCTAGCAACACCACCATAAAATGACTTTTATTCTCAATGCCCATTAAAAATACTTTCTAGACTAACCAATGGACCCTTCTTCTTCTCCTTTTCTTCTTCTTTTTTTTTTCTTTTTCAGAGAGAGAGATGTTATTGCTATAGGGCATGTGAGCTCACCAGAAACACAGAGAGACAGAGAAGAGAAGGTGAGAAACCATCCTCCCGGGGGGATGGCCATGCTGATATCCCTTCTCCACTATTCTTCTCCCAGGGTTTTGGGTATGCACACATATGAGCCCAGTGTGAGTTTCAAGCCACTATGTTTAGGACTTGAACTGCAGTCAACCATGTGGGAGTCCAGTGCCTAAACCACCACATGACCTACTGGTCTCCCTTCTTTTTTATTTATTATTTTGCTTAATAGAAGAGAAACTATCAACACTATCCAGGGAAAAATCTTTTTTAACTGAAGAGCTAAGAATGATACATAATTAGTGTATCAAAGCATTATGATCTATGGGTATTATTAATTCGCTTCTTATAAACATTGACACCGAAAGTCCTGGGGAAAAAAAAAACTCAAAAGTTAAAACAAACAAACACAAATCTCTTAATATCTTGTCAAACTTACACATTTACTTAGTAAAGAATCTTTTAAAATAGAGCAAGATAAAATTCTAGGTATGTTGTTATTGAACAATACAACTTTGGAATTAATAAAGCTTACATGTTTGTTTATAATTCAGCTCAATGACTGAAGCAAATCCAGAACAGCCTCTTTGCCATGAATGATAGCACTTCATCACCCCAGGGACTGCCGCCAACAAAATTCTCCGTGATCTATGGATCAGTCCATATTTCATGGGAGAGCCTCCGGAGCCCAGAAAGACCACAGAACACAGTCTTTGAGGGGCCAGGGGTCATTCATCGGGAAAGACTGTCTATTTTCAGCTCAGAACACTGACCCTCCTCTGGCACCAGCCCTGGCGGATGAAGGGAGATGGAGTTCTGACTTGCGCTGCTGAGCATCCAGGCCCAGAGGGATTACGAAGGAAGGAGAAATCAGCCAGGTGCATTTCAGGCCTGCGGACTCTTCTCATACTTAGGACATGTTTTCCTAGTAACAGTTTATTTTGCTGAAAACATTTCAATAAAAAACCTCCACAGACCCTTGAGAAGATGATTTCACACTCCCCAGTCAAGCACCTGCCTGACTTTGATGTGCTATTTCAGTCCCTGTAGACGAATACCCACTTCCATAAGACGCAAACTGGCCTATTTACCAAGCACACAGCCACCATGAGTAGGAAGAGAGTAGAGGGGTTTTCTGGCTAACTCTGGTGAGCCGCCCTCTCTCTATACCCTTAGCAGCCAGGGAACAAACTCGGGAGCAAGAACTCTATCCAACGCGCTTTAATATGGCAACTCTGAAACATGGGAATCCAGCGATGTAACCATTACGTCATCTGCTAGTCCTCACTGTTTAGGTTTCTAAGGTACAACTTAAAGAGAAAATCAAGTTAGGTCATAATAACCCTTGGGAATTCCTAAATTATCCATAAGGTCTGACTTTAGGGTTCTGGGCACACAACCCTGCCCACAACCCTGTATATATACATAGTATGTGAATGCACATAATTATGTACATTATATCATATATAAGTGCACATGTTTATTTGGTATAATGAACACACATGCAAAGTAACACTGTACAACCTTGATTCCTCACAGACACAGTGGCTGAATTGACATAACTCAAATGCACTAGAGTGCAAGAAAGGTCTCCATTTCAGAGGTTAGATATACCTTTTGACCTCTGCACTCTGTACTGAAGCCTCCCTTCCTGCTCTGTGTTTGAAACTAGTGCATTTCGACCAGCCATGTACCTTAGACAGTTTCTATGGAAACACGTTAGTAAATACCAATGACCTTCATTAGACAAATCAAGCAGTCACAACCCATATCTGGGCACTGCTAGAGAGGCAGGTAGTTTATTATCTAGAGAGGCAGGTAGTTTATTATCTACTTTTTTTTTTATTTTTTGGAGAGGATTTTTGCTATAGGGCATGTGCGCTCGCCAGACAGACAGAGACATAGAGACAGAAAGTGAGAAATCACCCCCCAGGGAGGATGGCCACGCCGCAATCCCTTCTCCTCCATTCTCCTCTCAGGATCTTGGGCATGCACACACACATGCCTGACGTGAGATTTAAGCCACTGGGTCCGGGACGCGAACCACAGTCGACTACGTGGGAATCCAGAGACATAGCCATTACGCTAACTGCTGGTTCCTGTAGTTTATTATCTAGAAAGGCAGGTAGTTTTTTTTTCTTTCCAACCAGAATCCCCAATGTTTTCAAATTCTTACCTGTTGTTTGCTGTCATTCCTCTATAAAATGATCCATTTGGTTGGTAGATTTTTAGTGTGGTACTTCAGTTTTTAAAAAAGCCCCTAAATGGGACCAGCAGATGATGTAGTGGTTATGTTGTTGGATTCCCAAATTGTCAACTGCAGTTCGAGTCCTGGATCTGACAGCTTAAAACTTACACCAGGCATGAGTGCATCCGTGCCCAAAATTCCGAGGAGAATGGAGAAGGGATTGCAGCATCGCCATCCCCTCTGGGGGTGATTTCTTGCTTTCTGTCTCTCTCTTTCTCAAGCGAGCACATGTACTCTATAACAAAAATTTCTCTCTCAAAAAAGAAAAAAACCCTAAATGAAAACTGTTTCATTTCTTTTTTTCTTTTTCTTCTTCTTCTTTTTTTTTTTTTTTTTCAGAGAGATTTTTGCTATAAAGTACATGCACCGTCAGAGAAACAGAAAGTGAAAAATCACCCCCCAAGGGTGATGCCCACACCACAATCCCTTTTCCTATTGGGATTTTGGGCACGCACGCACATGCGCCTGGTGTGTTTTAAGCTGCCAAGTCCGAGGCTCAAACCATGGTTGACCACATGGGAGTCCAGTTCCTCATTTCTTATATTATGGTGTGCAATCACATTCAAATTGTGTGCAATATTTGAAATGAACAGATGTGTACACGCAACAGGACTGAAGGGTGGGGGGTGTGTGTGTGACTGGTTTACAACCTCTGTGCAAAGTGTATAGTTTTGGAATGGACTTCTAGACCACGCACTGGTCCTTTGCTATGCATGAATATGTCACACTCAGTCCTCAGCTTGTAGAGCAGCTAGCACAGCCCCCATTGCTGCTGCACTGAGAGGACAGTGCTGACTCCTCAGTTGCTCAGGCCATGGCGCTGTGGGGAGGGTACAGATGCTCTCTCCTGTGTCTGGTGGTAGACTACAGAACTCTCATGATGAGATACGAAGCAGCCCTGTGAAAGGGGCTGGGAGTAGTGAACAGAGTCAGAGTGGAGCAGGAGGTCGTACCTGTGAGCTAAGAGCACGCCAAGGAGAGCGAGCTGCTGCTGCTGCTAGTTGTCCCTTCTGTTGCTGGTCTGACAACGGGCATCCCGGAGATGAGTGTAGATCTTTCGAGGACCTTCTAGTGATGTTTTCATAATTGATTAACCCAAGATACTCCAAAGAGGTGTAAAAGACTGGGAAGAGCTCACTCTCCTCCTGGATATGTATTTAGCAACGAAAGACTTTTGTTATACCACCTTTCATATTGGGTAACTTTTATTTGGGGGTAGGGAGAGAAGACGTGGGATTGTGGTTTTCCTGTTGGAGAAATCTGCGGGAAGGGTTTCTCTGGAGTGCCTTTAGTTTAGAGATGATAAAATTGAAGACCAGAGAGGCACTAAGGTCACAAATACTTGTCGCTATCTGTGATAAATAAGACTTTTTCCTTCTTTCGTGAAATCCCATGGGGAAAGAAAAACTAAAATTATTTATAAGGTTGAAACATAATCCAATCAACTTTTTTAAAAAAGAGAGCCCTATGTAGTTTCTAAAATTAATCCTACCATGGAGATTTAACTACTGTCACAAGATTCCAGACAGTTGGCTAAAGAGTTAGCTGTACATCTCTGTGAAGAGTTAGCTGTACATCTCTGTGAAGAGTTAAACAGTTGAACGATGTCTGCACTTTCCCTAGCTGTTTAATATCAGGTCACCTACTTGTAAAAAGAATGATTAATAGGCATATAAATACTGACCCCAATTAAATGCTTTGCTAAAGTGGAACCTCAATGGATTCAGCCATATGTGCTTGCTTCTCTCATGGAGGGTACCTGCTAATACCTGCTCTCTCACAGCTATGGAAAAACAGAGTAAAAAAGCTAAAAGAAAGGAATGTCCCCAAAGAGAGTAATGCTTGTCATACATGTGCAAGAAGAAAGTGCAAGGTGATACACTGAGACCACTGGGATGCAGAATGCAAAGAGACTTTTTGTTGTTGTTGCTTTTAGGTTTTTACCCAGGGTGTGCACACTCCCTAGAGAGAGAGACCGTGAGAGAGAAAGTGAGAAACCACTGCTCAGGGATGGCCACACTGCAATCGCTTCTCCTCCACTCTCCTCCTGGGATTTGAGCACTCATGCACATGTGCCTGGAGTGATTTTCAAGTTGCCAGGTCTAGGAGTTGAATAGCAGTAGGGTAGGTGGGAGTCCAGTGACTTCACCATGCCACCTTGTTTTAGCCCAAGAGGGTCTCTTTCTAAAATAAGGAACTTACTTACAGGTTAAAATAACAATCATCATCCTTATTACCTTGGCATAATCACCATTGGTCCCACTGAGTAGTTTTTTTTTGTTGTTGTTGTTTTTTTGTTTTTTTTTAAGGGGTGGATTTTTGCTGGCGGGTGCATGTGAGTGGGTGGAGAAAACACCCCCATGGGAAATGGTCACGCCATCATCTCTTCTCCAACTCTCCCTCCTATCAGGATTTCAGGCGTGCAGGCACACCTGCTCCTGAGAACAATGAATGTGATTCCTTGTTCTTTACTTTGTAACTAAACTGAGATTAATGTCTGACTGTGGGAAGTGGCCATCAAATAATGATTCTTTTAGGTCAAATCCAATTACTTTTATTTCAAAGAGGGATTTTTATTTTGTCTTAAAGTTTTCATTTAATCACATGGTAATGAAAGATGCAAGAGGAGTCTTTCTTAGAGAAACCATACATTTTCACAATATCTGCTATGTCGAAGTCAAGGCCAAGGACCATCATTTCTGCAATCATTCCATTTTTAAATGCAGAAAAAATCAGGCCTAAACACATGCATTTCAGGGAACCAGCAGTTAGTGTAATGGCTATGTCGCTGGACTCCCACATAGTCGACCGCGGTTTGCGTCCCAGACCCGGTGGCTTAGAACTCACACCGTGCGCGTTTGCATGCGTGCCCAAGATCCCGAGAGGCGAATGGAGGAGAAGGGATTGCGGTGTGACCATCCCCCCTGGGGAGTGATTTCTCACTTTCTGTCTCTATGTCTCTCTCTGTCTGGCGAGCGCACGCTCCCTATAGCAAAAACCTCTCCAAAAAAGAAGACATGCATTTCACTTTTTGTCTTTGTTTTGTTGTTTGTTTGTTTGTTTTTTAACTGAGAAAAGATGAAAACTCACGGGCTATCCCTTGTTAAGTCCCAAGTTTCTAGCCTAGAAAGTGAAGTGTGCTTGAGCTGTAAAGAAGTAGATTACTCCAGTCGTGCTGTCTGCTCCAAGCAGGTGGGAACTGGCCAGGTCTGCCTAAGAAAAATTTTCCCTTCTTATTCCCTTCTTTTCTGCCAGGCTAGCTCAGTGAGTCCATTTACAGAATCAAATGGAAATCAATCCCTTTTTATGCAAACCTTCCTGAAGCTGCAAGGCTATGTTTGGTCACAAGAGAGGAGGTTCGTGCGGTGGAAGCCCTGCTGGTGATTTCTCCCCTCTCCAGGCTGGCCAAAGTCCTCTCCATCACATGGCGATGAAAGGCAGGATCAAACGGCTCGCAGAGCCGAGCTCTGTTAGACTTGCCTTTCCTAAATATAGCACCGTCAGTAAACACCATTGTGAACTGGCAGTCTGCTTGCTAGGGAGTACATTGCTCCTGCTACCAAAATTTCATGCATGTGTGCATGTATTTATATCTCACAGGGCCTTCTTTTATTAACTAATCAACATAGTCACTTTTTTAAAAATAAAATTTGATACTCAGTCAATTTTCTGTCAGTGCCGTTGATCAATGAACTTGAAGGAAAAGACCTCTGAACCATGGCAGGCTGAATGGATGAAGTTTAAACAAAGGCCAGGTTGAGGGCTTTGCGGTTCTTGGGAAATGCCATCTGAGGCCAGGCCACTGGGATCTGCTGTCCTGTGCCCATGACTGCCACTCTCCCCAGTCAAATAAGGACCAGTCCGCTCGAATTAAGACAAAGTATTGTGTGTGCAAATTCTCCCAAGCACTGTCTGCCAATAAAATTATGAAGATACTTTGTGTTTGATTGTCCTAAAGGGCCCTGGTGGCAAAGGCGCCATCTTTATTTTTGGTTTGTGTTCACCTTTGATCCTAATGCCAGCACCTGATCCTTGGGCTTCTGTTTACCCTCACCTAAAAAAAGACCAGGAACGAAAACACACCAAGTGTGCAAAGCTCAGCAACAGTTTGGGACAGGAATCAAGGAACACAATCTCCAGTGGAAGCCGTGGGGATCCCCGAGGAGGATGTAATGGTTTGAGCTGACTTCAGTCCAATGGGCCACTTACAGGTGGGACAGATGCAGCAGTCGGAGTCACGGCAGCTGGGCACAGTCCACCTCTGTGCAATAGCAAAGAGCCAACACTCTAACACTCCGTGAAACCAACTTTCACAGATCTTTGGGTTCAAATGCTCTTGTCCCAGTGAATCCAGATTCTGTTCATCTATCATTTTTCTCACTTCTTATTTTTAAAAATAATTATTTATTTTTATTTGCTGTTGTTATTATTATAATATTATTATTATTGACCAGAGAAAAAAAGAAAGGGAAAGTGAGAAAGCAAGCCACCAGGACTAGGACGCAAACCATGGTCAGCCCTGTGGGAGTCCAGCGCCTTCACCACCACATAACCTGCCGGCCTCCCACACCTATTACCGTTATTATTATTTTGTTATTATTATTTTCTTTTTTCCTTTTCAGTCAATTTAAATTTTTATTTATTATTTCTAGTTTATCAACCCAACAAATTAGGGTAATGACTTTAGAAAACAACTCTTTCAGTCTAGAAACAGATTGAAGAAAAAAATGGGTGTTGTACAGTGCTAGCTAAATTTGAGAGAAGAAATAACACTAGGACCCAAAAGGAGAAGTCTAAATTTTGTGTGTTTGTGCTTATTTTCTTTCTGTTTTTCTGCAGTTATCAGGTATTTGTGTATTCTTTTATTTTTTGGAGAGGTTTTCGTTATAGGTTCTGTGCGCTTGCCAGAAAGACAGAGAGAGACAGAGAGACAGAGAGACAGAAATCACCCCCAAGGGGGGATGGCCATGCCCCAATCCCTTCTCCTCCATTCTCCTCTCGGGATCTTGGGCACGCACACACATGCGCCCGGCGTGAGTTTAGGTCACTGGGTCCTGAACTCGAACCACGGTTGACTACATGAGAGTCCAGCAACATAGCCATTGCACCAACTGCTGGTCCCATGTATTTTTTTCTTTTCCTTTCTGTTTTTTTCTTTTTTTGAGATTTTTGCCATAGGGTGCCTGTGCTCACTGGAAACTCACAGAGAGACAGAGAGAGAAAACGTGAGAAATCACACACCCGAGGGGATGGCCATGTCACAATCCCTTTTTCTCCATTCTCCTCTCAGGATTTTGAGCACACACACACACACACACACACACCCAGCATGAGTTTCAGGCCCCAGGTCCAGGATGCAAACCACAGTTAGCCACGTGGGAGTCCAGCATCTCAACTACTATGCCACCTACTGGTCCCACTTTGTGTATTCTTCATGTGCTAAATTATTCCATCCACAAAATGAGTTTCATGATAAGACACTCAGTCTAAGAAAATCGTCCCTTTGTATTTTATATGCAAAATATAAATTAGAGCATGATTTTCATTTTTACAAGAAAATTCCTCAAGAGATTCCTTTAAATCAGAATTATGTAGAACAAAACTCTTACAAATAGCTGCGAAGTGGAAAGAATCAGAAGATCTCAACTAACATCCCAGACACCATTTCTTAGCTCTGTAACTTCGAGTGCCAAGTCAGTTAACCTTTTTGATCTTCTGTTTTCTTTTCTGTGAAACAAAGGTAAGCCACTTCACAGACCTGCAGGGTCAACTGAGGTCATCTGTGTAGACCCTCGGTGATACAAATCCGTTTATTTGTGGATTCAGCGAATGTTCCTCAGACATCCGTTATGAGCCAGCAGGTCTACGTGTTGGCACTGACACTGCGGTCTACACAGCCTGCGTCCTCGCACTGGCAATTTTCCCTTCTGTCAGACTTCCACTTTGTGTTAAAATGCTACATTACACTGTATTTTTTTCTTTTTAAAAAATAATTATTTATTCATTATCATTAGTTTTCAACAAATAATTATTTATTCATTATCATTATTTTTCAACTTTGACGAGAGAGAGAGAGAGAAAGAGAGAGAGAGGATAAGCTGCCAGGTTCAGGACGAACTGTGGTCAGCCATGTTGGAGTCCAGCTTTAACCACCACACCACCTGCTGGCCCCCATTACACTATATTCCATTAAGTATATAATAATCAGTTAATTTTAACAAACTACCATTGATGCACAGTTTTAGAATGTCACAATGATGACGACTTCTATGGAAAAATGGAATTTGGGGTGGGGTGGTGGTGCTGCAGCATCAAACCCTCCCGGAGGTGCAGTCTCTCTCCCACTCTCTCCCACTCATAGAATTAAAAAATAAAACAAAATAAAAAAATAAAATTTGGTCTGTATGTAGTACAACCACAACTTTGCAACTACATATCATGTAAAGTGAAGGAGGATTTCACATATTCACTTACTTCTTCATAAATTTCAGACATGCCACGATTCATGAACAAAAGGCCTACTTCTGGAGGACTCAAGACCTTTATTGACGAATGTGAAGTAAGGGAAGGTCATGTAGCTCAGCCTTTCCTGAACAGAGAATGGAGAGAAAATGCCTCTAGCTTTGTGACTGCAGAGGCTATTAAAGGATGGCCATGCTGAAGGCTCTTCCATGTTCTCCATTCTTCTGCGATACCTATCCCGAGTCCCTGGATAGGCACGCTTGGTGTGGCTGGTTTCTGGCACTCCTAAGCCACATCAGCATGATGGAAGTTCTGCTTCAGTCTGTGTGATGCCAAGCACTTTGCACAGACGTGCAGGGTCTTTCTCTGGTTGCCTGAAAGCCTGCTGCCCTCCATGCTCCTCTTCTACTTCTCAGCGCTGCTATGGAGCAAGAACTGTTTCGGTCTTACATTCCAAGGCTTACACACCTTCTGTAAGATTTTCAAGACTCTAGAAACTGTCTCTGGAATTTGTTGTTTATGCAGCCACAGGGCGGAGGGTTGTAACATTGTACAGCTCCAAGGGTCTTCAACACATTCTCGTCATTTTCAGACTATCCCTGGAGTTGGGCAGTGCACAGCCTGTCTGGTCACACATGGCAGTGCTGATAAGAAAGCTAAAAGTTCTAGAATAGTCTTTGAAATTGAACCTGAAGCTTGATCACTTTTAAAGTGTATATTTCTTTTGTGCCTCTGAAAATGGCTTGGGCCACTTTAATCTAGCCTTCTAGTCCATTAGCACTGAGAAGTGAGTAAGTACAGCTGCTTAAGGTCTTGGAGACTGTGTCCCTCTACCCAGTTATCTCCGTTCAGGTTCCTGTCATCTCTCCTTTGAATCAATGTAACAGCCTCTTGACTGGTCTCCTGCCTTCAAGCCAATACCACCCTCCCTACAACTCCATCTATTTTTCATTGTTGACAGGGTGACCCATCTAAATCACAATCTGATCATACCATTCTCCTGCTAATAATCCTTTAATAACTTTCCATTGACTTTAGGATAAAACCCAAATTCCTTCACACATATGAGCCCTCTCATGATTCTGGTCCCCAATCTTATCTTCTGCATCTATAGCATTGTGTGTGCTCACCTCAAGCTAAGGCTTTTGCATTTGATATCTCCCCTGCCTAAAATGCTCTTTTATCCCCTTACCCACCTTTTTCTGACCAAACTCAGCTTGAACATTACCCAGGAGCAACTTGAAGTCCAAACTGGGGACTATGAATTTAGCAATGAAAATACATGTTAAGCCCACAAATGACTGAAAAGTAACAGTCTTAAAGAAAGTTCAGAAATAAAGTTATGGCTGGCCACCATGCACCAGATCCACAGGGGTTAGTCACTTGCAGCAAGTTCAGTGAACTCTGTGGAGTAAGGGCCATGCTAAGATGTACTCCTACACTTCCTCCTAACCTCTGGGCCCAATACCAGGGCTGGCGCCAAAGAGGTGGGTGTCCGTCAGTGCCACCCGGGGATCATCAGATGATAAAAGACCCATAAGAGGAAATGCAGGTCACACGGAAACAAAAGATATAAAATGTGGCAGAAAAATGTGTACGAGGAAACTTCAGAAAGTTTATGGGGAAATGTCATTGAAGTACAAGTTGATTTTGGTGCCAAAAATATTCAAAATCCGTGCATAGTTTTCTCTTAATATACTTCTGTGAAATTTTCGAAGCTCCCCCTCTCCCCCATAAGCTCAGGAACCAGAAAAATTGAGTTCTGGGCACAGTATCTTTAGATTTCAGTTTATTTAGCGCAAGGATTGAACTCTGTCAGAGGTTTTCAGATTGTGCTTCCATAGCCCCAGGAGTTCTGGCTGCTTTTCAAAGGCCAACTCAGAAAAACAGAGAGGATGGTTACAGTTCCCCCAGAATACCTCCACCCTGTGAGAGAGCCTGCTTTACTGTGTAAGATTTCATCTGAAAAAAGGTCATGATGCTTCAAATGCAATCAAATCCTCTGAAAGTGATTAACAAATGATAGAATCCCATGAGTAGACCCTTACATCCCCACCCAGAATTAAATAAGAGAAGTTGATGGATGCTCTCCATGGCCACCTGGACACTGCCGTAGGTAGTCTTCTCTGAGCCATCTGTCCCTGTCCTCTCTCCAGATGAGCCATTTACTATTAAAAAACTTTAAAAAGAAATTGAAAATTACACAAAAAAGTGGAAGGACATCCCATGTTCCTGGATTGAAAGAATTAATGTAAGAAATATCAGTTCTATCCAAATTAATTAAATTACCAGAGACATTCTTCACAGATTTAGAAAAAGCAGTAATAGAATTTGTCTGGAATCATAAAAGACCCCATATTGCCAAAGCATTACTGAACAATAAAAGTGGAGTAGGGGGCCTCTCACTCCCTGACCCCATAATATATTACAAAGCTGTGATAATCAAAACAGCATGGTACTGGCACAAAACAGGCATATAGACCAATGGGACAGAATAAAGACCTCAGAAATAAACCCTGAAACATATAGCTAACTGATTTTTGACAAAAAAAAAAACCAAAACAAACAAAAAACAGACAATCCAGTGGGGAAAAGAAAATCTCTTTAGCAATGGTGCTGAAAAAACTGGGTATCCACCTGCAGAAAGATGAAACTGAACCTCTACCTCTCATCACTAACAAAAATCAACTCAAAATGGATCAAAGATCTAAATGTAAAACCTCAAACTATAAAACTACTAATGGAAAACACAGGGGTAACACTTGGAGACATTGAAGTAGATAAAGACTTCTTGTATAGGACACTCAAAGCATAAGCAATAATCCCCAAAATAGACAAGTGGGATTACAACAGGTTAAAAAGCTTTTTAACAGCCAAAGAAACTATAATTAGAGTGAGTTGACAGCCCTCAGAATAGGAGACTATATTTGCAACCTATACCTCAGATAAGGAACTGAAAACCAGAATCTATAGGGAACTTAAGGAGCTAACCCCCCCAAAAAATAATCAATCCAATTAAAAGATAGGCAAATGAGTTGAACAAACAACTCTCTAAGGAAGACATACAAACAGTCAAAAATCATATGAAAAAATGTTCAACATACCTTATCATAAGAAAGATGTGAATCAAAACCGCAATGAGAAGGGACCAGCAGTTAGCGTAATGGCTATGTTGCTAGACTCCCATAGTAGTCAACTATGGTTCAAGTCCTGGACCGGGTGGCTTAAACTTATGCCAGGAGCGTGTGTATGCGTGCCTAAAAACCTGAGAGAATGGAGGAGAAGGGATTGCTGCATGACCACTTCCCCCCCGCCCCCACGGGTGTATGTGATTTCTTGTTTTCTGTCTCTCTATCTCTCTCTGTCTTTCTGGCGAGTGCACATGCCCTATGGCAAACAAATGAACAAATGAAAATTCTCAAAAAGAGCACACGTGCCCAATAAAACTTCTTTCCAAAAAAAACCCCAAGAAACAAAAACAAAAATAAAACCAAACAAAAACCACAATGAGATACTACCTAACCCCAGTCAAAATGACTAAAATTTAAAAATGAAGAATGATGAGTGCTGGTGAGGCTTTGGTTAAAAATGAACTCTCCTCCACCATGTAAATCAGTAAAAGCACTATAGAGCACAATATGGGGTTTCTCAAAGACCTACCACATGATCCAGTAATTCCACTCTTGGGTACCTACCCAAATGACAGAAATACACTCAGCCAGAAAATCACTTGCACATCCATGTTTACTGTGGCATTATTCACAATTGCTATGACATGGAACCAACCCAAATGCCCACGAACAGATGAATGGATTGAAAAGGTGAGGCACATATACACTACAGAATACTACTCAGTCATAAAAACAATAATACCCTGGCATTTGATAGAAAGTGGATGAACATGGAGGATTTACCACTAAGTGAAACAAGCCAGACTATGAAAGAGAGGCATTGTATGCCCTCATTCAATGTACACTGAATCTCTGCACTCTGTGGCAGAACTGCAGGATTGGAACATTAAAAGCCTGGAGAGCAACTGTGGCTACTAGAGACAGCATGGGAGGAGGATGGGAAATGGACAAAGGTGAGAGGGAGGGAATCAAGGAGAAAAAGAAAGAAGCAAAACATTTAAGGGACATAAAAATGGAAAATTATCTGTTGATAATAATGGGTATGGTAATATTGTCAACTGGAGTAATAAAGTGTATTTATGCTGGGAAAATTTTATTTTGCATGCGGCAATAATATACAGTGATTGAATATAAAAACATTTAAATTTAATTTAAAAAATCTAGATGGAAGCTATTCTCAGAGTATCTTGTCACTATCATGGAGTTCGCGTTCTACTTTAAAGAAATTCATTCTGGAAATTACATGTTACATTAGAAGTGTAATCTATACAAAAGAGGCAACAACAGAGGTACAAATGGTGTGTTCAAATGAAACCAAGCCTTGATCCTATATTACAGGTTGGAACATAAATAGACTTCTATATTTTAATTATATATATATATGTGTGTGTGTGTGTGTGTGTGTGTGTGTGTGTGTGTATACGCACACACACATATTATTTTTATGATTCTCCACTTCGACATTTTCAATGAACTGCTAGTTCTATAGCTATATATATATATGTGTGTGTGTGTGTGTGTGTGTGTGTGTGTGTATGTGTGTACTACCTAAAGAAATAGACAAGAAAGTATTCTTTCTGTGAAAACAAACAAACTAGCCCACAGCAACCGCCCAGGATCTGAAGTTCAGATGGATTTTTCTTCCAAACAGAGAAGCACTTCTCTATTGAAGCAAACCCTGACTGGCCTCACATTTGTGCAGCTGTCAGGCTCAATGGCCACTGTAACACAGACAACAGAGTTGTGTCCAACTATAACAGGTGTCCCTGATTTTTAGTCTTTCTTAAATTTCAGCAGAGACTGCAGTATGATCATGGAAAAAAAAGTTGGACCAGAAGAAGAAAGATAGTCAGGGGTGAGGAGTGAATGGTGTGACCTGGAAGATCTTTCTCTAACTGGTCGGTACATTTGTAGTACCAGAGAGCTCTGCTTGGCAAGTCCCATGTTAAAGAGATTTACTGATTCTGCTTTTAACTGTGGTCAGTCACTGAATGACTTATCTTGTTTTTGTTGGATAGTGACAGGATGCCAGCCATACAAAGCCATCTGTCCAGAGAGAGTTGTAACAGCAAAATCACCACTGCCAGGGGTCAATAAAAATGTGCCAACTAGGTGGGCCTTGACCTAACAAGAGAACACATTAATTTTATGGGAAATGTACTATTTCTTCAGTGAGAGGTATGGTCATCCTGAAACCTGAATGTAGAACCCTGATATATATGTACAGCAGTTTCTTGAGAAGCAAATACAGGTTGGGCATTCACAATCTGAAAATCCAAAATCTAAAACATCCTAAGATCCAACACTTTTTGAGAGCTGATATGACACCACAACTGGAGAATTCCCCACCTGACCTCATATGACGGGTCATAGTCAAAGCACTTCAGTATGAAGATATTATACAAAATTACTTTCAGGCTTTTACAAATGTGGAAAATATGCATTATATAAAAAAAAAACTATGGGGATCAGCAGTTGGCATAATGGCTATGTCGCTGGACTCCCATGTAGTCAACCGCAGTTTGAGTCCCGGATCCAGTGGCTTAAACTCACGCTGGGCATGTGTGCACGCATGCCCAAGATTCTGAGAGGAAAACAGAGGAGAAGGGATTACAACATGGCCATCCCCCCTGATTTCTCATTTTCTGTCTCTCTGTCTTTTTGGCGCGTGCATGTGCCCTACAGAATAAATCTCTCCAAAAAAAAAAAAGGGGGAAAACAAAAAACTATGCATGGATGTCAAAAGGTTTTGGTGCTAAAATAGGCTCAAACTTTAATTTCATTTTTCTGTGAACTTTTTGAAGTCCACAAATACATTATTATTAATTATACTCATCATGCTCTACATTAGATCTCCGGGATTTATTCATCCTGCAGAACTGAGTATCCTTTGATCAACATCTCTCCATTTTTTCCAACCCCCTCAGCCTCTGGCAACCACCATTCCACTCTCCGCTTTTATGAGTTCAGTTTTCTGAAATTCCACATATAAGTGAGATCATTCAGTATTTGTCTTTGTGTCTAGCTCATTTTATTTAGCATGGTGTTAAAAACGACAGGTTTTTTTTTTTTTTTTAGTTTAGTGCTGAATAATGTGTGTGTGTGTATGTGTGTGTGTGTGACATTTTCTTTATCCATTAATTCATTCATAGACACTGAATTTGATTCCATATCTTGGCTAGTGCAAATGATGAACATGGAAGTACAGATAACTCTTCAAGACATTGATTTCATTTCCTTTGAATAAACACCCAGAAGTGGGATTGCTGGTTCATATAGTATTAGTATTTATTTTCTCTTCAGTTCTGTTAATATTTGCTTCGTATATTTAGGTGCACTGATGCCAGGTGCATATAATCATTGTATCCTCTTGAAGAATTCATCCCTTTATTTTTATATTGTGGTCTTTGTCTCTTGTGACAATTTTGACTTAAAGTCTATTTTATCTGACATTAGTCACCCATGCTCTCTTTTGGTTTTAATTTGCATAAAATATATTTTTCTACCCATTCACTTTCCGACTATGTATGGCCTTAAAGCTAAAGTGCATTTGTGTAGGCAGTATTTCATTTCAGCTTTTTAAAAAATCCATTCAATTACTCTTTTAATTAGATAATTTAACCCATTTACATTTAAAGTATTGATAAATAAGTTTTGATTATTGCTGTTCTGTTCATTGTTTTCTGTTTTGTAGTTTTGTAGTTTTGATTTCTTTCTTCCTCTTTTGCTGTCTTTGTGATTTGATAACATTTTTAGTAGTGCTATACTTCATTCCTTTCTCTTTATCTTTTGTATATCTACTAGATTTTTTTGTTTGTGGCTATGATCAGAATTATTTCAAACATCTTAATTACAGTCTATTTTTAAGTAATAACAAAACTTTGAACACATACATATGAAAAACTCTATACTTTAACTTCCCTTACATTTTATGTTATTGATGTCAGAATTTACATGTCTATATTATATATCCATTAATAAATTATTACAGCTATTTTTAATACTTTTGTCTTTTTTTGTTTGTTTCTTTTTTCTTTTTTTTTTTGAAGAGGTTTTCGCCATAGGGCGCGTGCGCTCGCCACACAGACAGAGAGAGACATAGAGACAGAAAGCGAGAAATCACCCCCCAGGGGGGATGGTCACGCCACAATCCCTTCTCCTCCATTCTCCTCTCGGGATCTTGGGCATGCACGCACACGCGCCCGGCATGAGTTTTAAGCCACTGGGTCCAGGACGCGAACAGTGGTTGACTACATGGGAGTCCAGAGACATAGCCATTACGCTAACTGCTGGTTCCCAATACTTTTGTCTTTTAACTCTGTATTAGTGTTAAAAGTGACCTACATACTATCCTTATAGTAATGAAGTATTCTGAATTTGACTATATTGTTATCTTTACAGTCAGTTTTAGACTTCCAGAGTGGTTAATGAGGTCCTGAGATGTGAACCCAGGACCTTTCCCATATGAGATTAATTGTGTTTATTTAATTTCCCTGGAAACAACTTATAGGCAGAACTTCAGAAATATCAGGAAATGTTCCCTAACATTGTCAGCACCTCAACAAGGATATTAAGTAAGTAGGAGTCAGTTTTCAAAAGCCGGCCTCTTCTGGTGTAGTGGGTGTGAAGCCATTATGAGGGCTCACTTTCCTGATTAGTATTCTTTCTTTCATTCAGGACTGTGCTTACTGATTAATGGAGCCTCCCAAATTAAGGAGCTAACTAGGGCACATTCTCAAAGGGATAGGAGTGTTGTTTCCAGCTTCCATCAAAAGGGAGGGAGTTAGGAAATTTATAAAACATTGGCTTAAATCAGACCATGTGCCTAGATTAAAATTTGAAGTCTATACACATTAGCCATATGATGTAGGTATGACTTAACTTTCCACATTTCTGTTTACTCATGTATAAAATGAGTTATATTAATCTCTTCTTTATAGGACTACTGGGAGAATAAGTAGGATAATGTATGTATTCAAGGTCCAGACCCTCTGTGTACTATCAAGTACTGTGTTGTATTTCCAGGAGCTGAGCATGTGCTGTGCTCATGATAAGCAGTCATTGACTTGTGGAGTTGACTGTATCTCATAAAGTAATCTTGAGACTCAAAAAATTCAAAAAAGATTGTACTTTAAAGGGCTTTAGAACTGTCCCAATAGATAGGGAATTAAGTAACTCCACACAAGCCCCACCAAGGGTTCCTTCCCCAGAAATAAAAATGGACTAAGATGCAAGGGAGAAAATAGATTATTGAGGATAAAAAAATGCCTAAAAATAATGCATGCAATGGTGTATACATTAAAATAATGTAATGTAATGAAACATTCTATTGTAAAGGGTCATGGCTTGAATTCTCATTCGCTTCCAGGATGTGAACATGTAGAACAGCATTTCTCAATCTTGGTACTATTGACATGTCGGAATAGATAAAGCTCTATCATGGGGACTGTCTCATGCATTATACGGTGTTTAGGAACATCTCTAGCTTCTGCCCAGTCGATGACTTTTCGCTATGCATTCTCCATCAAAAACAACTAAAAATGTCTCCACACATTGCTAAGTTGTCTTTGGGTGTCACAACTAGGAACTACTGTTCTTCTATTGCTCTTTATTTGACCAAATAATGTAAGGAATATATATATATATCCCCAAGGAAGAGTCTCAGCATCCAGGCACAGCCCAAGATCAGTCTGTTAGTTGTTGGGAGACTTTGGAGTTCACCATGTTCCCTCCAGTCACAGAGCTTTTGCTCTTGCTCTTCCTTCTACTAGAGACAATCCTCTTTCTTCTAAAGCCTTCAGTCAGCCCACTGGACTTCTCTACAGTAAAGTTCCACAGCTAGGAACTTCCTCAGAGACCATATCTGAGCTTTGGCCTAGGTTAAGCCCTTTGCCATTCTCCTACCAGCCTCTACCTTTCCTTCATAGCATTTAACACGGTCTGTGTTTGATGACTTGTTTGCTTAAGATCTGGTTTCCCTTTAAGACTGGAAACACTAAGAAGACAGCAGCTGTGTCTATTTTTTATCACGATGGCATGCCCAGTTCTTGCTTGGTACATGGCATGTGCTCAGTTGATTGGATGAATAGATGAATTCTTTGGTGAGTCCTAGAAATGAAGAAAGGAGTCTTTGAAGAGAGCCTGAAGTCCACGGAAAGACAGTTGGAAGAGAGTCAGAGAAATACATTTTATTACTATTTTTCCCAAGCAGCTGGGTTATAACAGACAACATAAAGCTGACAATATAAAGCATTAAATAAATTACAGTGCATACGTATGATGGACAGCCACTAAAAATCATGTTTACAATCTTTAAAGATAAAGAGAAGGAAGATTTTAGAGACAAAACAATTGCCCATGATGATTCAGGGCTAGCATATTAATAGTGATTATATTTAGTTAATTAGGATTATCTTCTTTAACAACTTTCTCTTTTTAAGCTTTTTTATGAGATTTTTATAAACTTAGTTTTCAATTCAAGTCCTCAATTTGCAAGTATGGAAAACCTTGATCTCAATAAATCTTCTTCTTCTCCCTCAGCCCACCTACCTGTGCCCCTCCCCAGGGATTAACCACAGAGGCAAAACAAACAACAACAACAACAAAAAAAAACTCCCTCAATAGGTCTCACACTGTGATCTCTGCCCTTCCCCTCCCCCAGTTTCCTCAGTCGGCTGGAGGGCGAGTGGACACTAGGCCTGTATATGTCAACCAGGGAGCTGAACCCACAATCTTCCATATGGATTCAGCAGCACCTGAGTAGCATGCTGAATAGTAGCACCTGAGTTACTGCTGCACCACTGAGCCAGTTCATCTCTCTTTTTAAAATTTTTCTATTTTCTAAATTTTCAGCCAAGAACATGGATTATTTTACAATAAAGCAATATATGTTTTGAAATATGTTTAATGACATTAAAGTATTCATATTTTAATAAAATAAAATTCTAATAAAATATTCTTTCTGTGATAATTCAATGTAAATTGTCTGTTTTAATGTACTACACTTTGTTTATAGATCAGTTTAATTATTTTTTAATAAAAAGAAAAGAGGAAATAGTCGCAAATATTATAATCAGTGCTCTCGTTATTTAGATATACTGCATTTTCTAAATTTCTTGTAATGACCTTGTATTTGCTGTCATTCTCTTGCTGAAGTTGCCTACTGAAGAGCAGTTAGCTTTAGGATGCTTTCACATCACCAAGTCCCCAACAAGTATCTGAAGCGATTACAATTCTCATCTCTCAATGTCAACTGTGAGAGAGATAGAGTTTTTTTTTCCCTATAGCAAAATTAATTTTCAATTCAAGTCCCCAATTTGCAAGCATAGAAAATCTTGATCTCCATAAATGTTCTTCTCTCCCACCTACCGTCACTCTTGCCTGCTCCCCTCCCCAGGGATCAACCACAGCATTTTAATGCATCTTGAGTTATCAGGGGTAATTTCGTATCTGTTAGTACTTCAGAAATATTACCCTTCCTCACATCAGTGGCACTGAAACGCTGATAACAATCAGTTCCCAAACCCAGATAACCTGGATTCACCCCTCTGAGTGATCGACATAGCAGTGGTACTAAATCATAAAAATCCCAACCTCCTGTTCTATAAAGTCAGCCAGGTTGACATGACTTCTTTCCTCAGATTGAGAGATTGAGGACATATTGTCAAGTAGAGATAGAATCCTCTTTACCTAGAAAGGGTGGTCACACCAGGTCAACCTGGAGGGAACTGAGAGAGTACATGGAAGCCTAAACTGGCAGCTGCTTTTGCCTATTAAGTAGTCTTTCTGCTTCAGAGCAGATGGTGTTGGCAGCACCACATAAGTCAGCCTGGAAAGACACAAACATATTTAGAAGTTAACTTTGACTTTCTACATTAAATGTCCTTTGAGTGGTTGTGTGGATATATATATACACACACACAAACATACATATCATTAGCATTCACACAAGTCTTCAGAAACTTCATGTAAAATGCATGTCATAGAAAAATTAATGCATTTCTTTCTTTTTTTTCACAGAATTTTTTGCTGTTGGGTGCATGTGCTCATTGGGGAGACAGAGAGAGAAAGAGAGAAATCACCCACCAGGGGAGATGGCCATGCCACAATCTCTTCTCCTCCATTCTCTTCTAAGGATTTTGGGCACATGCACACACACGCCCAGCATGAGTTTCAAGCTCTGGGTCCAGGACTTGAACCATGGTCAACTATGTGGGAGTCCAGTGTTTTAACTACTATGCCACCTGCTGGCCCCTATGTGCATTTCAAAATTATTTTGCACCAAAATGAACTATTTTTGTATTTTTTTATTGCCAGAGAGCATATTTATCTGCAAGAGAGAGAAAGAGAAAGAAAGCATCCTCTCCCTCAATGAAGTGTGCTCACATCACAATCTTTTTGCTCCATTTCTTTTTGGGGCACATGCACATGTGTGCGTGCACACACACACACACACACACCTAGTATGTTTTTCAAGCCATCAGGATTTGAATTGCAGTCAGACATCTGGGATCTGGTTCCCAAAGCACAGTGCTTAACCACTGCCCTAGGGATCGGCTCTAAATGTATACTTTGATTTCATTTTTCCATGAGGTTATCGAAGTCCTCTTGTAGATGTGTAGTTCTCAGGCTAGTCTTCTAGTGCATTTTCAATGCCTACCTAACATGAGGAAAATGTCACAGCCAAGACACAGTTCATATGTATTTTATCCATAAAACTACACATGGAGAATCTTAAGAGAAAACCACATACTCAGCTGCTCTTCCCAGAGCTCCAGGGTTGCAGCAGAGGAATCTGTGCAGAGGCAGCAGCCTCTGCTCTGGAGTAGAGAATACTTAGGAACATGTCATGCTGGGTTTGAGCAGGTGGAAGTTCCTCGTTTTACGGCTGGATGTACTAGGTTCACACCAGAGTGGATCTTGTAAGTGGAGTCATACCAGGGGGACCAGAACCAAGGCCAAGGGTCTGCTCAAGCTCGGTTCATCTTCAGACTCAGGAGAGCTTCAGGTAGAACTCCTTTCCCTGGATACCTGGGTCAGTCAGAGGTGCACAGGTCGGGTTGGGAACTCGCTGTGCTGGCTACAGAGTGTTCAGAATCTTCTGAACCTGCTGTTGGAGGCAGCCTAGAATCTGTCGCCAAATATAGATCTCATAATGAGTGTGGGAATTTGGAATTTGGTGCCTGGCAACACCAGTATCCATTTCAACACCTGTTTCTATTGTCATCGGCATGATCATTAACTTTGTAATTGTCTTTATTTGAAAACCTATAGGCCAGGCACCATGCCATGTACTTTGTGTCTAGTTGTTACCATCTCTCTGGAAGGTATTATCACTAAGGAGAAAATGAGCCAAAGAGAAGATAAATATTTTCCTTGAGGTTTATAGCTGAAAAAGACCTGCCATCTCAGCTCAAAAATCCATTGATTTCCCATTACTTAAAGGTGTAGTTTTTGACTAGATTTTAAAGAATGCTAAGGGTGCCATCAAGAACCATCTCAAGGGAGGGTCATGTGGCAAGTTCCAGGACTCCTCCCCATAGAGTGCATTTTGATGAAGCCTCTCTGGTTTCTTCTGATTTCAATGATAGTTACGTAATATTTAATTTGAAGAAAAAACTCTGTTCTGATATTTTAAACAATTAGAAAGGAAGAAGCGATTAAAAGAGAAAAAAGAAGAAAGTTTATAATCTTTCAAAGAGATTGGCCTCAAGAAGAATTTTTAAATTCCTAATTTTGTCATTTCTGGACTTTAAGAAACATTTTCAAGTATCATTTCTGAGGATTCCTGATTTTCTTAATGGTGAGTGGTATTTATAAACCAGTATCTGTTTGCCAGGTATACCTACTGCTTTTAAGGTATTACTGCTTCCAATCCTTTTCAGTGGTCAGAGCTAGCAAATATATGTCTTATCTTCATTTGTGTGTGTGTGTGTGTGTGTGTGTGTGTGTGTGTGTGTGTGCTGCTATAACAAAATATTGAGATTGGGCAATTGATAACAAGCAGATTTTTTTCCCCTTACAATTCTGGAGGCTGAGAAGTCCAAGATCAAGAAGTTGGTTGGTTTGGTGTCTGGTAATAGTCCAAGATGGTACCCAAACACTGCAGCTTCCTGCCGGGAGGAAATTCTGTTCCTCATGTGGCAGAAAAGCAGAGGAGCAAGAGAGACAAAAGGGGCCAAACTTGCCCTTTTATCATGGATGGAACCTCACAACCAAATCACCTCTTAAAGTTCCCACTTCTCAACACCGTTACAATGGCAACTACATTTCAACATGAGTTTTGGAGGGATAAGCATTCAAACCAAGCCATGTATGTATATATAGAGATACATACATATGCAAACAAAGCTGGATCCCACATGGCTGGCTGCAGTTCAAATCCCAGCCTCAGCAGCTTAAGAAACATGATGCATGCATGTGCTTATGTGTCCAAAATCCCAACAGGATGGAAAATGGAAGAGAAGGGATTATGGCATGACCACACCCCATGGGGGGCACTCTTTCTCTCTCTCTCTCTTTCATGTGCACAAAACCTCTGGCAATTAAAGAAAAAAATGTAAAATAAAAAAAATGCAATTGTAAAGTGAAAGTAATCTAGTTTGAAGAAGAATAGGAGAAGAGTAGCGAACTTCAGCTCTACATCATATCTGGGCTTTGACAGATTGCATGCCTGTATCCTCAGTTACCATTAGTTTGGTTCACACCATGATGTTTTCTGAGAAGAAAATTCAAATGTTAAACCCAGATAGGCAGTCAGATTTGTGGTGAAACTAAAGGATTATTCTGGCTGTATGACCGAGCAGTTACAATATATGGAAGCAGAATACAGAGAACTACTCAGGTAATTAGTCCTGGAAGGCACACCTTCACATAGCAAACACACATTCCCTCTGATTGACACTGTGGCTGCACAAATGCTCACACTGCCCTTTGACATGAATACTTGTCACAGCTGACACTGATGGACACAGAATCATCCTGACTAGCCAACCAGCTATGTTGACTCATCAGATTATGGATCCTCTAATCTTTTTTCAAGAAGATAATGTAGCAATCCAGACTACTCTCTAATTAAAATAATTTCCAAAACATAAGAAGCTATTGGGCTGTTGGAAAAGTCATGACATATTTTTGTGTAGGAAAAAATACATCATGACTTCTCCAACAATCCAGTATAAAAATAAAATTTCCAATAGAAATTAAATCTTATGAGCCAACCAATGGTGTGATGGTTAAAGTGGCTGGCTCCCACATTGATCTAGTGTGGTTGGAGTCCCAGACCTGGTAGTTTGAAAAACAACTGGAAACATGTGCATGTGTGCCTCCAAATCCCAAAATATGGGGAAAAGGAGAAGAGATTGCAAGGTGACTATCTCCCTTGAGGGGATTCCTTCTCACGTCTCTTCTCTCTCTTTTTCCGTCCCTCTGGTTAGCACATATGCCCTCTGGCAAATGAAAAAAGAGAAGAAAAGAAATTTTAGTAGTATGGAGTATATTTATAGATAAATTAAAATCTTATGCACTTAATGAAATTTAATGTCTGGGTGCTAGAGATTTAAGGTACAGACTAGGTCTATTCTAAGATAACTTCTTACTTTTGCAGAATCATGGTATTTTTATCATATGAGTTGTCTGGACTACCACTTACATGTAGTAAATAATTTTTAAAACATCCTCCTGAAGTATGCTAGTGTGTTTTGAGGAGCAAAAAAAAAAAAAAAAAAAAAAAAAAAATGTCACTTTCAAATTAGAGACTGTGGACTCTTTCCAATATCAGTCTTAGAGAGTAATTGATACTTTGGATTTGTCAGTTACTAACTTTTTCTTTCTATTGGTAGAAACCATATTTGTTGTGTTTATAGTTAGTGTAAAGTAGTTTTGCTATTGTTAAATAGTGGAGTATCAGATTCTAAAAGATGACATCTCAGAGTTTCCTCAGGGGTGAATCACTAAGTAGAACCTAGGCAATAAGTAGAGTATCTTACATGATTTTGGTTACTCCCTGAGAGTTTTTCTGCTCTGAGAATGAGCTAATATTTAGAGGCTTCTTTAGGGCTGTCCTGTAGCATGGTGGTTATGATGCTGGTCTCTCACATGGCCAACAATAGTTCTAGTCCTGAACCTGGTGCTTTGCTTTCTCCCTTTTCCTCTCTGTCTCTTGCTGTCAAGTAAAAAATGATAATAATAAATAAAATAAAATAAAATAAAATAAATAATTCTAAATTAATAAAGGCCTCTTTATATAGGAAGAGGTTTGTAATGGGAAACCCAGGTAGAAATAAATACTTTCTAAAAGAAAAGACAGAGATTCTGCTTTTTGTAGTAAGAAGTAACTGATAGAGATTTGAAACAAAAATAGTTAGAACCTGCCATCAAAGACAGATAAATAATACTTTTTGACCTTGATGCTAATTTGGAATAGTGGATGAGAAGCTAAACCTGTTTTGAAGATGAAATAAAATTTTGTATCCACTACTTAGTAAAAGTGTGCCAAAGATAGAAGAAAAGGCATGAAAACTTTAAGGCCAAATGTCTAAGGTCCCAATGTTATTAGACCTCCATGAATAATCAGTAAAATGGTGATGGTCTGAGATAGAAAGCCTGAGGACATACTGAGATATGGCTTTCTTCCTGGGAGAAGTAAATGGGGTGAGATTGAGCACACAGTGACTGAGCAGCCTGTGACCCTGAAACATGACCTTGGGGTCCAGCCCTGGAAATGATATTAGGAATCAGTTTCAAGAAAAATTGTTATTATATTTTAGTAATGTCCATCCAAATCTACTTAATTTAATCTAGCAAACAGCGTGTGATCAAGGAAAAAGGACAAAAGTTAGGTTAACTTTTCTTAGCTCACATACATATGATTAGGTTTAGTTGGGTTAGGAAGAAATCTATATTTTCTACACTACCCAAGTCTATGCTAGAGTCAAAGACCAATCCTGCTCAGGTGAACTAAGAGTGAGACTGTAGTAAGGATGGGATGAGAGATAAGCCCATGACTCAGGATGTGGTGGCCCATCTACATGGACAACAAATACCAGACCTCCAAACTGCTGACCCTGAGACTGGTGACCTAATGACACTGAAATTGCATTTCTTTCTCTGAGAATTCATCTATTGACTTATCTGCAGTGAAGTTATTTGGGGATTTAAGCATAACAGTTTTGCTTTGGGAACGAGACTATATAAGACATTGGGTTGTTGGAAAAGTCATGACATATTTTTTCTAAGCAGAAATGCATCATGACTTTCCTGACAACCTAACAGATAAACATACAAACCCTGAAAGGTACTAGGTGCTCCATAAATCTGGGCAATAAATGACAAATGAGCAAATACAAGTAATTCAAGATGAACCAAATATCACAGAAAAACCTTATGAAAACCAATAAAATATTGGTTTTATATTCTTTTGAGAAGAAAACAGTTTATGGAATCATAAACAAATAACAATTTAGAAATTATCCATTGAACTGATTCTGATGCAAGAGACTATTCAACAAGGCAGAGAATGCCATGTTGTTCATTTGGAATCCAGTGTGCAAGACTTTCTGTTGAAGAAAGGCCAAGTATGGTGCAGAAATAAAAACCTGCCAGTCAGATTTAGCATTACTCAAAGGTTCTTTCATTCAGGGGGAAAGGGGAAAGAGGGACTTTTGGAAACAAGAAAGGTAGAGGAGAATGCATAGGGTGGTTTGCCAAAGTGTGCTTCATGTGTTCAAATGTAGGTTAAATACAACCTTTCAAAAAGGATCAAATGTTATTTTCAACATGGCCCTTGTTGATAGTATTGCTAGTGACCAATTTTGTAAACATACACTTGATGTATGCACTTTATGGTGAAGCCATATTTGGGTCACATGGTGCTACCATGAGTACAACTAAGTGCCCAAGGATGGGCTTTTGAGCCAGAGGTAGCCATCTCTATTCTGGCCAACCATTTATGAGTTGGCTAAGCCTCAACAGTGCCTAGTAAGGATGTTTCCTAGGCTCTCAATGCACGTTTCAGTCACATTCTCTCTCTCACAGTAACTTTCACCAAAAGAGAAGTGCAGCTAATGGAGAATCACAAGGAAGCAGAAAAAAGGCAGCAGACAGGGCCCTTGAGAACACAGGATGACCGAGTTTTTTAATAAGTGAACCAAAAGAGGCCAATAGACTACACCAAGTCAATTCACAAACAGGAAGTTTTATTACAAGTAGGAAGACACCAAGGACTGTGGCAAAGCAATTTCTCCCTGAGATTCCTCAGAAAGGTAGACAGGGCTGGCAGGCTCTTGTAGGCACAAGCGCAGTGACTTCTCCATATATCATGTTATATAAACGAAGCTGTGGCTCCTCCTAGGGTGGATGTGCTTTATTATAATGAGCAAAAGTACACCAAAGTTCGGTGAAGGTCTGTCTCCCCTTGGTCTCACCTAGCTCAGGCTGGGAGGAGCTCACAATCTTTCTTTGTGATGTAATACTTCCTGTAAACAACCTTACACAGCTTGTAACAGATGGGGCTTGCTCCTGCAGGACCCACTCAGAGGGCTTATGCTAGAAGCGATTTGGTTTACATTTTCAGGGGAGGCAAGAGCAGTAAGGGCAAAGTGCTGAGTCATCAAGATGGCGGAACACTAGAGTAGAGAGGCAATGATGTGTCCAGTTGATGGAGTGTGGAAATAAACAAAGGCTAACCAAATGAGAACAAGCAAAAGCTATTTATTCAGAGCTTGCTAGAGCAAGAGTGTCTGCCACCATCATTTGTGTTTTGGCAGAAACACAAGCAGGCATAGGAATGGGCCAGCTTTCTAGGGTAGAAAAGGGAAGGCTTTTGCGTTTATTGGAGGCTGTTGACACAGGGAAACTTCGGGTGGGTTAACCAGCATCAGGGCAATCCTACGCGTAAGTTATGAGTGCACACCTGGTTTTCTGCGGTCGGTCCTAAGTTGGAAGCTGGGGCCAAAATTAGGGAAGCTATCAGTTACTAATCAAGTCCTGGCCATTGGGGGTTGATAGTTCCAGGTTACCGTTTAGCTTCTGGATTGTCACTAGAGATCTGGCTTCCTGCAAGTCGGACTTACAGCAGATTGGCGTCCCAGGTTGCTCATTGTAGATAGGGGATTGGTATCCTGAGTAGGTTGCTGTAGGTTTGGGGTCAAAGTTCTATTTTTATTATATGATCTGGCCATTGTCCATTTGCCTGTCATCCCTCAGGAGTTGTATCCAAAATGATAACCTGATTCTCCACAGGTACTGGTTCTGTGGTCATTGAAACTATCTTCTGTATTTTCTGCTTTTAAAATTATTTTGTTGTTGTTTCTAAGACTGGGAATGTCTCAGGTTTAGCATGAAAATGCTCCTATCCCAGGAAGGCTCTTAGTTCCAGGCAAATGAGAATGGTTCGTTGCCCTACACATAGGAGTGTATGTTTATTTTTATTTCAATAGTTCTAAATAACTGAATGAATAAGCACAACATTGATGGGTTTTCCTTTTTCTGTTCTTTTCTTTTTTCTTTAGGTTTTTGCCATAGAGCATGTGAGTTTGTGGAGAAGGAGAGAGGAAGAGAGAGAATGAGAGAAAGTGAGAAATCATCCCCCAAGGAGGATGGCCATGCTGCAGTCCTTTCTTCCCCATTCTCCTGGGATCCTGGGCACACATGCACACACACCCAGCAAATTTTCTGGTTGCCGAATCCAGGACTCTAACTGTGATCACCCAATAGCGCCTTTACTGCAATGTCACCTACTGAGCCTGCATTGAAGATTTTGAAGTTTTCATAGAGGATATATGAGAAGTATACTATCTAATATTTTCTCTCCCTGAGGGGGGCATGGGACTCATTGAAAGCAAAAATAAGGTCTGTGTTTTTAATAAGCAGAATAATGAAAATTATATGTGTTTCATTATAGATTTAAAATAATTGATATATCAGTGCACTAGATCATTGCATTAGGACTCGGCAAATCCTCCGGGCTGTAAGCAGCTCTGTGACCTTCACCGAGTTGCGGAAGATCATAATGGTAACGTGCACACTTTCTAAAGACGATGCGCAACCTACTTTCCGCAGCTCATTCTCTGTAGCTTTGGAAAAGTTACAGAACTTTCAGAACCTAAGTTTTATCATTTCTAAAATGCAAATTCTACTAAGATAGCTTTTCAGGTCATTGTAAGCAGTATTCCAAATAATATTTGTAAAACTATTATCCCATTGCCTGGCATGTAGTATGGCTGAGACGCTGCGCCGAAACCTTCCTGGTTAAGGAAGGATAGGATACTGCAGTAGTTGCAGTTAAAAGGTCAAGGGTACAACTTCAACCCCTTATATTGCAAAGTCCTTTTCTCCTGACTGTCTGAGGACAGTTGGGCACAGGCTCTGGGCAAATACCTGGTTTTGAGAGACACTGGGGTTGCTCCATTTCCTACATTCCCAGAGGCAAGTGTGAGTGACTTGCACTAGGGACTCAACCTTCAGCCTGGCTTGGGTGTAAATTTCCTGTGAGGAGAAACCAGTGCGAGACAAAAAAACAAAACATGCTCTTGCCATACCCGATTGTAACCACACTGAAAGTAACAGCGGAGCGGGTGTGCTGGAAGACAAAGGAAACTTGCTCACTCAAGACAAAGACATGCCAAATTTGGGTGCCTCTCATGTGGAACACACACCAGAGAACTGAAAAACACAAAAGCCTGAGACATCCAAGCTAGCAAAGATTTCAAAAACAAACAGCAACATGGAATATCTAGGAAGGAATAAAATATCGAACTGCTCTGCAGAGTGCCAAGGTGCCTTGTCAGGGCCACCACTCCCAGGTCCAAGTCAGTCTGTCATCTACAACCACCTCACACGCTTGGACTGCACATTTAGAGATTCGGTCTCCTGTAACCAACCTCCACGTGACTTCTGGGCTCGACTCTCTCTGTTCTCCTGATGTTAGTCAGGGAAAAAAGATTAGAGTGGAGTTTAGAGGGGACAGGAATTGCTTCTCAGGCTGTCGGAGAAGCAGCTGTTCCCTTCTCAAAAGATAAAATTACAACAGATTTAGTTTGAAGATCTTACTCGACTTTTATTTGTGATTCTAGAATTGCGTGACACCTCATTCCGTAAAAAAGAATGAGTTTTCAGACGAGCTGGGCAGAGTTTGGTTTTACAGCCATACAGGGGCTGAGAAAAGCAGAAACAGAAAACAAAAAGTGGGTTGGTTGCTTCCAAGTGACTATCTTTGCAAAGGCAAGAGCAGAGGGGTTTCCTTATTACGCCGGCGAACACCGACTTGTTGAGATTTGGCTATCATCTCTCTCTCCTGATTTCTTGGAAGGTCAGATCAACATCTTAGTTTCATCTTGGTGACATAAACCTTAGCATGAGTGATTGCAGTCATGCTGGGTCTGCTGGGCTTAGTTCTCAGTACAAACCAACGACCTTCTATCAATTCTGTTTGATACCTCCTAGCATGGAAAAGCTTCACTCTGAAGATTTTTGTCACATTTCTGAATATTTTGCATCACTGCAGAAAACTGGTAGATCTTTCACTTAATTATGAAACACTCTTCTAAATACATTGAAATCATTCAGGTAGAGTTATGATCTGAGACTCCTCAGTCTGGGGAAGTTTTATTCTCCAATAAGTTAATGATAATTCCCAATCAATAATCACAAAGTTAGGGAAGGTTGCCTGTGACTTCCAACTTTCTCTGAAAAAACAGAAGGTCAGGAGAAAAGAGTGTGTCTTTAGTCTGCAGAAAGTTTTATCAGTGTATAAAATCACTACCCTTCTATGGGACCAACGGTTGGCATAATGGCTATGTCACTGGACTCCCATGTAGTCAACCACGGTTTGAGTCCCGGACCTGGCAGCTTAAATTCATGCCGGGCATGTGTGTATGCGTACCCAAGATCCTGAGAGGAGAATGGAGGAGAAGGGACTGTGGCGTGGCCGTTCCCCCTGGGAGGTGATTTCTTGCTTTCTGTCTCTCTGTCTCTCTCTGTCTTTCTGGCAAGTACACATGCCCTATAGCAAAAACCTCTCCAAAAAATAAAAATAAATATCAATACTCACCCTTCTCATGTTCCCTAGGACTGTGGCAGTGATGTGTCTGACGAATACCATGTCAACAGTTTAGTAACCATCTTAGAATTAGGATTTTAATTTGAAATAAAACTTCTCTCTCAGGACCAGCAGATGGTGTAATGGTTACATCGCTGGATTCCCACGTAGTCAGCTGCAGTTTAAGTCCTGAACCCTGTGGCTTAAAACTCACACTGGGCACATGTGCGTACATGCTTAAAATCCTAAGAGGAGAGTGGAGGAGAAGGGATTGTGGCATGGCCATCCCCCCCGGGAGTGATTTCTCTTTGTCTCTCTATATCTCTCTCTAGCAAGTGTATGTGCCCTATAGAAATATCCCCCCCAGGAAAAAAAAAAAAAACTTATTTCCCAAATACTAACTTCCTAATTCCTTTCTTGCCTACTGCTAATGTAATTGTTTCAATATCAGTCAAGCACAAAAGTATAAAACTTTCAACCACCTTCTTCTACTTGATGAAGTTTTATTTTACACCATGGTCCACCTCTGACCCTCTAACAAACATCTTTGGGAACACTTCTCTTGGAGGATTGTGGGAGCCTGCACACCAGAGAATATCACTGGTTTCTCAGAGAGCAAACAATTACACAATGCCAAAGGCCATGATTGACTCCCCTTCAAAACCTCACCTTCAAAACCATACTCTGATTGGCCACTTCCCATAGCAAATCAGTGAGCTTAGAATCCCTCAGATTTGCATATCCGGCACCTCATGATTGGGCCACAAAAAGCAACCAATCATAACCCACCTTTTATAATCCTTCATTTAACCAATCACTGCCCACCAGCATGTATATAACCACGATCCCTGGCCCACAATCGCTGGATGACCCTGAAGATCCTGAAGAGCTGTGACACTGCATCATCTCTGGAAGACCCTGAAGAGTTGTAACACCGCGTTGTCTCCAGACAACCCTGAAGAGTTTTAACACTGTGTGGTCTCCGTGCTGCCCACAATAAATGGACAACCCTGAAGAGTTGTAACTACATCGTCTCCGTGTTGTAACACTGCGTCGTTCATCCCGTCTCTCACTCCTTCCCTCAGGAAACCTGTTCGACTGTCCCCTGGGTTGGGACATGTGGCGCCCAAACAGGGACCCTGAGTACAAAGGATCCAGTGAAGAGCACCTGAGAAAGGACGGCAGAGAATCGTCCCGAGAAAGGATGGTAGAGAATCGTCCAGAAAAGGACAGCAAAGAATCATCCAGGGATGGCAGAGAATCGTCCTGAGAAAGGATGGTAGAGAATCGTCCAGAATCTTCCTGAGAAAAGCCGCAGAGGAGGACGGCAGAGAATCGTCCCGGTGAGTAACAAAGGTTGCTTACTTATAAGTAATAAGGGTAATAGTGGGACAAGTAATAAGGGTAATAATGGGACAAGAGCTTAGCCAGCACGAGCAAGAGCTTAGTAAGCACGAACAAGAACTTAGTCAGCACGAACAAGAGCTTAGTCAGCATGAACTATTCGTTCAGGGCTTAAAAGAAGCCCTTGCCACTATGGTCGATCTAACCAAGGATTCTAAAATTGAAAAAGAACAGGGAGAGGATCTTATTTCACTAGATAGTGAGGGAGAAGTTAAAAGCCCTGAAGGCGAGACAAATCCCCCAAAATCGAAAAAACTAAAAAAGAAAAACAACCTTAAGACTCTACAAGAGCCAAAGAAAAACAAGTCATCAACTAATTCAGAGGAAATCCTAGAGGCTGAGGCTGACAAATATAATAACCTCGAATGGTCGCCCTTCAAAAACCGGCCACCACCCTATAACACTACCGCCTCAGCATTACTTCTTATTGACCCAAACACTAACAGTAAACCAAAATCTAACTATAGTCCTAAACTTACAACCTAAACCTAAACTGAAATATATCATTACTTTAACCCTAACTCAAACGGTTGACCTAACCCTAACCCTAGCCCTACACCTTAACCCTGACCCAAACCCTAACCTAACCAGGACTCTAACTCAAATACTAACACTTAACCTAAATCTAACCATATCCCTAAACTTACTCCCGATCCATTACCTGAAATATATCATTAATTTAACCCTAAGTCAAATGGTACAGCTCACCCTAACACTAGCCCTACACCTTAACCCTGAACCGAACACTAACCTAACCTGGACTCTCACTCAAACACTAACACTAAACCTAAAAATAACCATAACCCTAAACTTACACCCTAATTCTGACCTGAAATGTATCATTACTTTAACCCTAACTCAAATGCTTCAAGAAACCCTAACCCTAGCCCCACACCTTAACACAGACCCGAACCCTAACAAAACCAAGACTCTATGCCTAAACACTAACAGTAAACCAAAACCTAAGTACAGTCCTTAATTACAACCAAACCCTAACCTGAAATATATCATTACTTTAATCCTAACTCAAATGGTAGACCTAACCCTAACCCTAGCCCTTCACCTAAACCCTGACCGAACCCTAACCTAACTAGGAATCTAAATAAAATACTTACACTTTACCTAAATCAAACCTTATTCCTAAACTTACTTCAGAACCCACACCTGAAATATATCATTACTTTAAACCTAACTCAAATGGTATGAAACCCCCCCGCTGAAAGGCCAAAGCCAATAATGGCTGGATGGCCGAAATGTTAATAGGAGAAGGAAACTATGCACACAATGAAAATCAAATACAGTATGACCCAGGGCTCTTTGCACAAATTCATATGGCAGGCATAAAGGTCTGGAAAAAACTTCCTGCCAAAGGAGATTTGAGCACCTCCCTTACTAACATTAGACAAGGGCCTGATGAACCTTTTTCTGACATTGTACATCAATTGATTACCACGTCAGAAACAATATTTGGTAATGCTGATGCAAGTACAGACTTTGTAAAACAACCGGCATATGAAAATGCTAATGCTTCTTGTCAGGCAGCCATTAGACCACACAGAAAAAAGACAGACCTGACAGGGTACATACATCTGTGTTCAGAGATCAGATCAGCATGGGTTATTCTCTCCATCTACGCCAAGTCACTGAGGGTCTTATCTCAGACCAACTAGCTGAGGCAGTTCTTCAAAATAGACATGGTTTAAATCTCCTCCTGGCAGAACGGGGGGTGGGGGGGTGTCTCTGTCTTGCTTTACAGGAATGCTGCTGTTTTTACACCAACAAGTCCAGCACTGTTCATGACAAAATACATCAACTCCAAGATGGTCTGCCTGGAACAGTCTCCTCCCTTTCCTGCTCCTCCTACTTGGCCCATCCATTGGCCTTTTAATTGTTTGCTCACTGGGACCTGTTATATGCAGCCTATCCAGGTCCACTATACTAGATTGGAGATGGAAAACCAACACTCCTATACTGGTCTCGCCTGAGGCGCTGAATCGGTTAGCCAAAGACGGGTAAGAGTCTGATGAACCCAATAACTGTTCAGTCCTTCCACCTAAGACAGGAGGCCCATCATAGCTATGGGACTCTCCAATGATGGGTAAGAATGGACATATGGTTCCATAAATGACTCCAACCTAAAACAGGCATGATTCTCCCATGCCTTTTCCTCATCTCTCAAATTAAAACAGAGAAGGGGAATATGTGGGAGGCTGCGCACCAGCGAATACCGCCGGTTTCTCAGAGAGCAAACAATTACACAATGCCAAAGGCCATGATTGGCTCCTCTTCAAAACTTCACCTTCAAAACCATACTCTGATTGGCCACTTCCCATAGGAAATCAGTGAGCTTAGAATCCCTCAGATTTGCATATCCGGCACCTCATGATTGGGCCACAAAAAGCAACCAATCATAACCCACTTTTTACAATCCTTCATTTAACCAATTACTGCCCACCAGCATATATATAACCATGATCCCTGGCCCACAATCGCAGGAGGACCCTGAAGATCCTGAAGAGCTGTGACACTGCATCATCTCTGGAAGACCCTGAAGAGTTGTAACACCGCCTCGTCTCCAGACAACCCTGAAGAGTTTTAACACTGTGTGGTCTCTGTGCTGCCCACAATAAATGGATGACCCTGAAGAGTTGTAACACTACATCGTCTCCGTGTTGTAACACTGCGTCATTCGTCCCATCTCTCACTCCATCCCTCAGGAGACCTGTTTGACTGTCCCCCGGGTTGGGACAGAGGATTTAGTCCCTTAAGTGTGCTGCAGCTTCACGCCTGCCTGTCCATGAAGGTGCTCCATATCAGGAATGTCTCTCACTAGCAGGTAACAAATGCCTTCGGGAGAGAAGGAATGTATAATTCCTCGTTATGCTCAGGGCTCAGCACAGTCCCTGTAATACAGCTGATGTGTCATAGCCCTTGTTAAGTTGAATGGTCAAGGCTCCACTGAAGTCAAAGAAACCGTTACTCTTTTATATGAAAACTCATCTGTAATCAAGGTGCCATTGGGGTGGGACAGCAGTGCACTGTCTGGGGGGGGGGGGGACCCACATGGGGAGGTTTGGAGTCAGCATCCAGAGACCTCCCTGACTACACCAGGCATGCATGTGCCCAGGATCTGGGGCTGGCTAAGACTAGGGTGGATCATGGCATTGAGATTCTTTTGGGGGTGCTTCTCTTTCTCATGAAAGGAATAAATAAACTTTAAAGTGACAATAATAATAAAGACCATCCCAAGACCATGATAATGAATAATAGACCTGTTGTTGGAGGGTGATTTCCTGTGAAGCTAGAGAAGTAGTTTCAGATCTGGAACATGATGAGGACCTTGGGGTTCATAAAGGTTATTGAGGGAAGAGCTGATTTCTTTGTTCTTGCAACTCCAAGACTATAACACTATATTTTTAAAAGAATTGTATATTTAATTTTATTTATCCTTTTTGTTTGTTTCTTTATTTGCTAGAGTTTTATGGGCTCACCAGAAAGAGACAGAGAGGGGGGAGAGAGAGGAAAGATGAGAAAGCAAGCCACCAGGTCCAAGAGTCGAACCGCCATCTGCCATGTGGCAGTCCAGTACCTTAACCACCTTGCCGCTGGCTGGCCCCTATAATACTATTATAAGAATGACTAGAAGTG
>NW_006159834.1:830081-847033 GCF_000334495.1 Tupaia belangeri chinensis | reverse complement strand
TCTTTCCCTGTTTCATAGACTGGGACAAAGATGAAAAGGAATCAAATCAATTTTTTATCTGAATGCTTATCTCCATGACCATGAAACTCCCTCAGGATGCCTGCTCAGTCACATTTGTGAGTAACACTGGAAAGGGCTTATCATTTTAGGATACGAGCCCCTACTTGGCCTCTTGTTTTGTCTTGATATTTTAGGCCTCATTCAACAAATATGTATAATTTACTACCTTATAACCACCATAAATGCTGGAAGTGTAACAGTCACAACTGTATCCTTACCCAAGATCCAATCCTCTTCCCACAGCTTTCTCATTAATTTTATTTGGGAGTAACAGCAAATTTGACTAAAAATCTCAAATTTCCTAAACTTTTTCAGAGTCAGTGGGGAGGAAGGGTGACATTGTTATAAGTGGCACAGCTATGGACAATAAATTAAAAACAAAGCTTCTAGGAAATAACTCCCATGAATCGAAGCTATCTTTGGGACAGTGCTCCGTGTTTGAAGCTGAATGAATACCTGACAATCTATTGTAGCATCAGCAAAACAAGTGCTGTTGGGTGAGGAAGACAGGGCTTCCACATTGCTGTCTCATATCCTGAGCCTTTTCTTTCTAGACCATGGTGCATCTTGTCAGTGGGTAGGTGAATGAGAACTGAGGAAATACACCTTCCCCTCTTTTAGAGAAGGAAGAGGATTATGGGCCCATGTTATCACCACTAGGTCTAAGATTCTGCATGGGTGCTGGTCGTCAGGGCATTTTCGTGCTAAGGAATCCTTTTGGAGCCTGTGTTCTGTCGAGGCATTGAACAGCCAAGGATCAGTTCCCACAATGCAATTGAACTCCTTCCAGGTCAGAGCCTAACTGGCTCTTCTGGATAGGAGAATGGATTTCTTTCTCAATCAATTTCCTTATAGACACTACTATTCTCCTCCCCTTTAGGGGAAAGCAGTCTAGGAGAAGAATCTCCTTATTAGTAAATAACTATGGCCAAAAGTCAAAACATCAAGTGGAGGAAAATTAGAGGAGTCCTTGGGTGGGGGAGGTGGTCAGAGCAGAGCAAAATGAGGGGACATGGAATATGACTGTGGGCTTGCCTCCAGTCACCCTGGCCCTTCGATCATCTTTTGGGTTCAAGGCATTGTGCTATCATTCACCTTTGACTGGAACAGCAGTCACCCCTGGTGACGGGTAAATATAGTAAGATAGTTGAGCTGTGATGTCTCTGAGGAGCCAGGATCCCCTGTGGGGAGCCACCTCATCTCAATAACAAAGCGATAATAACGGGAGCTCCAGCTGGCCTGATGGGTGTTCTGGAACTCTGACAGCTGCTCCCGGATGTTTCAGTCCCACCTTTCACAGCCTTTAGCGGAAATACTTGCTGGCTCAGTCACAGGACAGAAAATCATTCCAATAAAGCAAGCTGGTGTGAAGGCACAGGTGGGAGCAGCAAGCTTCCTGGGAGAGCCCACCTGGAACACAGCTAAGTACGTGTGGAGTGCAGGGAAGCATAGTAGGACCACATAGTAAGACCAGGTGCCCAGGATGGTCCTGCTCAGTTTTTCTGTGCTAATTGAATTTCTGGTACCAAATGCTATACTTTCTCCCAACCAGTACTTACGGGGAGAAGCCATAAATCTTTCCCAGGCAGTTGAAGGCATATGCAAATGTGCACGTGTGTGCGTGTCCATGCACGTGTGCCTGTATGTTTGGAGAGAAGGAAAAGTAGGATAGAAGGAAGAGCCAGAGAAAAAGCCTCAGCCTGACTCTGTGTCATTAGATCCCACACAGCAACTGCAGTTCAAACCCCCAGCCCTGATAGCCAGACGTTGACACCTATGATCTGCCAGGCTGGGGGACTGAAGGAAGGGGCTTGCATGTGACCAGACCCAGTGGAGGGTGCCTTATCTCCTTCTTTCTGTTTTTTATTTCTCTCTCATGTGCCCAATCATGCGTAAAGAAAAAAATTCCTTTTAAAGAAAAAAGTTCTTTTTTAAAAACAGAATTTTTTTTTGAGAGATTTTCACTGTAGAGCGCGTGTGCTCGCCAGACAGACAGAGAGAGACATAGAGACAGAAAGCGAGAAATCACCCCCCAGGGGGGATGGTCACGCCGCAATCCCTTCTCCTCCATTCTCCTCTCGGGATCTTGGGCATACACGCACACGCGCACGGCGTGAGTTTTAAGCCACCGGGTCCGGGACACGAACCGTGGTCGACTACGGGGGAATCCAGCGACATAGCCATTACGCTAACTGCTGGTTCCCAAAACAGAATTTTTTTTTAAAGAAAAGAAGCCTTCTTTGCCCTAAAGACTGATATATTTGCAATTATTCAAGCCATGTATAAATAAATACTTATAATACTATCCAAATGGCCCACACAGAAGAAATGTAGGAAAGCAGCAATGGACTAAAATAAAAGGTGAGTCTCATAGAAGGTCCTCAGCGTCAAGAGCAGCTTAGTTTGAAGAGCTCCTCCGTCTGTCACCTGCCTAGCAGGTCCTGGCCAACACATCCTGCCAAGGCCAGTGACTCAGCAGGACATGCACCCAGCAGCCACTGAACGATAGCTCTGGAGCAGGTTCTGTGGGTCCTTGCACTCTCACGGGCAGCCAGTGATCAGGGAGGCTGTGTGCACCTCGAAGCACATGCTGCCGGGAGGCGCGTTTTCTATGTGCTTCCAGGCCACCTCAGAGCCATGAAACAATGCTCTCTACACCTCCCCGAGGCCGCCTGCCCCCTTTACTCTCAAGCCTACCGGCTTTTTACCTGCGTTGGTATTTGGAACAACTGCACGGGGCCATTCCTGGCCACGTGTGCCATGGAGCTGCAGATCAGGGACAGTCGCCTTGTGATAGGATTAAATAAAGCATATGCTGCCTCTTCATTGACTTTCTCTGTGCCCAGAGCTGAAATTGATCCCATCAGTGAAATCCTGACGCAGCGACTGATAAACCCCAAGGCTTATTCTGTTATACTCTCACTGAGAAAGCCCTACCTCAGCTCCCTTGACGCCCTGGGAGAGAGTTTACCCTCCACCTGGAGCCCTGCGTTTCCCTCCCCCTGTTGAAAATGAATAGGATTGTCATTAAAGGGAGCTCAGCGAAAGGAACCACTGGAGATGGGCCTTTCCTGGGTTAGAAAGAGGTTTCTCCTGAAAAGTTTATTGGAACTGGTAAGAGGACAAGTTTCAAGCTGGTACATGCTTTTAGAAGTGAGCCTCCATATAAACCCAGCAGACAGCTCTCAGATGGTGTTTTCGGTGCAAGTCCACAAAATTAACATCAGAAATGAATCTGGTAAGGTGAGATATGAGGCTCTAGAAAATAATGTAGAAATCCAACGGGGAAATCCAGTTTATATTGTGTTAGAGTTTAGAGTATGCAAGCAAACCCAGATTTCTCTGCAATTTGTAAATGAAGATCTATCTGCTTTGTTTCCGTTCCCTGATCTGTAGACATCCCTGCCACCAGGAGGCTCTGTGGCATTTGGACATGGAGAAAACTAGAGTCAAAGGGATGTATGATCTGGGAAGAGAAAGGGAACCCAGTGTTAATATAGCGGACAGGGGGACCAGCAGTTGGTGCAGTGGCTATGTCACTGGACTCCCACGTAGTCGACTGTGATTCGAGTCCTGGACCCGGTGGTTTAAACTCACACCAGGGCGCATGTGCATGTGTGCCCAAAATCCCAAGAGGAGAATGTAGGAGAAGGGATTGTGGCGTGACCATCCCTCCTGGGGGGTAATTTCTTGCTTTCTGTCTCTCTGTCTCTATGTGTCTCTGTCTCTATCTTTCTGGGGAGTGCACACGCCCTATAACAAAGACCTCTCAAAAAAAAAATATATATATATATATATGTATATATATGTACTGGACAGGTTTCCAGTCAGGCTTCGTGTGATGGTAGGTGTGACGACCAAGTCAGAATTTCTCTTTTGCTTTAGGACTAGGTTCGAATCAAGACACACTTGGCCCTGTGTCATACAAAAAATGAATATGTCATGGGACAAGTCCAGTCCTTCCAAGAACCACAAGAGAGAAAATACTGATGTTTTTGTTAACACCATTCCGTAATATAATGTGAATGTATTATGACCATTTATATTCCATGGAGGGACACCAGGAGTTTGTAAAGAACACTGAATGTTCTGGTGCTGAGGTTTTATACTACCATGGAGATCAGAACACCAAGGGAAAGGAAATAAAAATAGATCATCCCACTGCATTTAGTTACATCTGTATTAAACACAGTCGGGGATTTGTAAAACCTAAGTAATGAAGTGACTATGGATTTGAAAACAAAATTCAATTCTATGAGCTGACCTGTACCAACCGTTCTTCAGAAGAGATCATTTTCCTTTTCGCTGCCAACGCGTACGTCTATCTGATCCTCTCACCAATGCACTATTGTCTGTTTCCTTCCTCTTCCATCCCAAATATGTCACTGGACACATCAGGAAAGTTCTATCTTTAAAATATTAGTTTGTAAATCAAAGTATGTCTTAATTGCACTGGAAGGGTCTTTATTACACCATTGGGGATACTTTCACAACAAAGCATCCTTTAGAGAGGAAACAATTAAGTCAGAGCAAATCTTTGGATGGAAATAGGAATTCATATGCCAAGTGTGCATAAAGCAAATTACTGCACACAAAGTCGTGAATCGTGGTGCTCTTAAGAGTATGGCAGACATTCCCAGTCAGCCAATTAGTGCATGTTTTCTAGAAAGATGCCTGAGGGGTCCTCGAAGACCCTAGTTTGGGGAGAATGCTGCCAGAGTGAAAACCATTGGAACGCCTCCACTAACCCCACCTGGGAATGGTCTTAGCTTGGTATTGCATTGCTAACTGAAACCCCTGAGAAGGAATGACTCATCCGAATAGAGGTTTTGGGGCCAGAAGATGGCATAGAGGTTACATCACTGGATTCCCACAAGGTTGACCACGGTTCAAGTCCTGGACCTGGTGGCTTCTAATTCATGCTGGGCACATATGTGTGCATTCCCAGAGTCCCAGGAGGAGATTATAGGAGAAGGTATTACAACGTGGTCACCCCCTCCAGAGGTTGATTTCTCACTTTTCCTCTCTCTCTCTCTGTCTCTCTCTGGCGAGTACACCTGCCCTGTGGCTAAACCCTTTAAAAAAATGCCAGGTTTGTGTACCTAAAACCCTGACAGGAAGGCAGAATAGAGGAAAAAGTATTGTGGCCTGACCATCCCCCTTGGGAGTGCTCTCTGGCTCTCTTTCTAGCTCTCATAGGTGCACATGCCACTTGGCAATTTAAAAAAAAAAAAAAAAGGGAAAAAAAATGTAAACTCTCCAAAACTCAGTGACTGACTGGGGAGCGAGAGAAAGAACAGGGTCAAGGATGATGTGGGGTTCTTGGCCTGCGTCACCCTTAAGTGACGGTCATCACTCACCGAGATCCGGGTATGCACCCTGTAAGTTCAGCGTGAGGTTGGCAAATGTGGACTATGTCTGTCTATGCTTGATAGAAGGCAGTGCTGAAAAGAACAGTGTTGTTATTGCTTTACACATGTGTAATACTTTACAGTTCTCAAAGTATTTTCACAAACACGAACTTATTTGATACTCAGCAGCTCAATGAAGTAATTATGTAGTTATTAATAGCCGAATTTTAAAATAAGAAAATGAAGGTCCCAGAAATTTAAGTGATTTCCCCCAAATCACAGAGAAATTAAATATTAGGGTGGGCCTTAAACTTCAGTCTTCTGACTCTAGTACTGAGTTTAGTACGTATTCTTCCTAACTTCAGGAAGGTCACTTTGCTGTTTTCCAGTTATAGAAGATAAAAGTGTACATTTAGTCCTGGAATTCTTTAATCTTAGCGTTATTGATCTTTTGGGCCAAGGCTCATCTTTCACACGGTAGGGTTTACAGTCGGATCCCTGGCCTCGACCCACCGAATGCCAACAGCATGCCTCAAATCGCGATGACCAAATATGTCTCCAGTCATTGCCAAATATTTCCTGAAAGGTGAAGGTGCCCCTGGTTCAAAATTGCTAATTTCTTTCCTTTCATCCTGGGCACATTGGGGAAGCCCTAGAAATTCCGAGTGAAAATGGTTTTTAACAGAAACTGGTCAAAAGATGAAGTCACGCTGAAGGGTAAAGCCAAGGACTTGGCCTTGTTAATGTAACAGCCAGGGAAGATCACGATGGTGACCGTCCCTGCTGATCAGGGAATCGTTTTAAAGGGATCGATTTGGGAAGACAATAGGAGCAGCTTCCTATCCGTTCAACAGTCACGTGTGCAGCTTTTGCACGTACTTGCACACAGAAACAGCAAGTCCTAGCAGAGGACACATTCCCGTATGTCTTGGCGTAGACGCCGTGAAAGTACTCATTACAGGGCTGTGAGTAGGAGCGCGGGCCGTGAGCACCTGGGGACTGGAGTCTATTTCTATCTCTCCTACTAACCGAGTAGTAAGACCTTTGGCAGGTTGCTGCTCTCTTCTGGACCTCAGTGTCCTCATTCATAAATCGGGGACGCTGGAACATGACATCGCTGAGGCACCCTCCTCCCTGAACATATATTTGTGATTTTAGTGACACGGGTCTTCAATCCCTTATTTGAAAACCTGGGGATCATACATGCTGTGTGTGCTACTGAAGTCAAACTTTTCATTCTTCTAAAGATAGTAAAGTGCACAAAATATTTTTAAATAACGCTGCCAGTGGAGGCTGGGGCAACTAGCATATTAATATGTCTTCAGTAAAATGTAGGCAGTTCATACTCAATGGGAAAAATGAAAGTTATTAATAGTCTTGCACCATTTCAGGTGAGGTTTTGTGGCCCAGTGACTTTGTCTCAAGAGCAAACAAAAACTCTTTTGGGGTTTTACATTGCAATACTTCAGAACTGTGGATGAACAGTTGTATATGTGTATTTAATTGTGATTATTGATAATTGATAAATAAACCCCACTGTAAATAAAGCTGACCTATACTGTTTAACCCTTTGGAAGATAGTATTTCTTTCTTAAAAAAGAAAAAAGTGTTTTTTTAAACATTTGAGCTATTCATTTCCAAGTTTCAAAGCTGCCAGAATAATCATTCTGTCAAAACCTGATTTTTATTCTAATATTTCATCATCACACAAGAAAGGATCCCACTAATACACGTACATGGGAAAAACAAGAAATGATCCCAGTAATACACGTACATGGGAACAATATGAGTGAAAACTGAATGAAGGGACCAGCAGTTAGCATAATGGCTATGTCGCTGGATTCCCATGTAGTCAACCACAGTTCGAGTCCTAGACCTGGTAACTTAAACTCACACCAGGTACGTGTGTGTGCGTGCCCAAGATCCCAAGAGGAGAATGGAGGAGAAGAGATTGCGGTGTGGCCATCCTCCCTGGGGTATGATTTCTCGTTTTCTGTCTCTCTGTCTCTCTGTCTTTGTGGCGAGCATACGTGTCCTATGGCAAAAACCTCTCAAAAAAAAAAATGATTGAAAGGAATTCCTTCTTTATCTCAATCTAAAAGTAGATAATACATTCTATGAAAGCAGTGATCAAATGAAAATTTATCACAGTAAGTCTAACGGAAACAATCAACAACTAAAGTATTACTGTTTGTTCTGCTTATTTTAACTAGGGCCATAGGAAAAGAGTTGGTAAATGTTTGCGGGCAGAGTTCCTGGCTAGCACAGATCAAAGTCTCGGGCTGGATTTGGGTCTTCCTCCGTGGCTATTGCTATTAATAGTGCTGCCAGCCACGGCACTGGCCTTCCCGCACTCAGCACTTTCTGTCAACACTAATTATACTCCACAACAGAAAAACACCATCCGGCTCAATATGTCAAAAGGTCTTTACCGGATTGAAACTGCATGTTCTCAGTCCAGCCTCAGTAGTGCAGGCAGTAGTGTGCTCAACTGCAGTCCAGAAGCCACAAGGCTGACCGCAGGTTCAAGCCCTTAGCCCAGTAGACCTGAATCATGCCAGCTAGTTAGAGATTGAGGTGTGACAAGACCCTGTCAAGGATGCCTCTCTTTCTCGCTGTCTTTCTCTTTCTCTGTCTCGTGCATGCACACACACTATCATGAAGAAAGTAATTTTTTAAAACAGAAAAAACCATGCTCACTACACTGCAAGGAAAACTAAGGCAGGCGGTGAGTTAAAGTCATGCGGTCTAAGCAGAATGCAATTGCCTCGCTCTCTCTGGTAGCAGCAAAGTGTAAAGCTGAAGCGTTAGGTATTTCAGGCCACAGAGAAATTGAAAGCTAGAAGGTGTTGGGCAAAAGATAGAGGAAGGAGGAAAAGAGTGAGTGAAAGGGTGTGGGTTATGCACATTGCCATGGAATACCCAGCAGCTCAGCTGTCTCTGTCGTCTTCCCCCTCACTCTTCTGGTCTTTACAAGCTTTAATGTATTTGTTTACATTTCTACCTAACATTGCTGGATGATTAAGAAAAGCATATGTGGGACCAGCACATGACATAATGGTTACATTGCTGGTCTCCCACATGGCCAACCAAGGTTTGAGTCCCAGACCCAGAGGCTTGAAACTCACTCCAGATGCATGTACATGCATGCCCAAAATCTCAAGAAGAAAATGGAGAAGGGTTTGTAACATGACTATCGACTCTGGGGAGAGATTTCTCACTTTCTGTCTCTCTGTCTCTCATGTGCGAGTGCACATGCCCTATAGCAAAAATCTCTTAAACAACAAAAAAAAAAAAAAGAAAGAAAAGAAAGAAAGAAAGACAGAAAGGAAAGAAAAGAAAAGAAAAAACATGTACTCTTTTCTTGTGTGGATACTTTTAAAAATAGTCTAAACAAGGCCAGCAGGTAGGGTGGTGGTTAAGACACTGAATTCCCACATGGTTGACTATGGTTCAAGTCCCAGACGTGGCAGCTTGAAAATCACAACAAATAAATATAGATAGATAAATAAATGTTTAAAAATAATCTGAGGGTAAGGGTAGATTAGACATTCACAAAGACCACACCGTTACACATACACGCATACACTAACATCAGATAAGCAATTTCTTTAACTCGTCTATATCCTTAAGACTATTAAAGACTTTTGCCTACTAGGCTGAAAGAGTCTAATATGTAACATCTTCATATAAATGCTTGTTTATTATTGTGTCTATTTTGGGTCCTTTTACTACTCATTTTCAGGTCAACTAGTGGATTTTCTTGCGATGTAGAATTAACACTGCACCCAAAAAGTCAAACATGGACACTAAATTTTATTTTGTTTCCTTTGGAGCAAAATTTTACTTCATTCTGTTAACTATATTATGCTAAAAGCAATCAATGATTCGTTTCGTGTAGGAGTCATGTGCATTAGGGGACGTTGTTTGTGTGTGTGTGTGTACATGCAGACTTCAGTCACCATCTTATTAAAGTTCCTATTCAGGTGTTCATTTGCCTTTGTCAATATCTGTCACCCTGTTAAGACTATGCTTTCATGATTGACTGAGTAGCTTCTGTCCTTCAGTTTCCATCTTTGGGAAAAACCAGCTTCCATATTATGAGGATGCTCAAGTAATCAATGGAGGATTAAATAAGTGACATATTAACATGTCTCAAGTTTCCACATCTAGCAACTACAGCATTAAGTATTATTTTACAGTTACTCCATGTCAGGAATTTGGGAGTAGTAGCTTTACTGGTTGATTCTGGCTCAGGAACCCTACGAAGGAGAAATCAGCTATTGCAAGGGCTACAGTCATCCCACAGTTGGAAGCGAGCTGGAAGATCTGCTTCCAGGATAGCTCACTCACACGTTCATGAAGTGAGGCTGGCTCTTGGCTCACACTACAGAAGTTGGCTTTCCCCAACGAGTGGGAATCTAAGAGAAAGAGAGGCAGAAGTCACATACCCTCTATGACCTAACCTCGGGGATCACAATGCATCATTTTTGCAATCTCTATTGGTTACACAGGCCAATCCTTCTCAAGGTACACACAACATGAATACCAGGAGATCAGAACCATTGAGGACCACCTTTGAGGCTGCCTGGCATAGGATGTTAGCCAAAGCAGGAAGGGGCAGATAAGGAAGGATTGGACCATGGAGCAACACATAGTGGCAGGAAGACCAGGTGTTGCTCCTTGGGGAAGTCCTGCTAGCCAATGTTGTAGAGTAGCAGCGAATGCCACTGCTGGAATGTAGAGAGCCAAGCAAAGTGTTAGCGGGATAAGAGCCAGGGACAAGAACATAGCATCAGTTCAAAGCAGAGCAGGAGGTATACTGATTCTGCCATGCACGTAGCCACCGTCTGGAAAAACATCATTCCTTGTTACTTATTTAGCACATCATAACTGAACAGATACTGTGCACCGTCACTGAGGACACATCAGGTCACTGAAAACCCGGAGTAAATAAAAAGTACACACACACACACACACACACACGCTCAAAAAAAATGTTCCCCCTCACTCATAGTTCCTGCCTAAAATGAATTGTTGACTGATATAAGCTTGATATGTATGACAGAGCAATAAGAAATGTGACTTCAAAGGAAAAAAAACAAAACCTAGTATCCTTTTCACTCACCATGTGTTAGTAAAAAGTGTAATTACTGCTGTCAAGGATGGATTAATGTCCTCATGTGAGAAACTTATAAGTCATTACACTGCGGTGAGCTCTGTGACAGCGGGAGTGCGCCTGGTGCAGACTCCACAGGCAGAACATTCGACCAAGTATGAAGAAGGGCTAAAGGACAACATGACATTGGAACTAAAGCCTAAGAAGGCATGAGCAGGTGAAAGATGGAGAGACAGACAGTGTCCAAACCATGAGAATAACACAGAGTGCAAGAAAAACCCAGGATCAAGAAAGAACAAGTCCCCCTACAGCAACTGAAAGTATCTGAAGCTAAGCACATCATACTAAGAAAGGCAAGAAGTGAGAACAGATGTGAATCCAGTGGCACAATGTCAGGGGGGTTTGGGAGCAGGATCAAAATCCTGGAATGGAGGATGGGCAAGAGGAAGACTCACCACACGCCATACTGGCTAAAATGCAACACATAGACAATAACAAGTGTTGACAAAGTTGTGGATAACTACCGGTAGGAGTTAAATAAGTATACCACTTTGCGAAACTGGCAGTATCTGCTAAAGCTAAACGTTTGCATCACAAAAATATCTTTTGGCCCAGGTCTTCAATATTTCACTCCTGAATATATAAACGGTCTTCAGAAAGTTCATATAAAATGTGTACTATGAAAAACTACGCATAGGTTTCAATTTCTTAAAGAATTTTTAATTTTATTTATTATTATTATTATTATTTTAAATTTGCTCTAGGGCATGTGCACACACCAAAGAGAGAGGGAAAGCTGCCAGTTCCAGGACTCGAGCCACAGTTGGCCATGTTGGAGTCTAGTGCCTTAACCACTACATCACTTGCTGGCCTTCAACTATTTTTTTTTTGGGGGGGAGCACCAAAATAAACTCGTATTTTGATTCCATTTTTCCACAAACTTTTTGTAATCTTATCATATTCCAAACAATGCATTTACCTATGTCCCAAATTCTGGAAAGTTTTCGAAATGTACATCAGTAGGATGTATAAGTAAGTGGTAGTGGAGTGGGTAACTGTCTGGACTCCAGCCAGTAGACTACCGCAAACTAACAGGAATGAGATATCATCAAATTAAGTGGAAAAAGTCATACACAAAGGAGTCCATAGTCCATGATTCCATTTTCATAAAGTTAACCAACCAGCAAAATTAATCCAAGATTGGAGAAGTCAAGATACTGTTACTTTGGGGCCTCTTTTTCGTGATGACTGAGAGGAGGACAGCCGCTTCAAGATGAAGCAGAATATCTCCTTCCCTGCCATGGGCATTGACGTGGATAGTGAACGCAAACTCCGTACTTGTTAGGAGAAGCGTATGGCCACAGTTCTGCCCACGCTCTGGGTGAAGAATGGAAGGTTATGTAGTCTGAATCAGGTGGAAACGACCAACAAGATGTCCCATGAAGCAGGGTGTCATGACCCTCGGCCGTGTCCGCCTGCTACTGAGGAAGGGACATTCCTATTACAGACCACGGAGAACTGGAGAAAGAAAGCACAAATCTGTTTGGGGTTGCACTGTGGATGCCAATCTGAGTGTTCTCCACTTGGTTATTATTAATAAAGGAGAGAGGGATATTCCAGGACTGACCGATACCACGGTGCCTCGTCGCCTGGGGCCTAGAGAGCTAGAAGAATCCAAAAACTTTTCAGTCTCTCTAAAGAAGACGATGTCCACCAACACATTCCAGGAGAGCCCTTGAATAAAGAAGGTAAGAAAGCCAGGACCAAAGCACCTAAGAGTCAGCGTCTGTGACCCACATGTCCTGCAGCACAAATGCTGGCGTAGTGCTCTCAAGAAACAACATACTAAGAAAAATAAGGAATAGGCACCAGAATATGCTAAACTTTTGGCCAAGAGACTGAAGGAGGCTAAAGAAAAACGCCAAGAACAGATTGCAAAGAGACGCAGGCTGTCCTCCCTGAGAGCTTCTACTTCCAAGTCTGAATCCAGTCGAAAATAAGATTTTTATAAGAGAAACAAATCAATAAAATCAGATCTCTGGGAAGAGGTGTGAAAGGATACTTCTGGGGTCCCAGTCATGGTCTCTTTCTTAATCCAGGTTCTGATTTCGTGGAGGTGTTCATGTTGTGAAGACTTCTCAAACTACACAGGATTTGTATGCTTTCTCTGTATGCGTGTGTTACAAATAGTAAGTTATAGTCCAATAAAAGATTTTTAAGAGCTTGTCAGCAAGCTTATTTTAGTATCTGCCATGCTTTGAATGTCTGTGCACCTTTAAAATTGATATTGAAACTTAATGTCCCTTGTGGTGGTATTAAGAGGTGGGGACTTCGGGGAGGTGATTAGGTTGTAAAGATGCTGCTGTCATGGATGGGGGTAATGTCCTTATAAAAGAGGCTTCAGAGAGCTGCCTGCCCCTTCTACCCTGTGAGGAAATAGACTCACTATGTGAGGACCCGGGGAGAAGGTGCCATGTCAGAAGCAGACAGCTGACCTCACCAGGTGCTGAATCTGCCCGTGCCGTGATCTTGAACTTCTCAGCCTCCAGAACTGTGTGAAAAGAATCTCCTGTTCTTTCTAATGACCCAGTCTCAGGTCTTTCGTTACAATAGCACAAGAGGACTGAGGTGCATCATGTGTCCATAATTCTGAAACTACTCAACCCAAATGTGATGACAGATTTTGATGTATTTTAGGCATAAATATTTACTGGCTAAATTAACAAAGAATTAAACTCAGTTGTTGATTCCAAGGCATAAGCAGTGACTGGCTGTAGGAATTAAAAATGAGTTTGGGGCCAGCAGATGGTGTAATGGTTACATCGCTGGATTCCCACGTAGTTGACCACAGTTGAAGTCCTGGGCCCGGCGGCTTAAAACTCACACTATGCGCTGTGTGCATGTATGTCCAAAATCTCAAGAGGGTAATGGAGGAGACATCGCTGGATTGTGACCATCCCCCGGGGGCTGATTTCTCACATTCCCTTTCTCTCTGTGCCTGGTAAATGCACATATGCCTCATAGCAAATTGAAAAAACAAACAAACAAACAAACAAAACCCTCAATTCCACTGATCGTTTTTATCCTGCTCTTCAAGCAGGACCTTGGGCGGTCACTTACCTCTCTGGACGTGAAGTGAGGGCGCTGAAATACGCAATCGCAGACCGAAGGCCCCAACAGCGCTGGCGTCCTGTACATTTGTGTTCAGCGTTTAAACCTTCCTACCTGCGTCACCCCGCCTCCCGCACACGCCTCCTCACGCCCTGCACCTGAATCAAGGAAAAGCCGCCCAAGGTTCCGAGCGCTCTCTCCCACCTGCGCGCCTCTGCTGTTTCCCCGCAGCTCCAGCTCTCCGGAGGGCCCTCCTTTAGCAAGCTCACCTTCATCTCACTCTGCTGCCAATCAGACTGACTCTTCTTTCAAAGCCTGTAGTACTTCGTCTGTGTCTCTCTCTTTTTTTGGAGAGGTTTTTTGCAATAGGGTGCGTGCGCTTGCCAGACAGAGACATAGAGACAGAAAGCGAGAAATCACCCCCCAGGGGGGATGGCCATGCCGCAATCCCTTCTCCTCCATTCTCCTCTGGGATCTTGGGCACGCACGCACACGTGCCTGGCGTGAGTTTAAGCCACAGGGTCTGGGACGTGAACCACGGTTGACTACATGGGAATCCAGTGACATAGCCATTACGCTAACTGCTGGTTCCCTCATCTGTGTCTCTCTTCATGGCTACCATCCTGTGCCTTGCCTTTTATTTATTTACTTAGGATTTTTTCTCATTGCAGACGCTAAGCTTGTTTGAGAGACACGTCCTTGCATTGTTTAAATGTTCTGTGCCCCTCAGAGATGTTTGTCACAAATTTTCGAACTGATTAATTCACTCGAGAATGTGGATACTCCTCAGCCGCTTCTTATGCGACGAAAGAATTCTAGTATCGGAATTTCTTGTAAACATCTGAGCATGTGACCACGATGCCACCATTTGCTTACAGTCACCATGTTTCTGCCTTGAGGTTTGACATGAGACAGCTAAAACAACCGAGTCTGATCATTACTGAACTCATAGAGGCCTCCTCTAGAAAGAATGACCATTCATATCTATCTGAAAAAAAGCGTGATGGTTTCTGAGGCTGACCTGAACTGGCTTGCTAAGTAGGGCAGCGTGGATAGAGCTGAGCCGACTCTATTATCTCTCGTGTGTCTCCTTTTCTTCTCTGGCCTCCTGGGTGAAACAGACACAAAGGAAAGGCTTCGCACGGTTCTAACTAAGCCAGGAGAACCATCCCCACGGAGGACTCCGTTAACCTTCATTAGCTGGTAGCTGTCTTTTGCAGGTTGTTTCTAAATTAAGTTCCGTAGATGAGTGGCTTTCGGTCTTTCCATGCTCGGAGCCGACTGTTTTTGCTCTTGTGAGTAATCCCTAAGGAAGTCATAGCAGTGAAGATCCATGCGGGGGTGAGAGCTAATCTCGAGACCGGAGGGGTTTGCAGGGTAGTGTGTTTTTGTGCTGGTGGTTGTTTTTAATGCCATTTTCAGATAGGGAAGTAACATAATGATGGGAAATGCTGGCCAATTAAACGCAGGTACCTGCCACACAAGAACCTTCCGAGGATGCTTTATGAAGAAAAGACAGGTTGTGTCAGCAAGGAAATCTTGGAGGTTGCCAGGAAGAGATACAAAATGAGAGAGGCGGGGCTGAGAACCTCCTTGCCTGCTTCTCCCAGAGCTCACTGTTTGGAAAGGCACATGTCAGACCGCTTGTTCCTGGGGGATTTCTTTGATTCATGGAAGAACTCCATCTAGCCTTGAACCATAGCCACATTGCCAAGGATGATGAAAGATAGGTAGTCAGGCCTGTTTTGCTGAATTTGTTAAAAGGCACCTCCATTTTGAGTTCAGTGTTACTGGAGAGCAATCTGAAAATATATATCTGAAGTTTAAAAATGTGCCCGTCTTCTGGCTAAGGAATGTACTTTTGGAAATTTAACCTAAACACACAGTTAAGGATTGGTTTTAAATATGTCCTTCTACAAATATTTATATCAGAACTATTCGTAACTACTGTAGTGTGAAGTCAGAAAAAAACCCACATGGCGTGGTTCCATGCATGAGCGCTATTTAACTCCAGAATAATGTACAAAACACATACTGAAATAAAAAGTTATTCATAGTACATATTAACCTTAAAAAGTGAAAAAAATAGCTAAAATGTGCTGAATGTTTACTATGAGCTAGATACCCTGCTGAGCATTTATAAGCATATGTATGCACTTGATTTAATTCTGGAGGGTTGGCCTCATAGTATAGCAGTTATGGGAGACAGATTCCACTCAGCCCATCACAGTCCCAGCCCCAGTGGCTTAAAAACAGACTGGGTGCCCAAAATCCTAATAGGATGCAGGATGGAGAAGTGTAGGAAAAATGATCATGATGTGAGGGCCAGCCAGTGGTACGGTGGTTAAGGTGCTAGACTCCCACAAGGGTCGACTGCAGTTCAAGTCCAAGTCATGGAGCTAGCAACTTGAAAATATGTCAGGCATATGTGTGTGCATGCCCAAAATCCTAAGAGGAGAATGGAGGAGAATGGATTGCAGTGTGGTCATCCTCCTGAGGGGGATGAGGTGTGATTTCTCACTTTCCTTCTCTCTCTCTCTTTCTCCAACAAGTGCATGCTCCCTATGACCAAAAAAATGGGGGGATCACAATGTGACCACCCCCCGCAGGGGAATGTGTGCTCTCTCAGTGTCATATGTGCCCTCTGGTAATAAAAAAAATTTAATTCTAGAGCAGCTCTATGGAATTGGTATTACTATTACCTTGATGTTACCAATGACACATGTGCTAAAGGACACATGAATAGTACATGCAGAGCCACGGGAGAGGCAGAGACAGAGAGAGGAAGGAATTAAGAAGAGTCTGGAGAACAGGATCCATTGCAAGATGTTAAAAACCATTCTCTCTGCATGGGATCAGGAGTATTGTTTTCTTCTTTTCTGTGAGCCTGAGTTGCTTTCATAATTAGTCTATCTTCGTCTCTCAGATACCCTTCCTTCTCCTGATCCTTTCCAAGATGGCCTCTTACATATGGGAGAGAAATCTGGCTCCCGTCATCCCATGGTTGGTGGATCCATAGAAGAAACTTGAAACCGTGTCCTGGAGACCTGGCCACCTTGCCGGCTCTGCAGCAGAGTGCCTGGTCACAGCTGCTCGTTGTTCCGGTGTACACGGTGGTGTGACATGACTTCTTGGATAAATGGGCTTCGGCTGTCCTGAGGTTCTGGGTGCTAGAGCTCCCTGCTTTCAGAGACCTTCTTTTCCCAAGCCCAGGTTCTATGGGCCAATGATGTTCTAAGAACCACAGCTCCCCCTAAATCAGCAGCAGGGCACATCTGCACACATCCCTGCTCTGCGGAGGCTGAGGTGTC
>NW_006159834.1:801077-829482 GCF_000334495.1 Tupaia belangeri chinensis | reverse complement strand
AGGGTCGACTGCAGTTCAAGTCCAAGTCATGGAGCTAGCAACTTGAAAATATGTCAGGCATATGTGTGTGCATGCCCAAAATCCTAAGAGGAGAATGGAGGAGAATGGATTGCAGTGTGGTCATCCTCCTGAGGGGGATGAGGTGTGATTTCTCACTTTCCTTCTCTCTCTCTCTTTCTCCAACAAGTGCATGCTCCCTATGACCAAAAAAATGGGGGGATCACAATGTGACCACCCCCCGCAGGGGAATGTGTGCTCTCTCAGTGTCATATGTGCCCTCTGGTAATAAAAAAAATTTAATTCTAGAGCAGCTCTATGGAATTGGTATTACTATTACCTTGATGTTACCAATGACACATGTGCTAAAGGACACATGAATAGTACATGCAGAGCCACGGGAGAGGCAGAGACAGAGAGAGGAAGGAATTAAGAAGAGTCTGGAGAACAGGATCCATTGCAAGATGTTAAAAACCATTCTCTCTGCATGGGATCAGGAGTATTGTTTTCTTCTTTTCTGTGAGCCTGAGTTGCTTTCATAATTAGTCTATCTTCGTCTCTCAGATACCCTTCCTTCTCCTGATCCTTTCCAAGATGGCCTCTTACATATGGGAGAGAAATCTGGCTCCCGTCATCCCATGGTTGGTGGATCCATAGAAGAAACTTGAAACCGTGTCCTGGAGACCTGGCCACCTTGCCGGCTCTGCAGCAGAGTGCCTGGTCACAGCTGCTCGTTGTTCCGGTGTACACGGTGGTGTGACATGACTTCTTGGATAAATGGGCTTCGGCTGTCCTGAGGTTCTGGGTGCTAGAGCTCCCTGCTTTCAGAGACCTTCTTTTCCCAAGCCCAGGTTCTATGGGCCAATGATGTTCTAAGAACCACAGCTCCCCCTAAATCAGCAGCAGGGCACATCTGCACACATCCCTGCTCTGCGGAGGCTGAGGTGTCACCTCTTGAGTTCGCTCCCTCTAGTGCCTCCAGCCATGTCTCCGAATCTCAGGATCAGTGGCCTATCTGACTTCTCTTGAAGCCTTTCTCCAGCATACTCAGGCAGACAGGCTTCTGGGGGTATCTTCCTCACCACATCCAAAGTCTCCCTTCTCCCCCTTAGTCTACCCACTTCTTCCTTCTGTTAGATCAGGACTTTCCTTAAATAAATCTTTGGAAACAAGTGCACCATGCCTGTCTCTTCATATGCAAAGTTGAAAACACAGAAATTTCATATTTTTATTTCTTCAAAATGCCTAGTTTTCAAAACTAGTTTTTAAAACTAGGCATCATTGTGAAATCCTATTTTGAATGCCAGAAGAGGAATACAAACCTTTATTCCTCTTTTTTTGTTGCCAAAGGGCACGTGTACTCATCAGAGAGAAAGAAAGAAAGGGAGACAGAGAAAGCATCCCCAATGGGGCATAGTCATGCCACAATCCCTTCTACATCCCCTTGGAATTTGGGGTACACACACACACACAGCTTGTTTCTCAAGCTTCAGGGGCTAGGATTCAAACCGCTCAGTTAGCCATGTGGGATCTAGCTTACTTAACCACTAGGCCCTGGGACTGGTCCTCTCTTTATTTCTCTTGATGCTTCCACTGCAACAACCTGAACTCTTCCTTCATGAATTGGTCAGAGGTGTCAAATAGAGGCCCTTGGAAGCTACAGGGGAGGTCAGATCAAGAACATTGAAAAACTTTGTATTAGGTAGTCATAAAAGTCATGACGTATTTTTTTCTGTATAGAACTACATCATGACTTTTCTGACAACCTGACATCTGTATTTTACTAGCACATCACTAAAGAAAAGATTGAAATTTGGCATAAAAGTTGTGTGGTTATGGGACAGGACATGATGAGGACTTTCAGAGTCACAGAAATTGGGGAAGCTTGAGGAAATTAACCAGATAGTTCATCTTTCTATAAGGCCCTGGGAAAAGGGCACTTTCCCTGAGAGAGCTAAGTAGTGCTGTCTCTGCATGTAAGTCAGAACAGAAAGGCTAATTTGGAAACAGCCATGCAAAAGCACAAGTCAAATACGCAAGGACAATTTGAAAGAAACGTGAATGAAGCCACCCAGGCGTAAGCAAGAAGAACTGAACAAAGGATGATGGTGGGGAAACACACATGACTATTGGTGGTGGAAGTTGCCAGGTAGGGAGAGCTTGAGTTTAGAGGTCAACAGAACGGACTGACCTCCAGCCTTGGTGATCTCTGACTGCCATCAAGCCTTTCTTCCTCTCTCTCACACACCAGTTGGTTTCTTAATTTGAAAGGTGGAGATGATTACACCGAACTCCATGAGTGAGTTACACAGAGAATATCAGATAATGAATGAGAGTACAAAATGTATGTAAGCTCCTGTGTGGCATCGAATAAACACTCAGGAAAACAGCATATAGCACTGTCACACACACATACAGAGCATTGTCACCATTGCTACAAGAAACAGAGCACTAGGCCAGCTGGTGGCATGGTGGGAAAGGTGGCTGAATTTCATGTGGCCAACTGCACAATTCAAGTATGGACCCAGCATCATGAGAAACACCCTGGGAGTGTGTGCAGGTGTGCCCCAAATCCTAAAAGGAGTGAAAGATGGAAGAGAAGGGATTACGGTGTGACTAAGCCCCACAGAAGGGGTGCTTTCTCACTTTCCATCTTGCTCTCTCTGTCTCTCTCAAGCAATCCATGTGCCCTCTGGCAAACAAAACAAAACAAAAACTAACAAGAGAGACATAAAACACAACTGGAAGGGACCAGCAGATGGCATAAGGGTTACATTGCTGGACCCCCTTGTAGTCAACCGTGATTTCAATCCTGGACCCAGGGGCTTAAAAATCATGGTGTGTGTGTGAGTGTGTGTGTGCGCACATTCCCAAAATCCTTGGAGGAGGATGGAGGAAAAGGGATTGCAGCGTAGGCTCCCCGCTGGGGGTTGATTTCTCACTTTCTGTGTCTCTGTCTCACTGGTGAATGGACTCACCCTATAGCAAAAAAATCTCTCTTAAAATAAAATAAATAAAAACAACTAGAAAAAGCTCAGGATGAAGGCCTGGAGAAGGCTTGAAATCATCATCGGAACAATGGTGAGATCCAGGAAAGGAGATGGGAAACGCCAGGCAGAGAACTCGGAGGGGAAATAAAAGGACAACGGGCTCCCTATGGGTATGGAACCAGGCGCGGTGTGAACTGAGAGTGGGCAACACCGAGTTTAGAAAGGTCATCTTGCTTCCTCAGATGAGCCAGAGTGCTGCAACAAGTGAGGAGGCAGAGGAAGAAGAGGAGAAAATACTGCTTTGGCTATATTTAGATTTTACACTGATTAGAATAAGAACCATGAAATCTTAGCCACCTCCTCCACACACACAGCTACAAAATCCAAGACATAGAGCCCTTTCTGAGCACAGGCTATGTTGCAACCTTGGTATTCTCATGTAGCTGCTCCGGGGGTGGGGGTGTCCTGTTCCTCCTTCTTGGTCTCCATTTTCGCCTCTTCCTGTGGGAGAGAGTTTTAACTATCCAAGAGCTCTGTGAGCTGGCCTTACAGCCCAGCAGTTAAGGGAGCTGGATCCCACATGGCCAATTGCAGTTCAAATCTGATGACTTGAAAAAAATTTCAGGTGCAGGACCAGCAGTTAGTGTAATGGCTATGTTGCTGGACTCCCATGTAGTCACCCGGGGTTTGAATCCCGGACCTGGTGTCTTAAACTCATGCTGGGTGCATTTGCGTATATGCTCGAGATCCCAAGAGAAGAATGGAGGAGAAGGAATTGCAGCGTGGCCATCCCCCCCCCTGTGTGTGGGGGGGTGATTTCTCACTTTCTGTCTCTCTCTGTCTTTCTGGTGAGCACAAGCGCCCTATAGCAAAAACCTCTCCAAAAAAAGAAGAAAAAAATTCCAGGTGCATATGCATGCCCAAATCCCAACAGGAGAAATGAAGAAGGGACTGCAGTGTGACCACACCCCATTGTAGGGGTGCTTCCTTGCTCCCCCTCTCTCTCTCTTTCTCTGGCGAGCATGCACCCTCTGAGGATTAAAAAAGAAAACTTTATTAAGCGCTGTGCTAGGGATTGGGCTCTTGCTACAAACTGATGACCAAGATGACTTACCAAGTTGTGGCTGGCGTGCAAAGGAAAAATGGAGGCTGCCACAGGAAGGCTTTCTTTTCCTTTTTAAAACTTTTTCAAACTTTCATGTATTGATTTATGTATTGTGATTTTTCAAACTGCTGGGTCCAGGACTTGAACCGTGGTTGAGAATCCAGTGACTTCACCACCACGCCACCTGCTGGCCTAGGAAGGTCACTCTCACTGAGAGTGCTCCACACCACACAGTATCGCCCCGGAGGGGGGCCCCCTCTTTGCCTCCTGTTTACCCTTGCTACTTCCTGTTGTTTCACTGCATTTGGGATAGGTGGCGCTGTCACTCTTCCTAGCCTGCAGCGTGGTCCTCAGGTGGATGTGCCGCGGAATTGCTGCCAGCCGTGGCGTTCTCTTCCCTAGGGGCCACCGCAACAATGTGACCTGAGAGCAGACTTGCTCGCTGGCGGCTGGCGGTCTCCCTCTCCACCAGGCAACCCACTTTATCTGGGAACATTCTATCCTTGCACGAACACGCTTGCTCACCTTCCCCCACGGCTCAGCATTGTCCGTTCTCACACCATATATAGTTTCCCTGCCGGGTTGCTATAATTACGGCTGACAATGATTTACGATCGATACTATTACTGCTTGCCTGTAATCTTCTTCGTAGGTTTTTGTGGGGAAAAGGGAAGACACTCAAATATCTCACCTCTGTCTCTGCAGATCTGTATGTAAAGAGGACATTTGGGCGAAAACCAATTTTGCACATTTAGAGTACTTGAAAATAAAAGTTTGCATTTCTTATACCATAAAAATTTTCTTCTACCACGATACAACTCGAGAAATTCTTAACTTGGATCATCTACTATGATATAAATATCGTGGCTAAAAGTACAGCGTTGGCTTCATCTATCTCCTTCAGTTCTCAAAACGAACTGTTCATTTAATTAATGCATCATGCCGCCAATTACTGAAAGCACTGGCCAGGCTCAAATCCCCCAAAGAGTTCTGAAATGTGGGGCCAACAATTGGCATCATGGCTATGTCGCTGGACTTCCATGTAGTCCACTGCGGTTCGAGTTCCAGACCCAGTGGCTTAAACTCGCGCCGAGCACATGTGCGTGCGTGTCCCAGATCCCAAAAGGAGAAGGGGTTGTGGCGTGGCCATCCCCACTGGGGGGTGATTTCTCGCTTTCTGTCTCTGTCTCTCTGTCTTTCTGGCCAACGCACGTGCCCTATAGCAAAAAATCTCAAAAAAAAAAAAAAAAATCTGAAATTCAAACATGGCTATGAACCCCCCAAGTCAGATTAATGTATTGGCAAGCCTTATCTGCGTGGCAGTTTTGATCTGTTCTGTTCAACTGGGTTCCACGAAGTGTATGTGCTGTACCAGGCAGGGGGGACAAACATGCCTGCCAACGCCTGGAGGCCTGCCAGGACGACCGGCCCACAGCAGGCAGGCGGGAAGGTCGGCCGCTGGCTGTGTCCATGCCGTGCTCAGCGGAGCTGCTGCGGAGGGTCAGAGGGAGCCCTGGGACGAGCTCAAGGACATGCCGTCTAGAACCAAGATGAGAAAGACACGCATGAGTCGACAGGGCATAAAGGACGCGGGATCCAAATTCCAGCAGAGGACAGAGGCCCAGGGTGTGAAGTGAGTTAGGGACCAGCAGGAAGTGAGGCCAGAGCTTGAGGTTAACCCTAAAACATTATTTACGGTCAGCTATTTTTATCTACAGAAATAGCTATTTTATATGGTTGTACCTAACGAGGGGAGCCAGTTATGAATAACTTTGTATTCATTCCAAGTTGAGGATGCTTACGTTTATCTAATATGGGATGGAAAAAAGTGGAGATTTATTTATTTATTTATTTCTATTTAATTATTTTGCCTGAGGGTGTGTGTACTCACCAGAGGAGAGGGGGAAGGGAGAGGAGGAGAAAGTACCCCCAGGAGGGTGTGGTAGCACAGCCATCGCTTCCAGGATCCTGGCACACATGCGCATGAGCCCAGTGTTTCTCAAGTCCCAGGCTGAGGCTGAAACCATGCGGTTGGCCACGTGGGATCTGGCTGCCATAACCGCCGGACCACAGAACCAGCCCGGAAAACATAGAGTTTTGTTTTAGAGTGTTGCCATAGGGTGGATGCTCTCATCAGAAAGAGACAGAGAGACACAGAGACAGAGAAAGTGAGAAATCACTCTCCAGGGAGGATAGCCACACTGCAATCCCTTCTCGCACATTCTCCTCCCAGGATTCATAGTACACACGCACACATGCCCAGTGTGATGTTCAAGCTGCCTGCCCAGTCTGGGACTCGAACCGTGGAGTTGGCCATATGGGATCCAGTGTATTCACCATCATGCCACCTGGTGGCTCCAGTGCATAGTTTTTAATTTTCTTTTGTTGCTATTATCTCTGAGATAAATTTAAAACTGCTTTTTATCCTGAGGTAAAATGTTGGGTAAGGTTTTATTAAGTATTTATTACAAAAATTCTATGACTAATTATTGTTCCTGAATTCAAACAATTTTATTTTTAGGTGGGAAATACTGTGTACCCTCTCCCTGACACAGCCGTGTGGGCTGGAGGACCATTTCTCCAGGGTAGAGCTGGATCCCTGACTCCCAGAGAGATGACTCTAGGTCAGCTAGAACCATCAGGTCTCTGGGGTGCCTGGACCCGCTCAGCCCCTGCCTCTGCCCCCTCCGCCACTCTCTTCTTTCACACACCTTCCAGTTAATAGACAGCGTGTCGGAAACAGGCCAGGACAGAAAGGGTACATGTCCAGCCTGGAGAGCTGAAGGGAGTGAGGAGTGAGGTGCAGGGTCCAGGACTTGCAGTTCCAACAGGTGCAGGCCACCCTGCTCCCAGCTCAGCCCTCCATCTGATCTGGCTCTTCCATATTTGGGCCTGGACTGCCGCACAGGCTAAGGTGCAAGGCGTGGGGCTCTAAGCCAGGGCAGGCAGCCAACTGGGAAGGCACAGTCTCCTCGTAGCTCGCCAGAAGGATTCGTGAAGAATTAATTAGAGATTGGAATTGAAGAAATGTAAATTGGGTCCCGGTTCATCTGCTGACAAAACTATACTGAAAAAAACTGCATATTCTGGGACCAGCAGATGGCATAATGGTTACATCACGGGACTCCCACATAGGTGTTCCTCCTGGACACAGTGGCTTAAAACTCACGCCGGCGCATGTGCGTGCATTCCCAAGATCCCGAGAGGAGAATGGAGGAGAAGGGATTGTAGCGTGGCCATCCCCCCTGGGGATGATTTCTCGCTTTCTGTCTCTCTGTCTTTCTCTGTCTCTCTGGCAAGCCCACGGACCCTATAGCAAAAATCTCCCTCTAAAAACAACAAAACAGGGACCAGCAGTTAGCGTAATGGCTATGTCGCTGGACTCTTATGTAGTCGACTGCAGTTCGAGTCCTGGATCTGGTGGCTTACACTCACGCCGGGCATGTGTGCATGTGTGCACAAGATTCCAAGAGGACAATGGAGGAGAAAAGGTTACGGCGTGACCATCCTCCCTGGGGGGTGATTTCTTGCTTTCTGTCTCTCTATCTTTCTCTGTCTCTCTGGTGAGCTCATGTGCCCTATAGCAAAAATCTCTCTAAAAACAACAAAACAAAACAAAAATTGCACATTCTTCAGTGTGTATTCTAGATCAATGCATTGAATATAGAAACACAAATAATGAACACCATGCTTTTTAGTTTTTAAGCTTATTTATTCTTTCCATGGGTGATAGACATAGACAGCACTTATAAAAAGTGTTTTGGTGTCACGATGCCCCTTTGCCTTAGCCAATCCCACATCATGGGTACTCGCATGGCTGGCTTGTTCCAGAAGGTCTCAGGACATGAACATGGACCCTTCCCACACAGGTCAGCCTCACGGGCATTGGATTATGCTGCCACAGACAGTCATTCTTTTAAGGGGAAAAAAAGTAATAAAAGATAAACTTGTTTACAAGAGAAAAACAAATCAAAACATTTTTGTGTGTTGTTTGAAATAGTCCACAATAATGTGTATCTGTTCATTTAAGTCATTTAGCACTTTGCCTAAAAAAGAAAAGGACCAGCCGGAGTGCAAAATGTTTACAATCTTCAGTGAAACTGTTCTTATCACTAATTTGTACCTGTAAGTTATTGTTATAAATATCATCTGTATTTTCAATGCATGTAAAATTGCAACTGAAATTTATTTTGCAATATTTTCTGAATGAACTGAATAACATTTCTGTTGAAGGGAAAAAAAAGGATGACAAAGGGGTAGTGAGTAGTCACAAATGAAGAGGGAGGGTTATTTTATAAAGAGATGAGAGCCTTACACCAAGGTGTTTAAAAGAGTTAGGTATGGGCCCAGCGCTGGTGTGGTGGTTAAGTGGCTAGATCCCCTGTGGCAGAATGTGCAATTCGACTCCCATGACATTTGAGTCCTGGATCCAGTGGCTTGAAAATCATGCCAGGCGCATGTGCGTGTATGCCCAAAATCCCGACAGGAGAATGGAAGAGAAAGGATTGTGGTGGAGCCTTCTCCCTATGGGAGTGCTTGCTCACTTTCCCCCTGCCTCTCTCCGTGGAGAGTGCATGCACTATTGAGAAAATAAATTACAATAAATAAGTAAAAGCATTGGGTAAATTTCCCAGTGTGTTAAATTTAGACTTATTTATAAATCACATGAAAAGGGGGAAAAAAGTGCGAAAGACGAAAATAGAACAAAGTTATAAGAAGCTGACTCATTTTAACTTTTTGAAAACGTATCAACCGGCTTCCTGGCATTCCAGGGACCAAGACTGATCCTCGCATGAGGCAGATCCAGATCATGCCCGGCATGGTGAAGCAATTGGTCAAAGAAAAAGCGATGTATGAAAAAGAAGCAAAACAACAAGAAGAAAAGATGGGAAAAAATGAGAGCTGAAGATGGGGAAAATTATGCCATTAAAAAGCAGGCAGAGATCCTCCAAGAGTCCCAGACAATGACCCCAGATTGCCAGCGCAGATTGGAAGTGGCATATATGGATCTCCAGCAGATATTAGAAAATGAAAAAGATTTGGAAGAAGCTGAAGAATGTAAAGAAGCACGTTTAGTACTGGATTCAGTGAAGTTAGAAGCCTGAAACTTTTCTGTACAGGCTGTTTTTTGCATTAAATCTTGGGGTCCATTCTACAATTCATTATTTTGACCACAGCTATGTGTTCAAGTAGTATGAGAATGTAATTCTTTGTATGCCATTCATATATCCTCCTTTGCATATTTAATGTGTCAAATAAATGAGTTTGTCTTAAAAAAAAAAGTATCAATCACTTTCTCTTGTGAACCCCAAGTTCCACTTTACATTAGCCATGTTGATATTCTGTATGCGAAAGGAAATCATACAGGAGGTTAATTTAGACCTGAGGGCAGTCGTAGTATCATACTGTATTTCTCAGATCCTTCCAGAACTGCTCACTGTGTGCCAGAAGGAAACTCTGAAGAACTCGATGGCTTCACAGTCACACCTGGGATCAGAGACCGTCAGAGTGGTCTCCCCAGCCGCGCTTCATCTCTGGCTGGGACGTCTGCTCTGAGACCTGGGTGCTTCGTCCCCTGGAGGTTAGGCATGCCTGGAGCTGCAGGGGACTGGGTGAGCTTTCACATGTCACCGTCTCTGAGCATGTCCACTTCCCAAGCACGTGGCCACTCCCCCCCTTCAGCTTCTTCATTTCTTTATCTACAGAAGACAGAAGCGGCTCTCCTTTCATCCATTCATACGGCACAGGCTGTGGAGCTCCTGGTACATGTCAGGTGTGTTATCTCCGTGTAGCCAATGAAAACAGACTGTAGAGGGCAAGAGTGACTGCATTTGAAACTTCTTCCTTTTTTTTTTTCATTGGAGAGATTTTTGCTATAGAGCTCCTGCGCTAGCTGGAGACACATGGACGGGGAAAGTGAGAAGTCATCCCTGGTGGTTGTGGTGGGGGGGGAGTGGCCATAGTACAATCCTTTCTCCTCTCAGGATTTTGGGCACACATGCACACACCCCCAGCATGAGTTTTAAGGTACTGGGTGCAGGAATCCAGTCGTAGTCGGCCACGTGGGAATCCAGCACCTTAACCACTACACCACCTACTGGACCCTGAAATGTATTTCAAAGTGTAGCTTCCGTGTAAGAGTTCCTTGACCCCCACACTCAGGAACACCCCTGTTTATCTCACATGTAAATGAATCACATATAGCACCTTAGATAAGCAACAACGCTTTTGAAGATGTAGGAAGACTAGGCACAGATCAGACTCACCTACCCCATCAGAAAGGCGCAGTCACTCTCAGGGTGTCTTCCATGCTGAGATCTCCGAGGTGCGACATCATCCTGAGAAGGAAGTTGCCTTCTTGAGACTCCCTTGCAGGATGGGGACAGCTCAGGACCAGACTTCTCTGCGGGACTCTGAATTCTCCTGGAGACTTGCGACTTAGTTTGTTACCTCCCTTCTCTCCTCTCTCTCTGCCTCAGCTCGCTCTGTTGTATGTGACATGGTGAGTGTTAACTATACAAGCTAACCCATAACGTGCAAGTGACAGGCACGTGATTATCAGAATTCAGCTCCTAGCTAGATAGAAGCTGAGTCCCTATATCTGTATATGTGCATGGAAACATGGTTTTTGACTGACTCCAGTTGCTACTCGCCTGCCAGGACCTGCACCCACCCATTGGCAGTGACTGCTGATTTGAGTTTGTTTAAACTACAAACACACAAAGTCTGACATTGCAGAAAGACACAAATTGCTTGAAGTTGTCCTTATTCCTGCTTGCCACACAGACCCCATCCTGGCTCTTGGGAATGATAGGAAGCGTTAAACCAACCATATTGGCCTGAGATGGCCTCCATACTCATACACTTGAGTTCCTGTCAACAAACCACCACCTCATTGAGGAGTCTGCTTGCTTAGCAAGTTGCTGAGTCATGGCCAATCACAGCAGCCACTCTTCAGTCAGTTGCAGGCAGCCCACTCTTGTAACTGTGTTCACGCAGGCAAAGACCAAGCTGTAATCTACCCCGGCTTCTCTGACTCCTTCCCCACACTTCTCTTTTCTATAGTCCCTTTCTCTTTCCTGCCCATAAGTGTTCATTGGCCACACTTTGCCTCAAGGTTCCTTGGAAGCCATTCTAGGGGCTGCCTGACTTGAAAATTGCTCTTTGCTCAGTTCAACTCCGGTGCCTTAGATTTGTCTAAAGTTTTATTCTTTTTTAAATTTTTTTGAGGGGGGAAAGGTTTTTGCTATAGGGCACGTGCGCTCACCAGACAGACAGAGAGAGACAGAGAGACAGAAAGCGAGAAATCACCCCCAGGGGGGATGGCCACGCCACAATCCCTTCTCCTCCATTCTCTTCTTGGGATCTTCGGCACGCGCGCACACGCGCCCGGCGTGTTTAAGCCACCAGGTTCAGGACTCGAACTGCGGTTGACTACGTGAGAGTTCAGCGACATAGCCATTACGCTAACTGCTGGTCCCTGAAGTTTTTTCTTTTAACAGAAACAAACAGATACTGTTTGGATTGGGGTGGATGCTGTGGTCAGGAAAGGTTTCTCTGGCCCAGCCACGTTGGCCCAGGCAGTGGCACCCTGATCTGTAGTGCTGGAAGTCATGTGGTGACCATGGGTTCAGAACCTGAGGCAATCTGAAACATGCCAGGCCCACCCACCTGAGATCCTGACTGACTGGAAGGCTAGGGGATGGGACCAATGCATAATGGTGCCCTGGCTAAGGTGCCTGTTTCTTTCTCTCTGTTTCTCAGAAATAAATAAACTTGGAAGGAAGGAAGAAAGAACAAAAGAGAAAGAAAAAGAAAGAAAGAAAGAAAGAAAGAAAGAAAGAAAGAGAGAGAGAGAGAAAGAAAGAAAGAAAGAAAGAGAAAGAAAGAAAGAAAGAAAGAAAGAAAGAAAGAAAGAAAGAAAGAAAGAAAGAAAGAAAAAGAAAGAAAGAAAGAAAGAAAGAAAAAAGAGAAAAGAAGAAAGAAGGAAAGAAGAAAGAAAAGAAAAAAGGAAAGAAGGAAGGAAGAAAAAGGAAAAGAAAGAAAGACTTCTTCAATGAAGTAACATTAGAACTGTGATTCTGAAGAATTTTTTATGTCACATTTTCCTAATTTCCTCTTCTGGAACTTTTTCCTCCAGCCATCTCCCATTACCCCCGGACAGAGGTGGCTTTCTCTGTCATCAAAACTCTCAGATGAACACACCCTCTCCCATTTTTATTTTTTTCCAGAACTGGAAGAACTTGTTTCCTATTGTCATCTCTTGCCTTAATGTGAAAACACAAGAGTTCTAACCCCTGTTGGCCTGTACGTGGGCATGTGAGCCACTATTCCTGCTCTGCTTCAGAGTAAAACAAGATCCCCTCAGTAGAGCACTGTCCCCTCCATCCATCCAAACACAGCACCAAGGGCCACACGACCAGTTTCATCCTGATTCCTGAGGACTTTCCCACCCCAATACACTTTTCCACATTTTATTTGCATATGTGTGTTTAGGTTTTTGCCACAGGGCCTGTGTGCACACTGGAGAGAAAGAGAGATAGTGAGAGAGAAAGCAAGAAGCCATTCCTGCAGGATGGCCACACCATGGTCTCTTCTCCTCCATTCTCCTCTTGGGATTTTGGGTATATACGCACATGTGCCTGGAAAGAATTTCAAACCACCAGGTCCATGACTCAAACTGCAGTCAACCATGTTGAAGTACAACACCTTAACCACTACTCCACCTGCTGGCCCTTAGAATCCCAGCTGTTGGCCGGGAGCTGCCCTTGGGTCCAAATGACCAAGTGAGTGTCTCTAACACAGTCACTTCATTAAGGCCCACGAGAGAGTCCTGCTCCTCTGCTGACCATGAGTCTTAAATGCAAGGGGTCTTCACAAGTTCATGACTAATGCGGCATTATAAAACAACCCTACAAGGATTGTGCACTGAAATAAATGCATACTTTAATCCCATTTTCCACACTTTTGAAGACCCCGTAATGTAACACGATTTTTGCCACACAGCATAACCTAATTAAGGGAGTGGCACCCATCACTTTTGTCATATTCTATTTGGTTAGTAGAGAGTCACAGTTTCCACCTGCATCTCAGGGAGGGGATAATGCAGGACAAGCCACCATGGCCATCTCAGAATTCTGGTTCCCACAGCCTCTTTCTTCTGTAATTCTGGTTCCCACAGCCTCTTTCTTCTGTAAATAGTTGAAGTGACACGTGCTCAGAAAGGCACTTACCAGACCTGGCAGGTGCTAAACACTCCACAATTCACTGTTGTTACACAATTTCTTTGTTCTACTTTTTTGTCTCCTGCCAGAAGGATGTTGGCTACTTATAACTGCGGGCCAGTAGCCTCTTCTGGACCCCAGTTTAGCTTCACGAGATTGTCTCTTAAATACCTTTCCTGAGCTGCTTCTCTCTGTGTTGGTTACTTATTTGTACCCCCGCCAGGTGAGCAGTAGGACTGAGGTCATCTCATCAGCATCCTCTCAGGACTCATGTCAGGGATGATCATCGTAAGGAGAACATCGCATTTGTCTGCACAAGTTCCTTATTCCAACACTCACCAGAGAGAGACAGAGAGGAGAACACAACCCCAGTAGGTCATGGTCGCACTGAAATCCCTTCTCCTCCATCTCTCCCTCCTTTCAAGATTTTGGCACACTCACACAAGTGTATGGAGTGTTTCTCAAGCTGCTGGGGTAGGGACTCAAACCGAGGTCAACCATGTGGGATCCAGCTCTTCACAACCTGGAGGCCATGAGGCCAGCCCTTCCCTTGGGTCCAACTGGGTAAAAGAGAGTAACTTTCCAGCTTTAAGGTAGCTGATGAACAGCCTCAATTTCTTCTGCAACTTAGTGCCCTAGCTGTGTAGCCTAGTGCGTTCACAGGTTCTGGGATTAGGACTAGACACCCATGTTGCCCCCATTCTGACCACCAAGGCAGGATGATGAGTTGTCAATAGCTGTCATCTATTTTACCTTATAGATTTTTTTTTAATTCCTGTAAAATAAGCATGGATTACTCACATCAATTTTTTAAAATTTGCTAGAGGGCATGTATGGTCACCTGAGGGAGACACAGAGAGAGAGAAGAAAGGGGAAAGAGAGAGATCATTCCCCTTGGGGATGGCCACATTTTGACCCCTTTTCCTCCATTCTCCTCTCGGGATTTCAGGCACACATGCGCACGTGCCTGTGTTTTTCAAGCAGCCAGATCTGGGACTCAAACTATCCAGTCAACCACTTGGGATCCAAACCCCCCAACCTCTGTGCCACCTGCTGGCCCCACTCACATCAATTTTTAAAAAACAACTTACCAAATAACACAACTCTTTTATCCATAATTTCCTTTCCGACACCGCTCCCCTAAGGCCACCATCACCAGTCCCCATTATCTTCAGGGAAAAGTACTCACTTTCTGTAGGTGGTTTGTCTGTCCTGACCACTTGCTTTTCTCTTTTTTTCCCAAGCAGGGTCTCAGCATGTTCCAGTCCTCCTGCCTCAGTCTCCCACACAGCAGAGTCCACCGCACATGCTCCCACGCCTGGGCCACTTACTCCTCAAGTTCCCTGGTCTCTCCAGGTCCCTCTGACTTGGTCTTTGAATTTGTACAATTTTCTTTACTTCTGTGGATGGGAGAGGAGCAAGGGGTGTTTCCAAAGTCTCCATCAGAGTCACCGTTGATGCTTACTGGAGAATATCTGGCATATTTTTATAACATCTCTCATATGGTGGGAGGAAAGTCAGAATCCTCCACTTTCATCTTTTAATAGTGTCCCTGGGCCAGACCTATGAGCTAGTGATTAAGGGAGCCAGATCCCATGTGGCTGACTACACGGTTCGAATCCTGGACCTAGCCTCTTGAGGTACCTGCTGGTCCTGTGTACGTGCATGCCCGAACTCCTGGAAAGGGGGAAAAGATGGAGAAGGGACCGCGGCAAAGCCATCCCCCACGTTTTCTCATTCTCCCTCTTTCTCTGCGTTTCTCTCTGGTGAGCACATGCCTTCAGGAAAAATGCTTTTAAAATTTTATCACTTCATAAATCCCCCTTACTTCATAGAATTTGAATCACAACAACCATATCCCTTTATTTACCCATACTGGATTAAAAATTAAGTTCTCAGGAACTTGCTGGAGCCAATATTTGCATTCTAAGAAAAACTGTGGATTCACACTTTCTACATAAAAAGGAATTCCAAACAATACTAAAACCAAAATAAGCTTTAATAGTGGGACTGGCACGTGGCATGGTGGTTGAGGCACTGAAATCCCACATAGCTGACCGTGGTTTGAGTCCTGGACGTGCTTTCCCTCTCTCTCTCTGGTCAAATTAAAAATAATAATTATAATAATGACAAATAAAATTAAATAAGTATATAATTCTTTTTTTAAAATAAGCTTTAATAGGATACTAAAGACAAGCAGTAATAGATTTATTGATCTCCAAAGGCCTAATTTTGACAAGAGTAGAAACCTTGCGTTTAAAAAAAAAAAAAAAACTGGGGAACCAGCAGTTAGCGTAATGGCTATGGCGCTGGCCTTCCATGTAGTCGACCACAGTTCGTGTCGCGAACCCGGTGGCTTAAAGCTCACGGCAGGAGCGTGTGCGTGCTTGCCCAAGATCCCGAGAGGAGAATGGAGGAGAAGGGATTGCGGCATGACCATCCCCCCTGGGAGGTGATTTCTTGCTTTCTGTCTCTCTTTCTCTCTCTGTCTATCTGGCGAGCGCACGCACCCTATAGCGAAAACCTCTCCAAAAAAAACCAAAAAAACCCCAAGAAACAAAACAAAACTGTAAAACTCTCAGGATGACTTTATGTATTTAATGGGGCAAACTGTGGCTTCCAACCTGTTCTGTTGCACTACACCCTCAGCAAACCCCTGAGTTAATCCTTTGCTTTTTGAAGGACTTCTATGATGGCTGTGTTCCTCTCCATGTAACCAACAAGATCAAAACCATGCTCCCTCCGAAGTTCTTTCCACCAACATTCTGTGAATAGGAATCATCCCCATGTAACTGAAGCTATCATTCCTGTAAGATTCCTTGCTGGAATATTTTCAGTCTCCAGGGAAATCTAGTTTTAAGCAACAGTAAGTCTTCTTTGCAGTTTTCTGAAGGGTTTCCAGGCATTGGAGCATTGAGTGACTGTTCTGGTAGTTGAAATTTCAATTGCATTATATTCGCTGACTTCATTTCAATGAGTTCCAGTTAGCTGAGAAGTATTTACCACGTGGGCCATGGTGGGAGGCGAAGACATGCATGAACCCAGTCTTGGAAAATGCTCCCCTTCTGGGAGGGCAGGGACTTAGTCTGGAAACCAAAAGAAGAGAGCACTGTGGTCTGGAGGAACAGCAGGGGCAAAAGTACGGACATTTTCCTGAGGAATTCCACATAAAGGATAAAAATCGGGCCAGCAGGTGGTGTCATGGTTATGGCAGCTGGATCCCACATCTCCAAGTGCACGGTTCCAGTCCTGGAACAGAAAAAACCTGCTCGAAATCCTGAAAGGAGAAATGGAGGAGAAGGGATGTTGGTAGAACCATCCCTCAGAGGCAGGAGGTATGTGAGGGTGTTGCCTCCAACTCCCCCCACCTCCAGTGAGCACATGCACCCTATGGCAAAAATAAATATAAATAAAAAGATAAAAATCTTTAGCCTCCAGTCGTTTCTCCCCTTCCTCCAGAATGCATGACTGCCTGGTCCCCGAGGAGTTCGAAAGCAGCTGGAGCCTGAGGCCGTGTATACTGGGTGAGGGGCACATGAGCGTCTGTCCCTGGGAGAGCAATGAGCAGTCTCTCGGTTTCTTCACTCTATTTTGAAGAAAATAAACGAGCACTTGTCGGATTCAAATAGATCCCTGCAGAAGGGTAATTTTAGTGACCGTTCGGTACTGGAAGCCTGTCTGGGCACGTACGAGCACACACATATCAGTTACCTTTGGTTACTGAAGAAGAGCAGGTGTCTAAACAAGGGCTGCTACGAGTCACTCTGGATCCAAACGCCCCTGTGCTCCACACAGCCCGGGGATTAGGGACCGTGCAGTGAGCCCAAGACCGCCTTCTCCGCAGATGGCTTCTCAGGACACCTGTACCTAGTGGACGGTCACAGCCCAGGGCTACATCTGAGCCTGACATTTGTCCTGAAAGGATTAAAAAGCTGTAACAGTACAATTCAGAATCTGGAGAAAGTGATGCCAGGCCACTTGTCCCGGGTTCTGGTGACTTGTGACAGACTGCTGGGTTGCTTTGAGCTCCAGGTTAAGGAAATTTGGCAAAAGTACAACTTTTTATTCCTGTGCTATCACTTTTTCTGTTTGCCAGAACATGTTACTTATCCGTTCAGGACTTTCTGCCAAGTGGTGGAGAGAAGAAGGGAAATGCGGAGATGATGCAGAGAGCATCAAATCTCCCCTTGGACCTAAATACAGAAAACGCACATTACATGGGGCAGAGTAAGAATGGGGGCCACAATAGGGATGCCAAATAGTCTAAGGGAAGGCAAAGGGCTGGAATGATTCACTTTTATTTTTTCAATTTGCCGGAGGGAATGTACACTTACCAGAAAGAGACAGAGAGATAGAGAGAATGGGAGAAGGATAAAGCACCACCCACTGAGGTGTGGTCACACTACAAGCCCTTCTCCATTTCTCCATCCTGTCAGGATTTGGGGCATGCACGCGCATGCACCCAGGGTGTCTTTTTCTTTTCTCTTCCTTTTTTTTTGAGAGATTTTTGCTATAGAGCATGTGTGCTCGCCAGAGAGACAGAGAGAGAGAAGGCAGAAAGCAAAAAAGTCATCCCCGGGAGGAATGGCCGCACCGCAATCCCTTCTCTTCCATTCTCCCCTCAGGAGTTTGTGCCTGCACACACACACACACCCAGCATGAGTTTTAAGTTACTGGGTCCGGGAATAGAACCATGGTCAATTATATGGAAGTCCAGTGCCTTAACCACTATGCTGCCTGCTGGCCTCCGCTTGTGTTCTCCAAGCCATTAGGGCTCAGATGAGAACCTTGTGGTCAACCATGTGGAATCCCCCAGGCTATGGGGCTGGCCCTGGAGTGATTAATTTTGAAAGAAGTTTCTGGGATGACTCCACAGAGGGATCTTTTGACTTTATTTTGAAAGACAGCATATTCTTCCGGGCTGGCTGGGAAGAGAAATGTTCCCAGGTGACAGAAGGCTGTACATGAGGATGTACAGATGTCCGTGTGTGTAAAAGTGACATGTTACTTGAAGCTCTGGGCAGGAGGCTATTGCACGACCATCCGAGAGCGTTAGTGTACTGCTAGGAATGTAAATGCTGAACTGGAGAGCTTCAAAAAAGCCAGTTCATGCCATAAACGACCCATTCTTAGTATAAGTGGATGGAGGCCTGATCTGGCCCAGGAATGGTGAGAACAGCAAGAAGAGGCAGATCAGCATGCGAGCCCCGGCACAGAAAGGAGCTGAGGATGGCCCCACGGTTCCTAGTTTGGGTCGGTGCTTGTCCCTCACTGAACGTTCTTATCTGCTGGAGTAGGATTGCAACCTATTTCTATTTACATATAAAGAAACTTATACTTCAGACTTTCTAGATCTGTCCAGGAGGGATCAGCTCTAGTAGATTAAGACTGGCAAATCTGACGCTGGCAGGTGGCATGGTGGTTAAGGTGCTGGGACTCCCATACGGTCAACCAGGGTTCGAGTTCCAGACCTGGTGGCTTAGTTTCTCACTTTCCCTTTCTCTTTCTATGATCAATTTAAAAATAACAATAGTAAGTAAAATAAATCATTTTTAAAAAATTAAAAGACAACCGACAAATCCACTCTTTGGTAGGACAGAGATATTTTCAAGCGAGGAAGAGAAAAATACCAGAAGAACCATTCATGGCGTAAGATGCTGGGGGACACGTTTGCTCTTATGTGACAAGCTGGCCATCAATGGTGACACCATCCAACAGTAATAGAGACTGCTCACCCGTGTTCTCTCGCAGCGTCTGCCAGGAGTGACCCCGGGAGTTTTAGCCATTTGTGAACACGAGGGTGTTTGTTTTGCGGTCTTTGTTTGGAAACCCAACCAGGAAACATAAGACCACTTCCTCCTGGCAAATTATAGACAGGAAGACAGAAAATGTTCTCTGAGATCAGGTCTTATCTGGAAAACATCAGTCAAGTGTTAGGGCAGGGACTGCATGAAATCATGCACCAGAGCTTTGCCCGCTTAGGGGAGGACAAGCTTTTGACAGGGTACGGTTTATTAATTTTTTAATTTTAGCTTTTAAGGCCTTTATTTATTTTCTTATTAATTATTTTTAGAAAGGTGTTTGTTTGTTTGTTTGTTTGCTATAGGGCATGTGAGCTTACCAGACAGGCAGAGAGGCACAAAGTGAGAAATCACCCCCTGTGGGGAATAGATGGCCACACCACAATCCTGTCTCCTCCATTCTCCTCTCAGGATCTTGGGCACATACGTGCATGTACCCAGTGTGAATTTTAAGCCTCTGTGTCCAGGACTTGAACTGGGAGTCCTGGACACAGAGTCGACTATTTGGGAGTCCAGTGAGGTAAGCATTATGCCATCAGCTGGTCCCCTAAGGCCTTTATTTACATAAGCAATAGTCTGTCTTGTATGAGACTGAGTTATGCCTCACCTGTATCCAACCCTAGAATTGCCTCTTTCTCAAAGATTCAAAAGAGTAGGGATGTCACTTGTGACCTCGGGGAGCTCTGAGAGGTGGCACACCCCACCTCAGCACTGAGCACCCAACGGGTCTTATCTCGAGAACAGAGTGGAAGCCAGTCCTCTGACCAAACGCCTTCCTCAACAATTAAATGGAAAATGTGAAGAGTTTTAAATTCCTCTGAAAGTAAAGCTAATATTCTCATCTATTTAAGGATATTTACTTTTTGTTGTCAGAGGGCACAGGCATTCACCAGAGAAACACAAGAGATAGAGAGATGGGGAGAGCGGAAAAGGGCCACCCAATGGGCCACGATCACATCACAATCCCTTCTCCATTTCTTCATCCTGTCAGAACTTTGAGCCTGCCCACACACATGACTGGCATGTTTTTCAAACCAATATGGCTGGAACTTGAACCATGGTCCACCACGTGGAACCAAACTCCTTTAGCCGTTAGGCCATGGGGACAGCCCCAGAATAATTATTAAAGTATTTATTGGTAGGACACTTTCAAAAGATTCAGGCCATTGGGATTATTCTGGTAGGAGATCTCACCTAGCATCTAAATAATCTCAAATAAACTGAATAATAGCTTATACTTTTATTGCATCTAAAACATTTCTGTAAAATATTCTTGAATGACAAAAGGAAAAATACAAAGCAGACTTGATATGGAATTTTGATAAATTCGTTCATAGTTGTGCTTTGGCACTGTGTTGAATCAGCTGGAATTTTACAATATTTGTTACCTGCAATGGAGTATTCCCAGCCTAAGATTCTTGAGCCATGAGGAATGTGTACGGTGTGTGTGTGTGCATGCGGTGTTGGTCTCTATGTAGTGCAGACAATTTACCTAAGCTCACCATGCTGAAGAAAACCTTTATCCAAAAACAGCTCTCAATTCCTGTACAATTTCATCAGCTTCCAGTTTCAGGAACATGAGACTGAAAAGTCAACTACACTGTCATCTGAAAAGAAAACTACACTTAAGAAACTTCCTGCTCCAGTATTTGATTTTTAGGTAGTTTCCATGAAGCTGATGTGGTTGTGTGTGTGTGCGTATGTGGTGTCTGTTTCTCTTATTTAAAAAAGAAGAAGGATGGAACCAGCAGTTAGCGTAATGGCTATGTCGCTAGACTCCCATGTAGTCGACCGCGGTTCGAGGTCCTGACCTGGCAGCTTAAACTCACGCCGGGCGCGTGTGCGTGCGTGCCCAAGATCCCAAGAGGAGAATGGAGGAGAGGGGATTGTGGCATGGCCATCTCCCCTGAGGGGCGATTTCTCACTATCTGTCTCTCTGTCTCTCTCTGTCTTTCCAGTGAGTGCATCACCCTATAGCAAAAAAACTCTCAAAAAAAATTAAAAAAAAAAAGAAGGAAAAGAAAAAATGGGTAACAAAGAAAATATTTTACCAAGACTGAATTTTAACAATGTTTGATCCTAAAACCAAACATGGTAAAGACATAAACTTTCCAAGAAATGGGGAAGGTACCCCAGCACTCTTTGCAAACATGCAACATTGGCCTTCTTCCCACTGAGTCCCTGACTTGAGGTAACGACGCCTTCCCTGAGAATTCCCAGGATGCAGGCTCAGTGAAGCCACAGAGAGGAGCGGGAAGCCCAGACTCCTCACAGCCTAGGAGCCATCTCAGATGAAGTCCTCTCCGTCCGCAGGCCTCCTCTGGCTCCTTCCCAACCTGCAGCCTCTCCTAAATCAGCAGCTCCCCCAGGCCCCACACTCGGTGGAAAAATACCATCTGCACATGTTGCTCCCCCAGCCCCGAGGCTGGAAGACACCGATGACACCGGATTCCAGGTTTCCAGACTCATTTCCAGTAATCACTGCTTTCCATGGCAGGTGTCCATGAGTCATTCCACTCCGTGAGTGGCCAAGCCAACTCCCAGGGATTGAATGACTGGCCCTCCATAAACCCCTTCCCGAGCAGTGGCAGGGTCAGGCTCCAAGGATGGGCCCCCAAGAAACAGGTCACCCCACATGCAAACCCAGGAAGATGGGGCCTCTGGCTCAATTGCCAGGGAGAACTTTTGCAAGGCTAAATATAGCTATCCGTTCTGGAAGGCAGTGCGTGCTGGGGTGCCAGGTCCTGGGGCTCACACCAGAGCACTCCAGGGCCTATAATTGCCACAGGTGGGCCTCAGAGCTCTTTTAAATCTCCCCTAAAAATAAACCTCACCCGAGGCCAACTCCAAGGGCTGATTGTATTGTCATTTTAAAATTCGGGATGAAAAGAGGTCATGGCAAAGAGGAGGAGGGATGGGCGGTTATTCTTGGAAATCCAGTCTCATTCCATGTTCTGGGGAGTGGTTTTGAAAATTGATTTTATTTCTTCTATTGTTTCCATACTTCTTGCAGCCGCCAATGCAACTGTTCTTTACAATACTTGCTTTGTTTTGTAAAAACCTGGCAAAGGTATTTGCCCCTCTCCTCCCAGGAGCAGGGATGAGGTCTATGGCTCACTCAGGGTTGCCTGGCCTTGGCAGGGGCACCAGTGCCCTGCAGGGAAGATGAATCGAATTGGCACCTGGACCAGGGAGGTCCCCTCTCCACTCCCCAGGGAACCCAGACCCCTGGGGTGAGGCGGGGGAGGTAGAGTCAAGGAATCTGAGCCAGGACTTTGAAGCTGGGAACAATCAACTTGGAATCAGGACTTCACCCTATATGCCACCCCTGAATGATCCACCAGGAAATGGCTCCAAGGGGCTAACAGAGTGCTGGGCATGTCATCGCCACTCATGCATCTTCAGAGGATCCGATCTGCTAAATAATAATCATTATCATTAGTTTGCCAGGAAGCGTGTGCGTTGGCCAGAGAGAGAGAGAGAGCGAGATCATCACCCAATGGGATGTTGTCATGCCACGATTCTTTTTCCATTTGTCCACTCCATGAGGATTTGGAGTACACATGCGCATGCACCCGATGTGCTTTTCAAGCTCCTGTGGCCAGGCCTGCAAGTGCGACTGGCCACGGGGGAGCCTGGTCCCAATGCCCAGCCCTCTAATGTCATCTTGAGGAATTTAGGTAATGGAAGTTACTGTCACTGTGTTAAAAAATATCAAAAATGTTTCCGCAGCTCCTGCTTGATTTTGGTAAACCAAACTGAGACCTCCTTTACAACAGATAAAGCTGCTTTTTTTGGTTGCTAGGTTACAGCCAATCAGAGCTGCTGGGCCTCAATCACAGGCATCCTGCCTTTGAAACTGTGTTACTGCAGACAAACCTCGGAATGCAACCAACCCAAATTATTTCTCTATCTCATTCCTTCATTTTTATTTTTTTGTACATCACTTTCCTGTTTCTGTACACATCTCTTTTCTTTTCTGGAACTTAAATACCGTGACCACGAGGCTACATGGGGTTGTTTGGAAGTTGGTCCAGCGAACTGCCTGATTCCAATCCTGTTAAGATTTGCTCAACTGAATTCCACTAAATTAAGTTGGCTGGATTTTTCTTTTTACAATTGCATCCAAAATACTTCATTAAAAATAATTTGGTGTAGGGTAGTATTAGCTCTTGAAATGGGATAACTCATAGGGAATCCTTTAACTTACGACTATGATACACGCATCTATAGATGGAAAGCTCTATTCTTGGTTGGCATTTTGAACATCGCCTGGTTTCTCTCTCTCCTTTCCTCCTCTCTCTCTCTCTCTCTCTCTCTCTCTCTCTCTCTCTCTCTCCTCACTATCTAAAGCCAAATGCACCCTCTTCACTAGAAGGCAAGTGTACTCAGGTGGCACTCCATCACCGGAGCCTGGTGGTGATAAGCTGGCTCTTTATACACTTACCAGAGGTCTTTCTAGTTTCACGTACATTTTTCTCTTTCCTCAAAAGCAACTGCGAGCCAGCCTTATGGCTTGGTGGTTAAAAAAAAAAAAAAAAAAAAAAAAAAAAAAAAAGAGCAGGATCACCCATGGCTGACTGTGGTTTGAATCTTGGCCTTGGCAGATTGAAAAGTGTGTTGAGCACACATGCATACATGTCCCAAATCCCAGCAGGGTGGTAGAAATGGAGGAGAAGGGATTGTGGAGTGACCAGGTCCCACTGGGGATACTTTCTTTTTCTCCCCCTCTCATCTCTCTGTCTCTTTCTGGCAAGTACACACACCCTCGAGTGACAACAGAGCAGCAGCCATGTATGCGTTTCCCTCACTCCCTGTTCAGGGAAGCAAATCTTACCTTCAACCAACATCCCGGCACTTCCAGCAGAGACTGCATTAAACAGAACAACAGGAGAAAAGGTATACAATTTTAATAATTTTTTTAGGAATTATTTAATTTTATTTTATTGATTAATACCTTTACTTTTTGTTTAAATTTGACCAAAGAGAAACACACAGAGAGAGAGAAAGTGAAAAAATAAACCACTAGGTCCGAGACTCGAACTGTGGTCAGCCACGTGGGAGTATCCAGCACCTTAACCACCATGCCACCTGCAGGTCCCAGAATTTTGATAATTTTTAAAACATGCACATGGGAGCCCTCACAAGAAGAATGAAGACCCAGAGAGGCGCAGAGCCGAAGGATTATACGCTGAGCTTGGCAAGGAGTAGTAACTTACACAAACGTAACGGGAAGAAAGGGCTTTGGCCAGGGGGAAGGGACTGAGAGGCGAACGTAGTTTAACGAGGATCGCTTGAGCAGCTTCCTCTCAGCCTTGACTCCCCATCTCTGGGGAGAAGACTCTCTTCCTTCCTCCAGGTAGAAGGAGGGCACCTTTCAGGTGGAGCTGTATTTCCTGCGCTCAGAAAGAACACTCAGCATGCCCTTCTTCCAGCTGTTGTTTTTCGAGTGCCTTTAACTCAAAATAATCAATGCCCGAGAGCAGCATATTTTGGGATAGATGAACTGACCTCATTCACCGGCGTCTCAAACCTAGCAGCTGTCTAGGCTCAGGGAACTTTTAGTCAATGGCCAGTCAGATGCGTGTGGACCCATCTCCTGCCAAGGAACACTGTGAGCAGAGCTTTCCAGCTCCTCAAACCCTCAGGTGAGCTTTTCTAGCCACAGGTTACAGAGGCCAAAGAAGACAGGGCAGATCCAGGGAGTCCCCCAGGCTCCCGGTCACCCTCTCCAGCCAAATCCCTAACGGTAGACGTAATCTTCAATATACAAATGACTGCTTTGTTCTTTTTTGCTACTAGTTTGCCCCATTTTGGCAGAACCATTTTGTTTTAATCATTCTACTCCTTGTGTTTTCTTTCTGTACGTTCTTTTTTAAACAAAAAAGTTTAGACACTTTTTTTTTTTTTTTGAGAAATTTTTGCTATAAGGCACATGTACTTACCGGAAAGACAGAGACAGAGACAGAAAGCAAGAAATTATCCCCCAGGGGGATGGCCATACTGCAATCCCTTCTCCTCCATTCTCCTCCCAGGATTTTGGGCATGCACACACATGCACCTGGTGTGTTTTAAACCACCAGGTCCAGGTTTTGAACCATGGTCAACCATGTGGGAGTCCAGTGACATAACTATTACTCCATCTGCTGGTCCTTCTTCTCTGAGACTTTTGGTCTCCCTGAGGCTGTACAGGCAGGCACGCTCATGTGGCTTGAATTTTGTTTATGTGCTTTTACAATTCTAATAATAACTCTTGGGGGGCACAGCTTTGTATGGAAGGAGAGCAGGATGGGGGACCCCTCGTGTTGGCAGGGATGAAACATACATGTCACAGTGGGGCTGGGTGTGGCTACCACAGCTCACTTCGTGACAGACACCCCAGCATGAAGATTCGCCCCAGTACGTTCCTGAAGTGGCTGCCCCTGCAAACTGATAGAGGGACACCAAAGAGCCCCTCCAAGTAATCCTCCTGTCTCGTTCTCTGAAAGCCATCCAAGCCTTTCATTCTGTAATTAAAAGGCCACAATGAGAATCTAAAAATTCCTGCTATTGCCACAGTGGGCCACTTCATAAAGGAAGAGCCACCCACTGGTCGGGGAGAGGCAGTGCGGGGCCCAGTCAACAGTCATGATGTCCCTCAGAAGGAAAAGCTGCAGAGCAGGGAATTCATTTGCACATTTTAGAAACTATTACTTATTTTATTTTATTTATCATTGTTATTATTTAAAATTCATCATAGAGAGAGAGAGAGGGAAGAAGAGGGAGAAAGCAAGCCACCAGGTCCGGACTTGAACCATGGTCAGCCATGTGGGAGTCCAGCGCCTTGACCACACACCACCTGCTAGCCCCTTTTGCACACTGTGTTACTGGACTAGTCCACTGAGGTTGGCAGAGCTTCCCACTAAGTGTATCCACCGAGGGGTCAGAATGGCCAACACCTCTTCAATCCACCCGCCAAGTGACCAGAAGCCTACAATCTACCAGACACCGTCAGCCTTGTAGGTTAAGAATTGATTGCCTTTTCTTGGACCAGAAGATGGCGTAATGGCTACAATACTGAACTCTCATGTAGTCAACTGTGGTTCGAGTCCCGAACCCAGTGGCTTAAACGCACACTGATCCGAGATCCCGAGAGGAGAATGGAGGAGAAGGGAATACGGTGTGGCCATCTTCATGACTTCTCATTTCCTCTCTCTTTCTGGTGAGCACATGCACCCTATAGTAAAAAAAAAAAAAAGAATTGATTGTCTTTCTGGGGCCAGTAGGTAGGGTAGCAGTTACAGCTGGACTCCCACATGGATGACCGGAGTTTGAGTCCTGGGCCTGGTGGCTTGAAACTCAAGTCAGGTGCATGTGCCTGCATGCCCAAAATCCCGAGAGGAGAGTGGAAGAGAGGAGAAATCATCCCCCAGGGGATGGCACACTACCCCTGAGGGCTAGGTTTTCCTTTTTTGCTTACATGTGTCTCAGTCACCAACTCAGTGCCCTCTTTTTTAAATTCCCTTGCTTCCTTCAGAATTTGTTTTTAACTAAAAACTCTTAGTTTCCCATAATTCTGCCCTTCTTCGTCCATTCTCCACTCTCCTGGCCACCCTGCCTTCTGGGGAAAAATAATCGACCTTTGTGATAGTCTTCTTTACGCAGATACACGCACACACAAATACTCAAAACCCCTAAACCAGAAAAACCTATACATTAAGGGGAACTCTTTACTATCCTTGAAATATTTAAAATACCAAAAATTCTGTATGTACAAGAGGCCTTCAGAAAGTTAATGGAAAATGCAAATTATGAAAAAGTTATGTGTGGATTTCTTTCTCTCTCTCTCTCTCTCTTTTTTTTTTTTTGGTACTAAAATAATCTTATACTTTAATTCAATTTCCAAAAACTTTTTAAAAGTCCCCACATAAAGGATTAACAGCCAGACGGGGACAGTGATGACATCTACCAAAATTTTCACTGGCCAAACCCTTTTTGCTGTGGCTGAATCATTGTTGCCATAAAGGGGAGGGGGTGGAGCCTGAAAGAGACAGTTTTAAAAGCTCTTCCCCGATCCCATGTAGTCACCTACAGTAAAACAGGATTTCAAGGTAGCAGTCGCAGAGTCTCCTGCATCCCTTATTTTAAATGAAACAATGAAATTCTTTGAAGATGCGTATTTCCTAAATGAGTTGAGGGTAAAAGTGCTTAAAATACATTGTCATTGTGGTAGCGAACGCCATTTTTTAGGTATAACACCAAAGTTTGAGACTCAAATCACTTTTCACTCATTCAAGTCCTTTTGGTGAAGGTCTCTACACTTTAAAGGAGAGTGGAATGAAGAATCAAACCATTGACAATTTAGAGAGACAGGTCATGAATTATATCTGCATTATTTAATAGTTTTGTTTTTAAGGTATCTTCTACAAATGTAGCATCAATGAAATTCAGCCATCTTAATAGAGAGCTGTTTTATAAAGAGCAGGGAAAAAACAATGTTTCTACTCTCAGCCTTGGGGAGAGGGGGGAAAGGAAGAGAGCCCCAACCCATGCAGTGTGACTGCCACCTGGTGGCAGCATATCCTCAGCACAGAGGTCCTGTCTCCCCAGGCAGAGAACAGGGACCACAGGCACCAGACTGGACTGCCATGCTAGTGCACAGATGAAACCCCCCATGTGGGGTCAAGTTAGATTTCATCTCATTTTATTTGATTTTTGTGTATTTATTTTTTAGAGATATTTTTGCTATAGGGCATGTGTGCTCACTGGAAAGACAGAGAAACAAAAAGCAAAAAATCACCCCCCAGGGCAGATGGCCACACTGCAATCCCTTCTCCTCCATTTTCCTCTCGGTATTTTGTACACACACACACACACACACACACACACACACATGCATCCAATGTGAGTTTTAGGCCACCGGGTCCAGGACTCAAGCTGTGGTCGTCCATGTGGGAGTCCAGTGACATAACCATTATGCCATCTGCTGGCCCCTCGAGTTATAGTTCCTATAATGTCCTCCCCCTCAGGGCTATTGTAAGAAATGTATATTTATTGATGAGGTTTCAAAGAAAGTCATGTAAGACATGTAGGCTGCAATTTTTATTCTTAGGACATTTATTTCACAGACATCACACAGACAACACACGGCTGAGGTTCATGTTTCCTAATAAATGTTTCCAGAAAACATCTTATGAATTTAAAAAAATTTTTTTAAAAAAAGCACTGAAGTGTGCCAATTTTTGTATCACTGGGGTCAACAGGGACAGAGCGGCAGGCAGAACTCAGAGCGATGGGGTTTTTCTCTCT
>NW_006159834.1:794809-796274 GCF_000334495.1 Tupaia belangeri chinensis | reverse complement strand
TTTTTTTTTTTTGGTACTAAAATAATCTTATACTTTAATTCAATTTCCAAAAACTTTTTAAAAGTCCCCACATAAAGGATTAACAGCCAGACGGGGACAGTGATGACATCTACCAAAATTTTCACTGGCCAAACCCTTTTTGCTGTGGCTGAATCATTGTTGCCATAAAGGGGAGGGGGTGGAGCCTGAAAGAGACAGTTTTAAAAGCTCTTCCCCGATCCCATGTAGTCACCTACAGTAAAACAGGATTTCAAGGTAGCAGTCGCAGAGTCTCCTGCATCCCTTATTTTAAATGAAACAATGAAATTCTTTGAAGATGCGTATTTCCTAAATGAGTTGAGGGTAAAAGTGCTTAAAATACATTGTCATTGTGGTAGCGAACGCCATTTTTTAGGTATAACACCAAAGTTTGAGACTCAAATCACTTTTCACTCATTCAAGTCCTTTTGGTGAAGGTCTCTACACTTTAAAGGAGAGTGGAATGAAGAATCAAACCATTGACAATTTAGAGAGACAGGTCATGAATTATATCTGCATTATTTAATAGTTTTGTTTTTAAGGTATCTTCTACAAATGTAGCATCAATGAAATTCAGCCATCTTAATAGAGAGCTGTTTTATAAAGAGCAGGGAAAAAACAATGTTTCTACTCTCAGCCTTGGGGAGAGGGGGGAAAGGAAGAGAGCCCCAACCCATGCAGTGTGACTGCCACCTGGTGGCAGCATATCCTCAGCACAGAGGTCCTGTCTCCCCAGGCAGAGAACAGGGACCACAGGCACCAGACTGGACTGCCATGCTAGTGCACAGATGAAACCCCCCATGTGGGGTCAAGTTAGATTTCATCTCATTTTATTTGATTTTTGTGTATTTATTTTTTAGAGATATTTTTGCTATAGGGCATGTGTGCTCACTGGAAAGACAGAGAAACAAAAAGCAAAAAATCACGCACCAAATCACCCCCCAGGGCAGATGGCCACACTGCAATCCCTTCTCCTCCATTTTCCTCTCGGTATTTTGTACACACACACACACACACACACACACACACACATGCATCCAATGTGAGTTTTAGGCCACCGGGTCCAGGACTCAAGCTGTGGTCGTCCATGTGGGAGTCCAGTGACATAACCATTATGCCATCTGCTGGCCCCTCGAGTTATAGTTCCTATAATGTCCTCCCCCTCAGGGCTATTGTAAGAAATGTATATTTATTGATGAGGTTTCAAAGAAAGTCATGTAAGACATGTAGGCTGCAATTTTTATTCTTAGGACATTTATTTCACAGACATCACACAGACAACACACGGCTGAGGTTCATGTTTCCTAATAAATGTTTCCAGAAAACATCTTATGAATTTAAAAAAATTTTTTTAAAAAAAGCACTGAAGTGTGCCAATTTTTGTATCACTGGGGTCAACAGGGACAGAGCGGCAGGCAGAACTCAGAGCGATGGGGTTTTTCTCTCT
>NW_006159834.1:792548-794791 GCF_000334495.1 Tupaia belangeri chinensis | reverse complement strand
GTCCTGTAGTCCAAGAGTTAAGGGAGCTGGAGCCCGCATGGCTGACCAAGGTTTGAGTCCTGGCCCCAATAGCTTGAAACACATGCCGGGGCGGGAGGGCTACAGGTTGGTGCCATGTGGACCCTGAAGATGATCTGCACCACCACATTGTCCCCCCCCCCCCAATCAGGATAGGTTTGTTTTTATCTATAGTACTTAATTAAATAATAAGACCATCACAGAGGGGAGGCGGATCCCCATAAGTAAGGGTACTGAAAATCCTGCAGCCACAGAGATTCAAGATGTCTGCTCAGCAGCTAGATTGAATGCTTTCCTTGAGGAAAATGAAACGTGCTCTAGAGAATGGACTTGCGATGCTCGGTACAGAGGCAGAGTCTGGGTGCAGCTCAGACAGGACGGCAGCCTCTGTCTTTTGCAGTTCCTCTCATGTACATCAGTAGTGTTGTACACAGCAGAGGAGACACCTAAGACACAGAAAGCAGGAGGTGCTGACCGAAGCCTTCGGCAAGGAGAAGGAAAGAAAGGGAAAGGAAAGAAGAAAAGGTGACCTGGCATGTACTGAAGAATCTTAAACGTGGCTGAGGGCCGATCACAGCGGTAGCGCAATGTTCTGCGGTGCTGGAAGCCATAGGGGAGCTCAGGGTTCAGTTCCCTGTTGATCTGTGCATGTCAGTGATCCCGACTGGCTGGCCAAGTCTGTGCGCTGCCGTAGAGACATGAGTGGGACTTTCTCATTATATCTGAGAGAAATAAGCTTTTTCTTGCCATCGTTTAACTGAACTCTGGACATCTGAGACTCCATCTTTATTACTGGAGTTGACGGTGAAATAAGTTAACATCACAAGTTTGCATCTAGCCTTTGTGGAGTACAGGAATTGTTTAGTCTTCTGATGATGAGTTTTTGTGGAAGAAGTATTTTAAAGTGGACAATGAACCGTACTGTATGTTCACTGAAATCTGTATCTATTTCTCCTCTATGTAAACATGTTCCAGGTAAATAAGTGTAATAAGATTTGAAATACATGTTTTTGTTGCCCTTTTAAGTTAATGAAATAAAAATTTTAAACTGAAACAAACAAACCAAACCGTAACATGCGGGTATCCAAAATCTCAAGAAGTTCAAGCAATTTAGAAGGAAATGTGGTGTGATCACACCCCATTGGGGAGATGCTTTCTCTCTCTCTCTCTCTCTCTGTCTCTCGGTCTCTCTGAGGCATGCACACACCCTCTGGCAGTCAACAAGAATAGCAGTAACAACAACAACAATAAAATTTTAAAAAAAGGAAAAAGTAGCTCTAAGCTTCTCTCCATGAGAAGCTCTAAGACCCCTCTCATTCAGTTATTTTCTTTTCAAGTTTATGCATTCCACCAGCGAGGTTGGGGGGTGTGGGGTACAGCACCCCTGACAGGATCTTAATGGCACTCTCTGCTCCAGCCGGCCCTGGATCATGGACACACGTGTTCCTCGCATGCCGTGAGAAGTCTCTGGATGTGAACCTGCGACCTTCCTGTGTGGGTCTGCCTTGAGGACTGCGCCACCATGTGACCATTCATTTCTTAGCTGAACCCCAAGATGAACCACAACGACATTTGACATTTTGGTTGAGCTCACATAATCACGGGTGATTCCAAGGTTGATCCCATTTCAAAAGCTAAGTCCACCCTGGTGCTTCGGGGAAGCCAGGAACCTCGGCGATGTTTCAGCTGGCAGGTGGTCGGATGGCTTCTGCTGTCGCCACTGGTACCCGTTAGTAGGGCAGTCTGTCCAGATGAAGTGGGAGTAAAAAGACAGAGTATTTGGGTGAGACCCGGAGGATCCAAGTTCAGGTTGACTTGCCATCATTTGGTTGCGTTAGCAGCTACTTTTGCCAACTTAGACAGAAAGCTGCAGCGTTTGAGGTTTCATTTTAGTCCATGCTTTCGTGATTCAGAAATAGCCACCAAGACGGCTGAGCGCGACCTTTCATACAGATGGTGTCTCGCTCCACTAGCGCCAACAGCACCGTCACACTCACCCTCGCATGCAGATGTTTGCATGCTTTTATGACACGGTGTCTTACCATGCAAAAGTAAATGCTGCAGTAAGGCTTTGCTGAAGGGAGCAGCACATCACATCATCTGTTCACATTACCTGTGAAGAGCCCAGCACTGCAGTTCCAGGAAATGAGAGACGTGTAAGGACAGCCCTCTACTATCCGCAAGTGAGTGTGCCTTCCCGGTAGCTCTGGAATAATGTATACACG
>NW_006159834.1:754953-792517 GCF_000334495.1 Tupaia belangeri chinensis | reverse complement strand
TCTTCCTGAAGGCTTGCTGATTGGCTAAGAGGTGTTTTCAGCGCAGAGGATAATACATATAATACATATAATGCATGTGTGCTTGTTTCAAAACAGTCATATAATCTCAAGGTTAAGAAAACTCTTACAAGTGGCTTAGGACTGATCGCAGCGGTAGCACAATGTTCTGCAGTGCTGGAAGCCATATGGGAGCTCAGGGTTCAGCTCCCTGTTGACCTGTGCATGTCTGTGATCCTGACTGGCTGGGAAAGCAGGGAGAGGATCTTTCATGAAATACTGTTGGGGATGCTTGTCTCCTTTCTCTTTCTAATGGAAAGAAACTTTAAACACTTTTATTTTTTTAAGAGATTTTTGCCTTAAGTTCTGTATGCTCCCCAAAGAGAGAGAGAGACAGAGACAGTGAGATGGAAAGTGAGAAATCACCCTTGGGGGGATGACCAAGGGTGGCCCTTTTCCTCCAGTCTCCTCCCAGGATCTTGGGCACATATGCACATGCACCCAGTGTGAATTTCAAGCCACCAGGTCCAGACTTGAACCGTGGTTGACCATGTGGGAGTCCAGTGAGTAACCGCTATGCTCGTCCCCTTATTTATTTATAAGTAGTTAAGGCAGCTGGACCCCACACAGCCAACTTTGTGGTTTAAGTCCAAGACCTGGCAGCTTAGAAAACATCCCAGGTGTGTGTGCATGTGTGCCTGAAATCCCAAGAGGAGAATAAAGGAGAAGGGATTCTGGCGTGGCCACTGCCCTCTCTCCCCCACAACACACAGGGTGATTTCTCATGTTCTCTCTCTCTTTTCCTCTGGCATGTACCCTACAGCAAAACTAAAAACAGACAAACAGAAACTTCCCTCCAGATATAAGGATCTTTGGGTCTTTTGCCAGTGGCATACAAAGATGGGCTGGGGGTAGGAGTTCGCGACCCTTTAACCACAGTCTGCCTAGTAAGAACTGAGAAGCAATAATAAAGCCAGCAATGGGGAGACGGCTTTTTATTATTGGCAGAAACTGGCAATTCTCAACAATATGAGTGATAAACACCCCTCCCGGGTGAGGCGGCCACCCTCGTTCCCATTGCAGTCTGAATGTGTGTCCTCCCCAGAGTCACATGCTGAAACTGGCCCCTTTGAGATGGTATTAGAGGGGCGGGCCTTGGAGAGGGTAACTGGGTCATAAGGGTGGAGCCCTCGTGAATGGCATCAGTGTCCTTACAAAGGAGTCCCCATAGGACCAGCAGATGGTGTAATGGATACATTGCTGGACTGCCATGTAGTTGACCATGGTTCAAGTCCCGGACCTAGTGGCTTAAACTCACTCCTGTGAGTATGTGTGCATATGTCCTGCGCATATGTGCCCGAAGTCCCAAGATGAGAATGGAGGGGAAGGGGTTGTGGTGTGGTCATCCCCCTGGGGGGTGATTTCTGGCTTTCTATCTCTCCATCTCTCTGTGTCTCTCTGGCAAGTGCACATGCCCTATAGCAAGAACTTCTCTGAAAAAAGGGGGGCTCCCCATAGCTGACCGTAGCTCAAGTCTCAGTTCTGGAGGCTTGGAGATCGCACTGGGTGCATATGTGTGTGCACCCCAAATCCCAGGAGAATGGAAGAGAAGGGATTGCTGCATGGCCATCCTCCTGAGGGGTGATTTCTCACTTTCCCTCTCACTGTCTCCCTCTTTCTCTCCCCTATGAGCACATGCACCCTATGGCAAAAAAACTAAAACAAAGAGAGAGAGAGAGAGAGAATGTTTGATTGAAGAGCGAGAAAAGCTTAACCATATGTTGGCTTATGATGGAATCCTTGTACCCTTATTAAAATAGCACAGTAGCTAGAAGTACTGATAGGGACTGAGATTAAAGTCTGCAGAATAATGAGCATGATCCATTTCGTGGCTCAGATGGAACACGTGAGTTGTTGTCTGTTTGTTTGATTGGTTGAGAGCTTGTATGTATCAGGCTACAGCTTGAGAGAGAAAGGAGCACCCTTGACAGAGTCTTATAGAGCCTTTCTTCCTAGTCTTCTAGCTCCTCAGGATCCTGTGTGCCCAGTGTGTTTTCTTGCCAACCCAGGGATACGAACCCACAGTCAACCACATGACTTCCAGCCTTTCAGGGCCCCTGCATTAGTGCTGTGCTGGGCTGGCATGCAAGCTTGGAACTACTTTGGAGGTAGGGGCTGAAGGGCACAGATGGCCCTTGGGAGCTCTGAGAAAATAGAGCTGTTTCATCCCTAGGACCCTTGGGTGTAAGACAAGGATCCCCCTGTACCTCAGCGGTTGCTTGATTTCCCATCTCCCCTGAAGTGGGATTTGTAAACTACACCGTTGTCCTCTTCTGTAGCACTTTCTCAGCCCTGAAGCGACATCAAGGACTTAAACCAAGTGGCCAGATTAGCAAATGGAAGAAACACTTCATATCAGTGAAACGGGTGAAAATGGAGTTCAGGGCTGCATGTTGAAAATGAAAGCTAAGCAAACAGAACAGGAGAAATAAAAGAGGGAAAATGGGAGGTTGGGAAGATCCCTGCCAGACCTTTTCAAATTTGATTCGTTTCTGGCAGATGTCTTCGTGTGCCTGGGATGGTGCCCTCTGAATCTCACTCCGAGGCCATGCTCTCCAGCTGCTCTCAGCCAGCAATCACTCTGGGGGCTCCGAGAGCCGGGCTAGGCCAGTGGCCAGTCCTTGCTCTGGGGCTCAACCCCCCCTGCCCCAGACTGATAGTACTTGCTTAGAACTCCAGTTCGAGGCTCTCTCTAACCAGTTCTCCTTTCTTCTTTTTCTCCCTTCAGAGGGATCAGTTTGTCTTAGATTGAATGGTGTCTCCCCACATTCATGTCTACTTAGAAACTTAGAATGTGAATTTATTTAGAAATGGAGTCTTTACATCTGGAGAGAAATAAGAATCATGCATGGTTAATTGGTTATTGGCCACACTATCTGTGGCCAATCCCATCAGGGACTGCACCTGGCCAATCCCAGTAAGGGCTATGGATAGCTAATCCCAGCAATGACTGTGCACAGCCAGCCCCAGCAAGGGCTATTGATAGCTAATCCCAGCAAGGGCTGTGCATAGACAATCCCAGCAGGGATGCACCTGGCCAATCCCTGTAAGGGCTATGGATAGCTAATCCCAGCAATGACTGTGCACAGCCAGCCCCAGCAAGGGCTATTGATAGCTAATCCCAGCAAGGGCTGTGCATAGACAATCCCAGCAGGGATGCACCTGGCCAATCCCTGTAAGGGCTATGGATAGCTAATCCCAGCAATGACTGTGCACAGCCAGCCCCAGCAAGGGCTATTGATAGCTAATCCCAGCAAGGGCTGTGCATAGACAATCCCAGCAGGGATGCACCTGGCCAATCCCTGTAAGGGCTATGGATAGCTAATCCCAGTAAGGGCTGTGCACAGCCAATCCCAGCAAGGACTGTGCCTGGTCAATCCCTGTAAGAGCTGCGCCCGCCCAATCCCAGTAAAGGGCGGGGCACAGTAAATCCTTGAGTACCCCAAGGACATCTGGAGAGAGCAATGATAACCAGAGCAGCAGAGTCTGGACCCTAGCAGCCTGGCGGAGGCCTGTTAAATCAGGAGCAATCTGGAAGCACATGGAATGAGGCCCCACAGACTGCCACGAAGAAAAGAACAAACACCAACACACATTAGAGGTCAAGGTCAGGTCCACTCACCACGTAGCCTAAATGGACTAGCAGAAAAAGATGGGCCAAGGCAAGTACAATAGAGGGACTTCCCAGAATGGCAAGCACAGAGCCGGTAAGGCCGGCAGGGGGCACTGTACCTATGACCAGTCACGATCCACAAGAGCACAGGATGGGCACTGAGCTCCCTTCTCACCGGCACTTGGTAACCACCCGCCTGGCTGGCTACCTGCCCTTCTCCTTATTTCTGTTTCAATTTACTATAATATGATGGCATCTCTTTTTCCTGAGCAGGGGGAACAGGCCATGGAAAATAGAGTGAGGCTTTCTGGACCCTGCGCCAGAGTCACCTTATCACGGTAACCCCAAACCAAGGTCTCCGATTCCAGGGGCTTGACTCTGATGTCTTTGCCCACTCTGAGGATGCCCCCAGTAAAGCAGCTTCCCTGTGCTCCTGTGCCCGTGCACAGGACAGGAAGTAGGTGGCTGCATGCGGGGTGTGCCCCTCTGCAAACCCGAGGGATGGAGAAGCTCCAGCACCCTCTGGACCCACAGTGCAGCCCCAGGTGCATGGTCTCCTCTCTGCTTCCTCCGAGCAGCTTCCCTGGCTGCAGGCAGTGGGTGTCCTCAGAGCTCTACCTAAGTCTGCATACTTCCTGACTGACGTGGAGACACTCCTCCAGTGCCTAGGGCCAAGGTGGCAGGGTGAATGTCGGGGGAGGAGTCGCCCGGTTTCATTTCCTGGCTGCTTGACGACGCAGCAGCTACAGCCGGCTCCTCTCTCAGAGGAGCGGAGAACGAGGAGCCCCCTCCACCCCAGCCCATCTCCCTCGGCCTCCGCCACCGCAGCTGACAGGCGCTCAGTGGACCGGAAGGGCGAATGGGCAGAGCAGAACTTGTAGAAGGGAAGATGAGCACCCGGGACCCCTCGGATCTGTGGAGCAGACTGGACGGAGAAGCGGAGTTGCTCCAGGACTTGGGGTAAGAGCAGGTGCTTCTCTGGGTGCTTCCTGGAGAACAGGCACTCCCACCCCACCTCGCTGTGGCTAACGACTGCCTTCCGCGCCCCCTTTCTGCCAGCCAACCTTCCACCCTTTCCAAGTTGTCCCCTGTAACTCTGTAGAAGTATTGGCACTTTCCAGATGTTAAAAACAGGTTGGTTGAGAAAATGGGCCCTAAGTCAAGTGTTGGATGTTCTCTGAGGACTGGGACTCCGAGCTGAGGGTGGTGGGTTTCCTCGCCACTGCTCTGGCTGAGAACGGCTGTGCCACCAGGAGCCGTGCGCACTAGTACTGCCAGCAGGAGGGCTGGGGGCCGGTCGGGGAAACAGCGTCCCCCCTACTGTAAGCGAGAGGGACTTTTTCAAAAGAGAGAAAATGAGGAAGTTTCTGCAGCAATCTCGCGGCTTCTTAATGCTGAGTTCTCATCCATGGGCTCTTGCATGCAGGTAGGTCTGTAGGGGCGACCCGGAGCCTGTAAAATACCAACTGTCCAGGAAGAGGGTGCAGCTTCTGAGTCAGACACGTAAGTGTAGGGGGGTGAGGTCATCAGGGACCTGCCTTTAAGCAGGGACCCAGCTGAGACAGCTCCTGGAGATGTGTAACAGAAGAGGCAGGAGTTATGCAAGAGCGGCGGGGGATTTTCTAGGGAAGCTGAGCCTTCCACCCAAAGCACGGGGAAGATCAGGACCAGGGCGGTTCCACACCTGTGCTCGGGAGAGGTGGAGGCCGGTCCTCTGCCCGGACAACAGCTCTGAATCTCCCCACCCCCTGACTTAGGAACTGTTGTCATCTCCATCTCAGAAAAGACAAAAGCAAGCACCAGGCAGGGCTGGATAACTTGGCTTACCGCGTCAGACATCAATTAAATGGTGAAGATGGAGACCATAGGCTTAGCCAGAGAAAAACAGATGAAATCTCTGTGTTAAAACATCAGAGATTTTGTCTTTTGGGGTTGTATTGTAAAAGTTCTCGCTAATTTCTGTCTCTATATCTTAAAGTTGAAGTCTCCTAGTTGAATGTCATTTCATACAGCAAGTCAGATGTGAGAGCTAGGATTTTCTGGAAAGGAATGTTCTCTTCTTAGGAAGTCCAAATTCCAGGATCTCTCCACCTTTCCACATCCAGTCCCCCAACAGAAGAGGTAAAAGGCCTTCCGCGTGTGTCTGAGACAGTGTCTGTGAAGTCTAAGCACTAAAGCCGGACTTGCAGCCTTCACCCAGAGCTTTAGTGACTCGTTCGTCTACGCTGCTGTCTGCGTCCTTACCGGCATATGCAGCCCACTTCAGTCGGGGCCCTGAAGGAGAAGTGAGACCAAGGAGATGTCAATTCTGGTTCTCTAATTACACAAACATTCTCGAACCCAGACTCCGTACTTGAGTACTGCTGGCCCCCCCGACGCGGCAAAGATGAAGGACGGTTGGGAACCAGCAGTTAGTGTAATGGCTATGTCGCTGGACTCCCACGTAGTCGACCACGGTTCGCGTCCCAGACCTGGTGGCTTAAAACTCACGCTGGGCGCGTGTGCGTGCGTGCCCAAGATCCCGAGAGGAGAATGGAGGAGAAGGGATTGCGGCGTGACCATCCCCCTTGGGGGGTGATTTCTTGCTTTCTGTCTCTATGTCTCTCTCTGTCTGGTGAGCGCACGCGCCCTACAGTGAAAATCTCTCCAAAAAAAAAGATGAAAGAGGTGTCTCTGCCCCATTCTGATGCTAAGAGCAGAAAGCGACTGCGGGCAAACCCCACAGGTGACATGCAACTGGTCCTCCCTCCATATGCAAGGGGTAGACATAACACAAAACCCAGAGAAACACACACACACACACACACACACACACACTGTCAGCCATGTGGGATCCAGGCACTTTAGCCACTGTGCCACAGGCTGACCCTGTCCTTGAGTCTTAAAACCACCAATAATGTTTGTATTTCGTCAGTGGATTTGGAGACATTTTGGTTAACAACTTTATTGAGATGTGTTTTACATATCATAAAATTCATGTATTTCAAGTGTACAATTCAATGATTTTTAATAACTTTAAAGAATGATACAGCCATCACCGTAAGTCAGATTTAGGACATTTTCGTCCCCCCAGAAAGAGCCTCAGGAGCACGGCTTATTGAATCACACCCAGTGGTGCGCCTGATCCACCGATGGTGGGTTGCGGTGTGGAGGAAGCCCTGATTTCTTACATGTGCCTGTTTCCCTGGAAGAAATATCCCCACTGTGGACAATGGCAAGCTTGCAACTTGGAATATTTATTTAATAACCAACTTGCGCCAGTTCATACCCATCCAGCACACTAGCTTCGCTTTGTCTAAGTAATAATTCCAGACATCTTGACTATGACTGGTTCCTCTGGCAGAATTCTGAATGTAAATAAAATTTTCCTTTCAACCCTTAGCCCATTGGTGAGGGAAGATCTGTACCAAAGCTTCTGATTAATTTTTTAAGAGCTCCATATCAACAAAATGATTTATGTGATTGATAGATTAAAAAGTGGTCGGTTTTAATGACTTAATTCCTAAGATTGTTTTGAATAGGTTATCTGAGTAGTTGGATATATTCTTAAATTTATGTGTTAAATAGAAGGAGATAATTTCGTGGGAGGGAGGGATGAATTAGAAGGAGAGCCTAAGTCTTTGTTCTTTGGCCCATTTTAGTTCAGGCTCTGGAATATGTAAGTCCTGTAAACTGAGCCCTGATCCACAGCAAACCCATCACCCGCCTTTCTAGAATGAGTTGCTCAGGGCACAAGTTTTCTAAAATGCCCAAGTCAAGCAATTTAGATGTGTTTCTTTGTCTCGTGTATAGAGTGTCACTCTAAAAATACTAATTTTCTTTCGTCCTAAATACACTAAAGTGCCCCAAATCAGAAGAGAAACAAAACCATCTGGAATTGTTGCTCAGTTTCAGTTTTACTTTGTCAGTAGAGAATTAAAAGAGAAGGGAGGGTGGGCAGGGGACAGGGGGTGTGGAGGATGGCTGGTGAGAAGCAGGGTGTGGCCTGGGAACAGTGGTCAGGCCACATGCTGCTTCAAGAGGAAATAAAGCCAGTGGTAAATATAGAGACATCACCAGTTTACCACTGGTATAGGATTGTAGGTTTATTATTTTATTTTATTTATTTATTATTATTATTTTAGAGATTTTTTGCTATAGGGCCCATGCACTAGCCAGAGAGATAGAAAGTGAGAAATCAACCCTCTGGGGAGATGACCGTGCTGCAATCCCTTCTCCATTCTCCTCTTCAGATTTTGGGCACGTATGTACACATGCCCTGCGTGAGTTTCAAGCTGCCAGGTCCAGGACTGAAACCATGGTCAACAACATGGGAGTCCAGCAATGTACCATTATGCCATCTGCTGTCCCCAAGCTTATTATTTTAAATTCCATTAATTTTCAGACTGTAACAAAGCTTCCTACAAGATAATGTAGAGATAGCATAGTTTATGTAAGGACACAAAAGTGATACCGTAAGATAAAAACATTTTAGGATTTTTTTAATGAAATATTTAGTTATCTAGTCAGACACGTGAGAAATGTAACCAATATTTCCTTATTTATATAATTCCCCAAATATCAAATTTTATAAGAAAATGTCAGTGTTTGGCTTAGTAAGCTGATACCAAGACACTAGATTCTAAGCTCTGGATATTTAAATAAATAAACGAAAAATTGTTTATTTATCTGCTCCTTAATCTTTACATTTAAGAAAAAGTGAAGTAGAAAAGGAATGAGCAAACTTTATTTATTTATTTTTTAAATTTACTATAGGGCCTGTGCATTTGCGGGAGAGAGACACAGGAGAGAAAGAGAGAGGGAAGTGAGAAAGCACACACACACACACACACACACACACACACACACACACACACACCCCCCCCCAGGGAGGATGGCCATGCCACAATCCGTTCTCCTCCAATCTCTTTTTGGGAGTCTGGGCACACATGCAAACACACCGGTACCATTAGCCATGTGAGATCCCACTGCTTTAACCACCATGCCACCAGCTGGCTCCCAAGCAATAAATGTTCTAGGTTTTGCAGACCTTCCAATCTGCCACAACTACCCACATCAGCCATTGTGCAAAAGCAGAGAGCCCAGAAACAAGCCAGCAAGGCCATGTGCAAGGAAAACGTTACTGATAGACGTAGAAATGTGCATTTCATATAATTTCATGAGTCACAAAATTTTCTTCTTCAGTTTTGCCCCAGTTATTCCAAAACATGCAACCATTCTTGGCCTCAGTCAATAGAGGAGCCAGTGGCTGGCCAGAACTGGCCTTCAGCTGGTGGTTTGCAGAACTGGGGAATAAATAATGATAAAGAGAACGACCCTCGGGACCAGCAGTTAGCGTAATGGCTATGTCGCTAGACTCCCACGTAGTCGACCACGGTTCGAGTCCCGGACCCGGTGGCTTAAATTCACGCCGGGCGCGTGTGCGTGCGTGCCCAAGATCTCGAGAGGAGAATGGAGGAGAAGGGATTGCGGCATGGCCATCCCCCCTGGGGGGTGATTTCCTGTTTTCTGTCTCTCTGTCTGTCTCTGTCTGGCAAGCGCAAGCACCCTATAGCAAAAATCTCTCCAAAAAAAAAAAAAAAAGAGAACGACCCTCACTGGGAGACAAAAATCTCACCCACACTAGCTCTGGCCTTGAAAAGGTGTTAGTGTTCCAACTTTACCCATGATGGGGGAACGCCAGGGCAGCCAGGCTGCTGGAAGTCCAAAGTGTCTGGACCTCAGGTTCATGCTCATTTCACTGATAAGCTCCCTTCCTGTGATGCTAATTACTTCCTGACCACCTACGACGTGCCAGCTCCATAACAGTTACATGCTTTGTGTCATTTAGCCTTCTCGGTAGCCCTTCCAATACTGCGTTAGTACGCTCCTCTCTTAGATACAGGCAATGACGTCTGATGGGGTACCTGCACCGTCCGGTCACAGAGCTCGCTAAGTGGCGGAGCTGAAAGCCATGCTTAGGGTCTTCCCCAGAGGTGATCCTCTTTCTGCTGTGCGAGGCTGCTCTGAGTCCCCTAGTCGGATACATAGTGTAAGAACTGACAATAATTAGCAATTACAGGGTGCTTACAGGCGGCTAGCACCATTTTAAGCCCTTTAATGCACAAACATGTTTATTCACACAGCACTGAGGTAGAGACTATCTCTGATGCCACTGCATTTACAGATGGGAGATGCAAAGGACAGAGCTTTTGTCCCCTGCCCGAGGTTACACACTCGCAAGCCTTCACGTCCAGGAGCTTGGTTCCTGAGCCCCCATGCACGACCACTAATGCACTCCCTAATCCTCCTCTGACTTCTCTCTTTTTACACAGCATGACTTATTAACTTATTAACACTAGTGCTGGGGCGAACTGAGAGAAGAAAAGAATGTTTTGTGATGACGACGTCCAACTAAGCTTGTCATACAGGACTTCATTGTCTCTATTCTTCACATAATGCACGTGCACACACGCACAAGGCAGGCCGACATCCTAGTTCATCAAAGTCATACTGACTTCTTGTGGAGACTCCATTTTCAGGACTAGAAAAATGAAATAGGCTAGGAGAAGTGTAATGAAGTCACAGCATTCATGGGCGCTGTTTACAGAGCTGTGACCCGACTAAAGCAGTAAAACTTGTTCCTCTTCTGTGCACCCCTCTGTCATCTTACATTCTGAAAACGGAAGGCGGCGCTTCTGCGGCTGTAGGGTCGTGGGTTCCCGATGTACAGTGCGATCTCTCTTTGACTCAAGTGAATTTCCTCTTCGGTCGCTGTGTTTTTCTGTTCCTCCTGTGGGTGACTTCCTTCTACCTACATGTGGAAATCTGCCCCACAGGTTCTCCACGGTGGGCAGGGCCACTTGTTTAGTACCACACTTTCCTTCATTCCTAGAGCTATCCATGGGGTGATGACACTATGCTGGGCAGCCTGGGAGATAAACACACGAGGAATGGCTGTTGGAGACAGAGGAGGCTCCTCCTTGTTAGTGAGAATGCAGCGTAGCCCGGGTCGAGGCCCCAACAGTGTCTAGAAAAATGTGAAGTGCAGAGTGCGTGTGCGTGCGTGCCCAAGATCCCGAGAGGAGAATGGAGGAGAAGGGATTGCAGCGTGGCCATCCCCCCCGCCCCCCGGGGTGGGGTGCTCGCTTTCTGTCTCTCTGTCTCTCTCTGTCTTTCTGGTGAGTGTTTGCGCCCTATAGCAAAAACCTTTCCAAAAAAAGAAAGAAAAAGAAAGAAAGCAAGCGAAGCGTGCGGTGTGGCAGGAAGGAAGGGGATCACGGAGGGGGGGAGGATGGCCTTGGAACTGATGTGACTTTCATCTTTTCAAGTCAGAAAAAATGACCTTTTCTCTTTTTTAAATTTTGCCAGAGGGCATGTGCACTCACCAGAGAGAGAGAAAAAAAGAGAAAAAAAAAAACACAAAACAGAGAAATGGGGAGAAGGAGAAAGTCCCCCACCCCCTGGAGTGTGGTCACACTACAGTCCTTCCCCCTATTTCTCCATGTCGCCAAGATCTGGGTCACTGCACACAAGTACCCAGTGTGTCTTCAAGCCACCGAGTCTAAGAGTGGAACCTCAGTTGGCCATGAGGGAGCTGGCTCTTTTAATTATCACACTACAGCCAGGTCCCCAAAATGACATTTTACACGAGAAAATGGCAGGTGTAAGGTAGTAAAGCAGCGAAGCACACAAGCATTCAGAAAGAAAAAAAAAAAAAAGAGCGCACCCGGACTCAGGTGCTCCCTGCCCTGGACTCATCTGGGTCACCAGCTGTCCGCCTGGTCTGGGCTCTTCCTCTCAGAGTCCCAGCTGTTAGCCTCACTCTATGAGAAGCCCCCACCAGGCTTTCTTCTTGCAGTTCTGCTTTCTGACTTTTTTTTCTTTTTGGGGGGGAGGTTTTTGCGATAGGGTGCATGCGCTCACCAGAAAGACAGAGAGAGAGCAGAGAGACAGTAAGCGAGAAATCCCCCCTAGGGGGATGGCCACACCACAATCCCTTCTCCATTCTCCTCTCGGGATCTTGGGCATGCATGCACATACACTCACACACCTGGCATGAGTTTAAGCCACCAGGTCCAGGACTCGAACCGTGGTCGACTACATGGGAGTCCAACGACATAGCCGTCATGCTAAATGCTGGTTCCACTCAGCCTTTTTTTAAAGCCTGAGTTAATGTCTAGATTCAACAAGTTCCCTGTTGTCCTCCTTCTCCACTGAGGACAAATACATATAGCCATATTCTGGCTCCTACTCCCTGGTACAGATCTGCCTGAGGCCAATCACAGCCCCTGTCCCTGGGTCTTAAGGATGAGACTTGCTCACCCCAACTCTGCGGCCAGGTCCACCTGTTCTTTCACACCCACGCCTGCCCTGTTATCTCCTGTAACTTTAAAAGGCATCACAACCACATAATTTGTTTTAATAGCAGCATGGTAATTAATATAAGAGACTTAACTTCTTAGAGACATATGTTGAATTATTTGGAGTTAAAGTGTTATGATACCTGTCAATTCCTTTAAAATTGTTCATCCAAAAATAGATAAAGAAAAAAATATGGCAAAAGGCTAAAAATTATTTACCTAAATTGTAGGTCTTATTTACACTATTTTTATCCTGTTTTCTACTTTCCTTTATGTCTGAAATTATTCATCATAAGAAGTTAAGTAAAAAAAATATATATTAATTATGGAACATTTGAGAAATAAGGAAAAGCATGAAAAAGCCGTGTTCTGGGACCAGCAGTTAGTGTAATGGCTATGTTGCTGGACTCCCATGTAGCTGACCGCGGTTCAAGTCCTGGACCTGGTGGCTTAAAACTCATGCCAGGCACACGTGCATGTGTGCCCAAGATCCCGAGAGGAGAATAGAGGAGAAGGGATTGCGGCACAGCCATCCCCCCGGGGGGTGATTTCTCACTTTCTATCTCTCTGCCTCTGTCTGTCTGGCGAGCACACGTGCCCTATAGCAAAAACCTCCCCAAAAAAAAAAAAAAAAAATGCCATGTTCTACCACTGAAGATGACATCGTTCACCATCTTCTAGTCTTCTCAAAATATTTTTGTGTAAACACATAAATACACACAACACAGCTTGAACTGCGACCACAATGTATGTTTAATTTGGCTCTTGCTTTCTGGAAGGATATGTCTTCATCTTCTCCTTCTCAAACCATCTCAAAGCGGGCACACCAGGTCTGGTCTTTCCTGGTCCTGCCTGTTTTTCTGTGTTAAAGTTCGGATATGGAGTTTGATCCGGATTCCAGAGGGCCTTATACACACTTGGTCACTGACCGCTGTGGAGTTGTTGAATGTTTTCCAGCCCGCAGAAACACACGGTCATCATGTTCTGTGTTCAGGTGGGTGAATTTGGTAGTTCGACATGGTGGGTGGCCGTCAAGACTCTGCTTGGTCTACGTATGTGTTTCCAGAGCCAGGAAGACTAGTTAGTGAGGTGCGAGACAGAGGTGGGAGTAAGGAACTGGCCGATGGGCTGGAGAAGCAGTAACTCATGCGACAAGGATCTGCCCCAAGGTGGGTAGCTCTTTCCTGCGGCTGTAGCTCTCTGAAAGTGGTCCTGTCTGTCTCTTAGCCCACAGCAGCAGGTTGTCAATGCCGTCCCCAGCACAGAGACAGGTACCTACACCAGCATTCGACCAGGCAGTCACGTGAGGGGCCACGTGATTTCCCTGGGAGATGAACCCTTCTGAAAACCGTCGCTTTGGACCCCTGCCAGGCTGTTCTAGGCCTTCTCAAGCTTTTAACCACAAGGTATTTTTTTGGACATTCTCTGAGCCCCAATAACTGGAGGCCCGTGGTTCTCCTTCGTCTTTGCAGTCATTCCTGCACTGGCGTGGACTAGAAGGACCTCTGCTGCCGTGACACGCAGTATCCACCCCGCCGTCCACTCAGTAGCCCTGTCCCTCAGGCTTCTCCAAGTCTCTGCCCTGCCCGGGTGTGTCAGGCTCTGTGGGTCTTTAAGTGTCTGTGTCCTTATCTGTCTGGTTTCTTGCCTCTGTCTCCTGGGTCACTCTGCTTGGTCTCCATGTGTGTTCCCCAAGTCACTGTCCCTATGTGCTTCCGGCTTCCTGTGTGAGCCAGTGGGCTGGCTCCGAGCTTTATACCTCTATGGGTCTATTCTCCGTCCAGAGCTCCTCTTCTGCATCCAACTGTGTGCACCGTTCTGTGTCTCTCAGTCTCTCAGTCACTATCTCTGTGTTTTCATTTCCCCCAAATTTTCCCTCACTCTTCAGACTCCTTTGAGAACAGGTTTATCCTGGTCTCTAACTCCCACAGAATGTCCTGCTCCCTACTGGTCCTGTGTCCCTTTAGCGGAGAAGCTTGGGGCCCACCTTACTCCATGGACCAGTGAGCCATCACACGCTCTGCATGTCATCATCAGGCCTGATCCCTAGAGCCTCGGCAGCTGGCCTCCCCAGTAAGCTCCATCGTGCCAACATGGGCATTTGGTAACGTGGAAAGCCAAGCCATGCTGATTCCACCACAGAAACTCCCCACTGGAAAGGCTGTGGGGAGGCTCTCTTCAGCCTCGTCTACGCAATGCTATGCATGTCTAAGGCTTTACTGGACCTCCCAAAATCCTTCGTAAGGCCTCTGCTTAGTTCCCTCTGGTTGGACAGGGGAGAGAAGCCCAACCTGTGAGTATGTGACACGACATGCTCCTACGGACAGCACCTCCTGTCTGGGTATCTCGTGGCCTGAATGAACACGAACCCGGCACCCACAGCCCTTGAGCTCACAGAGGAAGTTCCTTACCCTACACCGCGATTTCTGATGGCATCGAGGGCTAAGAGCTGTACCTTTCGAAAAATCACAGTACGTGGGAACTTCAGAAAGTTCACAGAGGGCCGGCCCGTGGCCTGGTGGTTAAAGGCGCTGGATCTTGTATGACTGACCGTGTGGTTTGAGATTCAGAACTGGCAGCTTGAAAAACACTCCAGACACGTGTACCAGCACACCCCAAATCCTGAAAGGAGGTGGAGGAGAAGGGCTGGCAGTGTGACCACCCCCACGTGGAGTGCTTTTTCCTCTCCCTCCCTCCCCAGTGAGCACACATGCCCTCTAGCAAATACGAGACAACAAAGTTCATGGCAAAATGAAATGCAAACAATTTTTAAATCCATGGACAGTTTTTTCTTAATATATATTTTCTATGCACTTCGACGACCTTTTGTATCGAGAATAAACCATGTGAACACATAAACGTAAATAAAATCCGTAACGAAGCAATCCCACAGACTTACAAGTGCTAAGGACAGGTTCACAGTGAAGACTGCTTAAAGCGGGTCGATGTCCAGAGTCCTCTCCTGTTCTGTTCCCACTGAGCCCAGAGCGAGAGTCAAGTGCGTGTCGGCCTAGCAGAAAGAAGATCCATGAACGATGTCACCCATGGCCTTGGAGAAGCGGAGTAGCATTTATGCTACACGTTGGCCACCTTTGGTCTGGAGAACTCAGAGACTGTGCCAGTGTCATTCAACAGTGAGAATAATTTTGAAAATGGGGACCAGCAGTTGGCGTAATGGCTATGTTGCTGGACTCCCATGTAGTCGACCGTGGTTCACGTCCTGGACCCAGTGGCTTTAAAATCAGGCCGGGCACGGGTGCATGCCATGCCCAAAATCCCAGGAGGAGAATGGAAAAGGGATTGAGGCATGGCTTACTCGTGCCCACCATCCCAAGACGAGAATGGAGGAGAAGGGATTGCGGTGTGGCCATCCCCCCGGGGGGTGATTTCTCACTTTCTGTCTCTCTGTCTCTCTCTGTCTGTCTGGCGAGCGCATGCACCCTATAGCAAAAACCTCTCCAAAAAAAGAAAAAAAAAGAATAATTTTGAAAACGAAGTCTCTTAGGAAGAGTGTTTTCCTTGGTTGTTCAACTCCAGGGTCTCTTAGCTGTTTCCACACAACCAGGAGTTTCTGTTCCTGCTCTGGGTCGAAATGTACGTCCTCTTTGTAACAGTGATGGGACAAGATCTAGGCTCTATTTTACTTCTCTGTGCTAGGAAGGGGGGAAATAGGCTATTCAATATATGAATAATAATAGACACGGGCTACGGACAACTGCTGTCATCACAGAATCGAAGCCGAAATAGACGTGCAGCCCCCGTTTTAGAATGCAAGCTTGCTTTCTGAGCCCACTGGTTTTCCACTGTCCACACGGTGCACGTGTCATCCCCAGCGTCGGGGCTTATCCTCCTGTTGGCACACCCTTTGCGTTCACTACCTAATGCTTTCCAGGTATCACTCTTCAGGCCTCAGCTCATGGTCGTCCCCCTCCACGAAGCTTTCCCTGATTGCTCAACTTCCACAAGTGCCTCCTCCTGTGTCGCTAAGAGGACAGCTTTTTGGTGACTTTTTTCCTGACTCTGTTAACCTGCAGATCCATCTCTTTTCCTCCTCATGAGAAATGAAAATCCACTTAGTATTTGCCTTCTCTCCAGATGTCCAACACTGTGGACGCAAATCGTGGAAGTTATTTCAGTGAATGGATGTGCTTTTAGGATCAAGCGTTCTGCATATCTGGGCTTCTCAGAAACTCTAGCTGCATAACAGTCGGTTAGGAACCAAAGGATGGGGCCCAGCACTGCGTGTGGGGCCTGAAAACGCACATTCCCAAGATGACACCAGCTGAAGCCCTGCTCTCTGTCAATGTGTTCAGTACCAAGGACTTAAACTGCTTTTCCAACACCGGGGGCAATACATTAGTGGTCTTACACTGAATGTAGTGAGTCACATCAATATCTTTTCAGAAGAAATATAGAGTGTTCAAGTAAGTAGCGTGTAGAAGGGTGTTGTTTGCTGCAACTTCTTGTTTAATGTGTGTTTGTGTCATTCGTGTGTGTGTGTATATGTATGTAAATGTATATAGATAGATAGATAGATAGATAGATAGATAGATAGATAGATATAGATATATTAGGGGCGTAATGGCAAATGTTTTTTATACTGTGTGTTGATTCAACACTTCGAAAGCCTCTCCTTCAAAGGACAAAGCAAATGAAATATGAAATTGGATCGGCAAGCTAAGACAGTGAAAACCCATGGGATAAAAAACAAACTACAAAGGTTTCAATATGCTGGAGCAATTTCCCAGAAGGTTCTAGCACAAAGGCCCTGGGATAAAAGGGGGGAGGCTGAGCGGAGGACCGGCTTTCTGGATGCAGCCTTCCTGCTTTCTCCGCGGTTACTTCCTGGCCCTTACTGACTGGCAGCTGTGGGCATTCTTCAGTGGGTGGATGCTTCCTAATTTGCTACAGTATCATGAAAGGGATTGCACCACTGTTTCCTTCAAGGCCAACTGCTCATTTTGATAATCTTATAAACCTAGTACAAATGCTTTTTTGAAGCTTGATAAATCTCGATTAGCCTTGAGACATAATTATAGCAATGTGCAGGCCTTGGGGGAGAAAGAGAACATGGTATTGCTTCTAATGTAGTGTTAGAAACAGTCTTTTTTTTTCTCTCTCTCTCTTTTTTAGGGAAAATGAGGGCAGAGATTTTTTTCTTTTTCTCTTTTTTCTTTTCTTTTTCTTTTTTTAGTTTCAGGAAAATGAACCTTGTTCCAAACTGCATAGAAGTATATTCCCAGTGCCTAGCACACTATCTAACATAGGCAGAATATATTTATACTTTAGCAAAGCTTGGCATTTGTTCTGTTCTGCAAAAGATAAAGAATTGTGTAGAAAGTATATTTTTAAAAGGTCATGTTCTAATATACCAGAACAAGAAGGTTTCTTCCTAGGCGTCATAGTAGTCCCCTACTATGAGAGGATGGGAGGATGAGAACATGGAGACTGCTCCTTGCAGTCTTCTCAGGGTTTGGTATCTGACAGTCACAGGAGCAGGCTGTGTAGCTGAGAGGGATTGGGGCAGGCCTGGCCCCACTCACCCGCACCCTCAGAGACCCTGCTGGGTATCTGGGGTTCAAGCTGCTCCTCACCTCCCTTCTCACTTGGCATTTCCCAGTAGTAAAAAGGTTTGTTATTGGGGCCAGCAGGTGGAGTGGTGGTAAGGTGCTGGACTCCATGGTCAACCACTGTTCGAGTCCTGGACCTGGCCACTAATCTCACCCTGTCCGTGTGTATGTGTCCAATATCATGGGAGGAGAATGGGGAAGGAATTGCAGCCTGGCCCTCCCCCCGGGGGGTGATTTTTCACTTTCCTTCTCACTGTCTACGTCTCTCCAGAGAGTGCACGTGCCCTATGGCAAAAACCTAAAAATAAAATAAAATAAAAACACTTTCTTGTTGTTGTACTGAATTCTAAAAGGGTTGTTCTGAAAGCGGGGAGGAAAATGACCTGAGAGCTGTCATTAACAGCAGGTTTCGTGTGAACCAGCCCGTGATGCAATTGCGGGGAAAGCGGCGCAATCTCTGGTCACCCAGTTGCTAGAACGAGGGGCTCCTGGGCTGTTTGTTTTGTACCTTAGGGCTTGCCTCTAAGATAGGCTTTATTATTTTTTAACAGAAAGGTATTCAGAAGAGATGAAAGAAGTCAAAGATGATGGGAAAAGAGGAGAGAGCTGCTCTAAATGCTTCCAGCTCTCTATGTAAATAGTATCTCTGCAACACCAGGAAGCAGCTTGCTCCTCTGCCGGAGGCTGCACCGCAGGAGGTGGCATTCTGACGCAGGGAGAGCCTGTCCAGCAGGGGGCGTAAGGGATGAACTGCGGTGTGAGTGCCGAGCTCCCTGTCCTTAGCAGTATGTAGGCAAGGCCTGGAGAAGGGCCTCGGTAGGTTCAAAAATTATTTAAACATGACAAAAAATGAGAGAAATATAAACTAAGCCGATGACTGATTTTCCTGTGCAATATGGGATTATCTATGACTTTTATTTACTAGCTTAAACAGTTCTTAAAGAATTGTTTTATTTAATTTTATCCATTATTATTATCTAATTTGACCAGAAAGAGACACAGCGAGAGAGAGAGAGAGAGAGAGACTGTAAGCCACCAGGTCTGGGACTCAAACCATGGTCGACCATGTGGGAGTCTAACACCTTAACCACCATGCCACCTGCTGGCCCCTAATTTGAACATTTTTAAATTTATATAGACTTTTGGAATCCCCAGAAGTGAGCCAGTGGGGACTCGGCTTCAGGTCCTCTTCCTGTGCAGACCCCAGAGATGTGGTAAATGAACATTGACCCGAGGTATGTTCCGATTAGTCTCTGTACACAATCATTTGACGTGCTCTGGAATCTCATAGCTCAGATTCGAAAGAAACCTCATGGAGACTTTGGGATTTCCCAACAACCTGACATTAGTAATATCACATCGTGAAGCTAAAAATAACTTTTCTACTTTCAAATTGTTTAGAAAGTCTTCTAGATGAAAGCTGAATTATGATTTCATATCCTCTATCGAAAATTATATTATAAAATTATTATGATATGCAAAGACAATAAAAACTATTTAGCAAAAATATAGAGAAAAACTGATGGGGGTGTGTTAAACAGTTAATTAGGGAAATAATACGTTTCTGTTTCGTGATGTTTGTTGTTAGGGTGAGCTTTGCATTGTGTTGGCATGGCCTTGGCCATGGTTGTGAAAGAATTCACAAACCCAGAGAGAAAGTGGATAGAAAATCATTTATTCACTTTTCAAAGGGAAGAAAGAGGTGAGATGTGAAGAGCTGTATCAGCCCCGAAGGGTAGGGGAGGAGCTTTTATTGGGACTTACAGAGAGGCGGCTACGGCCGGCAGGTAGCTGATCCTTGGACAGGATGCTGCTGCTCGCTGACAGTCTCTCGTCCTGCCTCACCACTGATCCATCCACTGTATATTTGGAGGTTTGTTGATGTCTCAACATCAGCAAGAGACAGCTCTGGGGACCAGCAGATGGTGTAGTGGTTATGTCACTGGGCTCCCACATGGTCAACCACAGTTCAAGTCCTGGACCTAGTAGCTTTAAAATCACTCCGGGTGCATGTGCGTGCATGCCCAAGATCCCAGGAGAATGGAGAAAAAGGGATTGCTGGGTGGCCAGTCCCCCCACCAAAGGGATGATTTCTCACTTTCCCTCTCTCTTTGATTGGGACTTACGGAGGGGCGGCTGCGGCCGGCAGGTAGCTGATCCTTGGACAGGATGCTGCTGCTCGCTGACAGTCTCTCGTCCTGCCTCACCACTGATCCATCCACTGTATATTTGGAGGTTTGTTGATGTCTCAACATCAGCAAGAGACAGCTCTGGGGACCAGCAGATGGTGTAGTGGTTATGTCACTGGGCTCCCACATGGTCAACCACAGTTCAAGTCCTGGACCTAGTAGCTTTAAAATCACTCCGGGTGCATGTGCGTGCATGCCCAAGATCCCAGGAGAATGGAGAAAAAGGGATTGCTGGGTGGCCAGTCCCCCCACCAAAGGGATGATTTCTCACTTTCCCTCTCATTGCCTCTGCATAGCCCACTCCCGCCACCCCTAAGTCAAAAACGAACAAACAAATGAACAAACAAGACAAAACAAAAACTCCAAAAAGAGAAAGAGAGAGAGAGATGGTTCTCAATCTCCATATCTATAGGTAGAAACTAGAAAAAAAGAATTCAGCATTCTGAGGTAGGGTCAAGGAGGGGGCACCTAGTCCAGGCAAGAAAAAGGAGGAGGAGGAGAAAAAGTTTGCAGCACCTGGGGGTTTTACTGAGCCCCCCACTAAGGCATCAGCTCGCACTGAGTCACACAGCCAGGGAGACGCAGAGGCACTGAGTTCACTGTTTCCCACGTCTTACGGAGCTCAGGCTTTCGCCCTCCTGTTGGTGATTCTTGACAGCTTTCAAAACGTGTGACTTGTAAGTTCTCATTCTAAATAACTATTCCTTCTGTGTGTGCATGATTTTATATATTTTTTAAAAGATATTGCCAAATTTTGTAGGCCTCAACCCCTTGAAATAGGACTCTTAGCCTCAATAACCAGAATTTTAAAATATGTTTTAAAAATACAGTTCTGGGACCAGCAGTTAGCATAATGGCTATGTCGCTGGACTCCCAGCTCGACTGTGGTTTGAGTCCTGGACCCAGTGGCTTAAACTCACACCGGGCGCATGTGCATGCGTGCCCAAGATCCCGAGAGGAGAATGGAGGAGAAAGGATTGCAGCGTGGCCATCCCCCCTGGGGGAGTGATTTCTCGCTTTCTGTCGCTATGTCTCTGTCTGTCTGGTGGGCACACATGCCCTATAGCAAAAATCTCTCCAAAAAAAGAAAAAAAATTACAGTTCTGATTATAGGAATCTGGGGGTCCTGAAATTATAATTCTATGCAACGAGCTGTTAGATGTACATACAGTTTTGAAAGAATTATTTATTTAATTATATTTATTATTATTGTTATTTTGAAATTTGGTATAGGTATTTTGGTATGTGCACTCACCAGAGAGACAGAGAGAAAGTGAGAAAGCAAGCTGCAGAGTCTGGGACTCAAACCATGGTCGGTCATGTGGGTGTCCAGTGCCTTTATCACCAGCCACCTACCAGCCCCTGGATGTGCATATGAAGTCATCAAAGGCTCTGTATTGGCAGCCAGAACTTCGGGTATCCAGAGCCACTTCCAGCCCAGCCTCCCACTCCTCCCTGTTTGTTTTTCACTGAGCCCTGCAGCCGCCCTTTGTCTCTCAGCCGGTATTATTCACGTGACTGCAGGGCGCTGCTCCTTACACTCCTGGTATTCTCCAGCTCAGGCCTTTGCTACTTTGCAAGTGTCACTCAAAATTCCAGCAGACTTTAAACAGAGAAAAAGTCCCTCTTTCTCCTCTCTGTCCTTCCCTCTCTCTCTCTGCCTCACTTTCTTTCTCTCTGTGTCTTCACCTAAGTGCCTAGGCCAGCCCAACACTCAATAAACAGAAGCCGAACAAATGAAGGAATTAGGCAATTTATACTATTAGTAAGGTTATCTCTGGAGGTTGGATTAGGGAAAAAATGAGCTGTTTTCTTTTTTCTGTCTCTCTGTCTTTCTGGCAAGTGCACGCGCCCTATAGCAAAAACTTCTTAAAAAAAAAAAAAAAAGATTTTTGCCATAGGGTGTATGTGCTTGCCAGAAAGAAATAGAGGCAAAGTGAGAAATCCTTCCCCAGGGGAGATGGCCATGCCACAGTCCCTTCTCCTCCAGTCTCCTCTTAGGATTTTGGGCATGCATGCACATGTGCCAAATGTGATTTTCAAACTGCTAGGTCTGGGACTTGAACTGCAGTCGGCCATGTGGGGTTCCAATGTCTTAACCAGTATACCACCTGCTGGCCACAACTAGTTCTAAGTAATAATGTATTTCAGATCTGTCAACTTTGATGTGTATGTGTGTGCAGACACCTTCAGTGCTTCTCAGTAGGGGTGCAATTGACATTAGGAGCAATCTGATGGGAAAAAAAGTCATATTGTTGTTTTAAGGTGCACTTCTCAGATTAGTAGTGAGACTATTTGAAACAGATATTTCCTCTTCTGTAAAAGACTTTCACTCTCTCTTCTTTAAATGCATGTATTTTCGTTTTTACTACACATGCTTTATAATCAGGAAAAAAGGAATACATATTTAGAAATAATGGAAGTTTCTGTCAAGCTCTACCTAGATGTGACTTGCTCAAGAAACCTGGTTGTGATCTTTCTCTCTGGAACGTCTCTTAGAGATGTATTCCGCCTTGGATACAGCTGCAGTGTGCTTGCCTAGGCCATGGTTCTCGGAGCCCAGACCACCTGACCCAGCCACATGTCTTACACAACGTTTTACACAGATTTGGAGCAATGAATGAAGGCAGAGAGGGTTCGTTATGGGAAAACCACCAACCTCACTCCATTTTAACTTTCAGTTCCTTATGAACATAGTCTTTTTATTTTTTTTTAAGAGATTTTTGCTGCAGGGCACATGCACTCACCAGAGAGACATAAAGTGAGAAAGCATCCCACATGCCACAGTCCCTTCCCTTCCAGTGTCCTCTCTGGATTTGGGGCACACATGCACACCCACGCAGTGTGAATTTCAAACCATGGGGTATGGTACTCAAACTGTGATTGGCCATGTGGGAGTCCAGCACGTAACCACTGTGCCATCAGATGGGCCCATGGTCATAGTCTTCAAGCATCATTTTCACAGAAGACCAGCAGACGGTGCGGAGGTTAAGGCGCTGGATCCCACATAGCTGACTCTGCAGTTCGAGTTCCAGAAGGGAGTGCAGCATAGCAATCCTCACTGGGGGGTGATTTCTCACTTTCTGTCTCAGTCTCAAGAAAACTCTCTCTGAAAAAACAAACAAACAAACAAAAAACAACAAAAACCAGACATCGTGGAAATCTATGTAGAAGCTTCCTTCCACAGATGTGCTTACTCAGGCTAAAATTCCGTGCCTGAGGACGTCACAGGGGAGGCCAGATGGTTCATGACAAGATCATCCCAAACCCCCAGAGGAGGGCTCTGCCCCAAAGCCCTTGTGTGTGCTTTTCACACACCTCCTCCCTGGCACCCTGGCACCACCTCAGCACTATTCACGAACTGCCGGCCTCCCCTCATGTCCGCTGCCCTGGACTGGGGGTGCTCTGCAGCCAGGAGCCGCAGCCAGGCCTAGCTCTGTCATCTGAACTAAAGAAATCAATAGAAAATCCTATTTAAGCAGCAAAAAAAAGGCTCTCAGCACCACCATGGCGCAGCTAACCCGTTTGCCAGGTCTGCTCTGCCCACCTCACACATGCCCGCGTGCAGCGCTCCCACTGACCTATGAGGATGACTGTTACCCATTGCTTTAGACACCACCATGAAACTGGGGCTCAGGTTGGCCAAGAACTTGCTCGGTCTTACCCCTGCTGAGATGTATAGCCGGGGTTGGAAAAGGCAAAGCCAGGATCCGAGTCACCGCCTTGGACTGCTTCTATGAGGTTGTTAAAGAGGGTGTAGGAATCTTGTCATTAGGCGCGGGGGACCAGGCTCAGAGCAGTGACTAAAATACTTTTGTTTCCATGGCGTTCGGAAGCAGAGGGCCATAGCAGAAGGCTTCTAGCTACGTAGCCTGTCTCTAAGGGGGAAACAGGAAAATGTTCCCATGGTCCTTCTCTGGTGTCCTCCGGAGAAGGAGCAGGGGGACCAAGGTCAAGGGTGAGGAAAAGGCTTAATTGTCACTTAGGTCTCCTTTGGGATTATTTGGATTAAAAAAAAAAAACCTGAATATATGTTACTTTTTCTAAAACACAACAAACACATGCAGGGAACAGTTCGAATCTCCTTAGGACATCCCAGCTGTTCAGATAAATGTCCGTGCTTAGGTCGGCCTCTGTCTCACTGTGACACATCTGAAGTCCATGCACCCAGCTCCTTTCACTCATGACAACGGCTCCCTGACAGCCCAGTGGTTTTCCACTGAAATGACACCACACTTGCAAAAGAGAGTGAGGGTGAGAGAGACCAAAAGAAAGAGAACGGATCCAAGCCTACTCTAGCGGTTATGTTGTCTTGGGCATTTAAAAAATGTCTGTTTACAAAGCAAAGCTCTTCTAGGGCCACCCTGCCAGAGCGTCTCAAACTGGGTGGTTTCAACGGCAGAATGCTGTCATCCCACAGTCCTGGAGCCAGAAAGTATGACACCATGGTGTCATCAGGATCGGTCCCTTCTGCAGGCTGATGGGGGTGGGGGTGGGGCTGTTCCACCCTCTCTGTGCAGCTTGCAGGTGACATCTTGCTGAACAGGGGCATCCTCCCTGTACATGTCCCGGGAATCTGTCCCCTGATTCCCCCTCTCACAAGAGGTTGCTGTCATCCTGGGTAAGACCCACACAATGACCTCAGCCTAACTCGGCAAAGACCTTACCTTCGGATGGGGTGGCTCTCTGAGGTACCCGGGGCCAGGACACAGCTCACCTGTAAATGCTACTGTCCCCCAGCTCTCTGCCGACCCCTTCCCCTTCCCCTTCCCACTTCTCCTGCTGGGTGGTCTCTGAGCTCCTTGTGGTGGGGACTGGGAACCCCAGTGCAGGTGGCACCCCGAGTGACCGAGTCCTCTGCCTTCCAGGTGGTACCACGGCTGTCTCACACGCCACGCGGCCGAGGCCCTTCTCCTCTCCAACGGACGCGACGGCAGCTACCTGCTGAGGGACAGCCACGAGCGGCGAGGCCTGTACTCCCTGTCGGTCAGGTAGGCGTCCTTGCCCACTTCCCACTGTGCGGACCCGAGAGGGGACCTCAGCTCTGATGGCCGGGCTGGAGGAAACATTCCCGCCCACGTTGGCGGAGAAACAGGCCGAGCAGGGGAGCTGCTGGGTATTTAATCAGGCTGTCACTCCCGCTGCAGGACCCGAAACCCAGCGTGGTAGGTGCAGCTGGCACCCGGTAAATCCACCACAGGCAGAAACAGCACCCCAATCCAAACCCCCAAATCCACCCACGGGCCCTTTCCACTGCCTGCTGCTTCCCCTGGAGCCTGGCAATGATTCGCAAACCGAAGCAGGCCATGGGCGCCTCGGGCGGTTTTCGGTGCATGCGCTGACATGCTTTCTGGAGGCTCCATTTCCCCACGAGGGGAGAACCTTCACCTGATGCCCTCTGGGGACGAGCGCAGTGACTGTCCTGGCCACCCAGGGCGTGGCTCTCCTCCTCACCCGCTTCCCCAGGCACTAGGGTGCCAACCCACCTTGCTGGGCCGTGAGGGAGGCAGCTGGGCCTCTGCACTGACACTCTGGCTTCCCCCATAGCTCTTCGTCAACTGAGGGCGGTGTGAGTCTCCCTGGGGCGCCCTACTCACCTCCAACTGTTAGGATCGACCTCTATATATCTTCAGAGTGTGGCCCTCAGCTTTCTGGCATCGGAAAGTTCTCCATTTCTTCTCTGCTCTGCGGGGTCCAGCCTCTTGCCACTAACTCAGTAGCTGCCTCCACACAAGCTTCTCCTGTCCAAACTCCCTTTTTCTGTGCAGCTCAGCAACCATTTTTGCTTGTTTATTTATTTTAGGAGAATGATTTAATTTTATCATTATTATTATTATTTTAGTTTGCTACAGTGCTCGTGAGCTCACCAAAGAGAGACAGAGGGAGAAAGAGAGAAAGTGAGAAAACAAGCCATCAAATCCAGGACTTGAACCGTGGTCGGCCCTGTGGGAGTCCAGTGCCTTAACCACGACACCACCTGCTGCCCCCTATTTTTTATTTGTAATCTCCTCTCTCTCCGAAAGGGAGACAAAACTGGCTAAGTAAATATTTTGCTAAATAATTGATGACAGACTCCTATGAGCTCAAAAACCAAGAATTAATAAACTTACTTATTTTCTCTTACGGGCTCTGGACCTCCTATATTCATATTCAATGATACACAATAAATTACAAAAAAAAAAAAAGACATAGTTGCTTAAAACAATGTAAATCGGTCACCTCAGCTTCTATGTCACAAATTCAGGTGCACCATGGCTCACGTCTCTATCTGGTGTCCTGCCAGACTGAAAGGAAGATTTTGGCCAAGGTCGTAGCATTTATCTGGGGTTCAGTGACCCCTTCCTTCACTTCCTCCTTTCCTTTTCATTCTTTTCTATTCATTTCCTTGCTGCTGCAGAACCGAGGTCCTCATTTTTCATTTTAGCTCAGCCGGGGACTGGGCTCAACCCTTAGAGGCCACCTGCAGTTCATGGCCATGGGGCCCCCACACGATTCATAGCATGGGTGCTTGCTTTCTGCCTGGCCAGCCAGGGCACCTCACCAATACCCTCTTCTCTTCCTCCTCCTCTTCCTCTTTTCCTTCTTCTTCTCCTTCATCTTCTTTTAGAGTTATTTTTGCTATAGGAGGTGTGTGCTCACCAGAGAGAGAGAGACAGAGAGAGACAGAAAGCAAGGAATCACCCACAGGGGGGATGGCCAAGCCACAATCCCTCCTCCTCCATTCCCCTCTCTGGGTTTTAGGCAGCCATGCACACATGCCTGGTGTGTTTTGAGCTGCTGGATCTGGCGCTTGAATCATGGTCAACCATGTGGGAATCCAGTGATGTAACCATGACGCCATCTGCTGGTCCCAGTCTCTTCTTTGAGTAGCCAGAGAACACTGTTTTAGAGGGCTCATGGGATTAGATCAGGCCCACCCAGAGGTCTTCATGAACTGCAGACTCCCTTCACAGCAGCATCTGGATTAGGAAAAATTGGGAAAGGGTGTAGGATTTGGGGGTCATCTTAGAATGCTGACAGTCTTTTCCTGGAGCAGTGAACACCTACAGGCCTACTTGAGGGGGAGTGGTGAACGGGTAGGGGTGATAAAGTACCTGTACTCATTAGCATTTTCCATGTCATGCGGCCAAATTTTGTGTGTAAGTTTTCTAACCAACAAGGGTAAAAAAAATGAATAACCCCAGATGGCATTTTGTTTGGGTGGCAGCAAGAACTGTGTTTTCTTTGATCAACTGTAAATATTGAAAGTTCATCAAATCATTAAGCTGCAGGTGCGTTATTGCATGGATTTTTGAAAGATCTCCAATGAATGGGAAGTGATTGAATCAGAGAATGTTAATTAACTCATCATCTCTTTATGTCTCATCTGAACAATTAGATCACAAGCTCCCAGTGAGCAGATGGCCTCTATAGCTCATCTACATGTAACAATTAAAATGGAAAGCACTGATTTCCATTCCAAACGCTTGGAGAATGCTTAAGAAAAACAAAACCAAAACCACCAGCAGACAGTGGCAGGACCACAGACCTGTGCAAGAGAATACTGTGTTTACGCAGTTGTTTATTCATTCTCTTAATAATAACTATGCAAAAGCATTTATTCTGCACCAATCAAGACGAGTCAAAGGCCTCGTTTCCAGGAAGTGTAGCTTCACGGGGCAAGGCTGTACACAAATAACTTCCTACAAATAGCGTGTGGTGAGTGACGTAAAAGCAGGCGAGCTAAGTGTTTAGGTGGTTAAGGAGAGAAAAAGCAAGAAACTCAAGCTGAGCTGGTCAGTAATATGTGGCAGAGGAGGTGCTATCTGAACTGAAGCTTGAGGGTAGCTGGGATTTCTGCCAGTGGAGGTGATGGGTTGATGTTGAGGTGACAGCGGTAGGAGCGGTGGGGCAGAGGCAGAAACCCTTGGAGAAGAGTTATTCCTGGTGTGATCCTCACCAGCAGCATCGCCTGAGAATGGGTTAGGAATGCCAGTTCTCAGGCCCCTCCTTGGACCTACTGGAAAGAACCCTGGGGGTGGGGCCTAGCGATCCAAGTTGTAACAGCCCTCCTGGTAACTCTGATACACAGAAGCTGGAACTCTGCTGGGCTGCGGAGGGAAGAATAGAAGGAAATGAGGCTGGAAAGGTAGGATGGGGTTAAATTAAGTGGAAATAGAGCCCAGCAGGTGGCGTAGTGGTGAAGCTGCTGGACTCCCACATCGTCAACTGAGGTTCGAATCCTAGACCCTGTGACTTGAAACTCACACTGGGCATGTGTGCGTGTGTGCCCAAAATCCTGAGAAGAGAATGGAGGAGAAGGGATTGCAGTGTGGCCATGCCCCCTGGGGGGTGATTTCTCACTTTCTGTCTCTCTGTCTCTCCAGAGAGTACACACATTCTATAGCAAAAATCTCTCTTTCAAAAAAAAAACTAAGTGGAGATATATATAAATATATATATTTAAATCTGATATCCTGCTGCGTTTCGAAAATGAAGTGGGAAATGGCAATGTAGGAAATTTAATATTTATTCAGCAGGCAGTGGAACAGCCGTGGGAAAAGGCTGTACCCAGGTGACTGACAGACACCGAATTCTGACTGACCCTGAAACAATGGCAGACAGACGTTCAGTCAAGCTGTCGCATGCTATTTCTATCACCTCTATTCCTGCCTTCCTTAAACTCATGCCCCCTTAAGAGGGTTAAGAAGAACTTTTATCACAAGCTGAACAGTGGGTAGGGAGAGTGGTCCCTTATGTCTCGGAGCGTGAAAGAGCATGCTCAGCTGAAAGAAAGCAGTGGGGTCTAAAACTGTCAATGACTTCAGTGATCGGATAATTCTCTCTTAGGGCTAATGTTGATGCTAAAAGCTACGTTTGTATTTCCCTTCCAAAGAGAGACGCATTTGTTAAGTAATAGCAAACACTTCTTTTTCCCTTTCAGAGCCAAAGATTCTGTTAAACACTTCCATGTTGAATATACTGGATATTCATTTAAATTTGGCTTTAATGAATTTTCATCTCTGAAGGATTTCATCAAGCACTTTGCAAATCAGCCTTTAATTGGAAGCGAGACAGGTAAGCTATAAACAGATATTTGACCCATGAAAAACTTTTAAGAATGATGGAGGAATAAGGTAAATTTTAAATAAATACTTTGATGGTTATCACTTCTACTGAATTTTGTACACATAATATACTATTTGACATGTTGAATCATTTTTTCTATTGCTATGCCATATGTCATATTAATAAATGGTGTACATATGGGTATATTTACAAGGGGGATCATCAAAAAATTCATGAAAAATGTGTAATATGAAAAAACTATGTGGATTTCCAAACTTTTTTGCACCAAAAGAAATTCATATTTTTATTTCATTTTCTTCATGAGTTTTTTTTTAAGTCCCCTCATATATGCATACATTTATTTAATTTTAATTATTATTATTACTTTTTAATTTGCTCTAGGGCATGTGCACTCACTAGTGAGGGAGAGAGAGAGAGAGAGAGAGAAAGAAAAAGTGAGAAAGCAAACTGCCAGGTCCAGAACTTGAACTGTGGTCGACCATGTGGGAGTCCAGTGCCTTAACCACCATGCCACCTGCTGGTCCCTAAACATTATCTTTAGGAGAAAACATCGTACTTGTACAAAGTAAATGTTTTTTCAGAATATGCTATTTGACAGACTGATTATGGGTTGACTGAAAACACACACAACTTCTTTAAAACGGCCTGCCCCGGGGGCCAGCCTGTGGAGTGGTGGTTTAGGCAGCTGGATCCCACACGGCCAACTCTGCAGTTCACATCTCAGACCTGGCACAGGTATATGTGTGCCCAAAATCCGAACAAGAAGTGAGGAAGGGACTGTGAAGGGAGATGGAGGAGAGGGGACGGAGTTGTGGCCATTCCCCATGGGGAGGCTTTCTTGCTCCCCCTCGCCCTCACTGTGTCCCTGTCCAGTGAGCACGCATGTCCTCTGGCAAATTAAACAAACAAACAAACAACAACAACAACAACCCTGAGCATTTGAAACATTAATTCACATCCTAACTTCTACAGAAATCACTGGATATTGAAAATATTGACTAGAAAGTGCTGCTGTCCTAAGTTATAAAATTCTGTTTGTATTGTCTTGGATTCATCTATCCATGACTGGAAAAGTCTGAAATTTCCTGTTTGAGAGATTAGAGAGTCCCGCCAGAAAATTCATGGGAAAAGAAAAAAACAAATACCTGGAAAGAAAACAATACAATAAGCACACTATCCCAATAATTGAATTATTCTTCTTATTCATCTGTTATATTATGTAAAGTAAGCAAAATATTACACCTACATTTGTGCTATAGAGTTACAACTTCATTTGTCCTCCATATTAATAAATCTCAGTTAATCATGGTATACCCTAAGAACCTGTGACACGAGACGAACTTAAGACTTCAAAGCACAGCCAGTTTCCATGAGTTTGCACCCATTGGCTTTCTTGGTAAACTTACCAGTGGGCTTTCTGTTCATTTCATTGTGGTGGGAGGGGATCTCATCCCTGCGTTCTGTCTTTTCTGCTTTTATATGACACCAACGGACCCTGATATGATTCATACACAGTGTCTAGGTGAAAGGCCAATGGAAACCACAAAATAATCCCTTGATTTATACGGACCGTACCAGGTCTATAATAGAATATTCCAGACTACAAAATTCTCTGTCCCTGCCACCACCGCCGCCCATGGAAATTCTCCCAATCAGCTCTGAAAAGTACTTCCCCATTTTACCTGTCCATGTTCTCATAAATAAGTGGCAAGCAGGGAAGTTTTTCTCTCCATTGTAGTTGCAGGATTTTTGAGTTGCACTTTTTGGTAGAATGTAGTTAGTGAATAGAAACAGTTGCTCTTCGTTATAATTATTTTCAGCCCTGATGGAGCCAGCGCTTAGCCAGTCTTGTTAAGACTTAGCCATTGTGACTCCATCTTGAGCAAAGCTAACTGGGTCTCTGTCTTGGACCTTATCCCTTAATTATGTGTCCCAAGCCTGTCCCCAACCTCACTACCTTGGACTTGGCAAGCGCTTTGGCTCTCAAATCCCATCCCTTCAGACTTATTTCCTACTTGTGTCCAGCCTTGAACTTGATTTGGTTGAATTCCTGGTCTCCAGCGGTGGAGAAGAGACTCTGAAGCCAGGGCTCTGTTCTGTTCGTCTCTGTTTTTGACCTTCTCTGTATCTGCCAGGTCAGTGAGGATAGAATGGCTGTGGGCAGCTCTCTGCGGCCATCAAGGCCACCCTAGTTGTTATCTTTCTGCTTCTCTGGTTTCTCCTAATTCAGCTCCCTTCTTTTAAACTCTCCTCCTGGGCTTTTTTTTCAAACCTTTTGATCATTCTCTGTCCTCCTCCTGGACGTTCTCCAAGTTAGGGAAAAGGCACATAGGCTGCCTTCTGGCGGGTTTCAAAGCAGTTGGGATCAAAGGGAACCAGCATTCTCTGGCTGATCCAATCTCCGGGAGGGAGGGTCGCCTAAGACGGCTCCAAAGCACAGGTGCCTTGACATTGCCTTTGGGATGCTGTGAAGCTTCCCTGAACATACATCGTTCTAAGGAAGGCTTATGATTAATGCGTTAGACGTTGTAAAGATTTATGGTCCAGACTTCCTTGTAATTTCTCCAAACGTAAAGCTTGCTTTGCTTAAGGCAAAAACCTCTACCAAAAAAAAAAAAATGTTGACCTTAAAGGAATACTATTTCAAGATAATTTCTTTCCTCTTGTATTTCTTTTCTTGTCCTTTTTTTTTTTTTTCTTTTTGAAAGGGAGATTTTTACTACAGGGTGTACATGCTCACCGGAGAGACAGAAAGCCAGAAATCACCCCCAGGGGGGTGGCCACACCTGCAATCTCCTCTCCTCCAGTCTCCTCTCTTGATTTTGGGCATGCATGCACATGCACACAGCATGAGTTTCAAGCTGCCGGGTCTGGGACTTGAACCACGGTTGACCACATGGGAGTCCAGTGCCTCAACCACTACACCATCTTCTGACCGCTCCTGTTATATTTCTATACACTACTCTGAAAGTTTCTTTCTTTCTTCCATGAGCAAGAGAAACAGAAAGAGACAGAGACAGAGAACTAGCACCTCTAACGGTCCAAGCAATTCATCCCATAGTCCAGCCCCACACAAGAAAGATCCTGGGGTCTACCTGGGCCGGGGGGTGGATCATGACATGAAGACCTCATTGGGGGTGCCTGTCTCTCTGTTTGTGTCTCTCTACTGTTTCTCTAGTGGAAGAAATAAATAAACAAACTATTTAAAAAAGAAAAAGCGGAGTCAGCAGGTGGCATAGTGGTTAAGGTGCTGGACTCCCACGTGGTCAATTACAGTTTGAGTCCCAGACCCAACTGCTTGAAACTCACACCGTGTGTGTGTGTGTGTGTGTGTGTGCGTGTGTGTGTGTGCCTAAAATTCTGAGAGGAAAATGGAGAAGAAGGCATTGCAGCATGGCCATCCCCCGGGGTGTGTGTGGGGGGTTATTTCTCACTTTCTGTCTCTGTCTCTCCAGTGAGCTCACATGCCCTATAGCAAATATCTCTCTCAAAAAAGAAAAAAGAAGTTCTGAACCAGAGTTTCCCTTCAGGGGCTCTCTGTGGCCTATGCTGCACTTGATTTTAGGTAGCAAACCAATAAGGCTTGAGCCTTGTCTGCGTCCCCGCTGGAATACAAGGTAGAGTCTTTCAGCGTGCTCTCGGATTATTGCACGTGGAATGAGAGCTGGAACTCCCGCTCACAGCTGTCAGCCACCCTTCAGCCACACATACTGGAATGTCTGCCCTGACCCAGCTCTAATGATCTAAAAAATGCACCTTCACCAGATGTTTCTGAAACCAGGTTTCGCGTCAGAGGCAGGAAACAGCAGTCACCTTCATGGAGTTCAGAAACTGAAGTGAAACTTGTGGCCCCATTTCCAAGGCCTGTGGTGGCTGATCTCCTTCCTCCTCCACCACCCCCTGCCTCCTGCAGCCTTTTATCTGGACCTTCCAGCCAGGCTCTGGAGTTACTGGGTCTGAATATCACTCCGCCAGAGTTCCTCCCTGCAGAGCTGAGGCACTGTCTTGGGCCTTGGGTGGAAATTCTGAGTCTGTGGTAGCTACATCAGATCAGTTTCTTCTGATAGCAAATAAAAGAAGCCAACTCTGGCTAGCTGAATTTCTTTTTATTATTGTGTTTTAGTTGCCAGAGTGTGTGTGTACTCCCCAGAGACAGAGAGAGAGAGAGACAGAGCGCCGCCGCACAGTGCAGTCCCTCCCCCTCTGTGTCTCACCCCATCAGGATCTGGACTGTGCTCACACACCTGCCTGGATTTTTTCTCAAGCCTCAAGGATAGAGACAGGAACCACAAGGTCAGCCATGTGGGATCCAGCTCCTTTCACCCTTAGGCTGCAGGGCCAGCCCTGGCTAGCTGGACAAAAAAATGTGGGGAAAGTGGGGTACAGAGAAAAGAGTAGCATTTTCAAAAATGATTTATTTAATGTTATTTTTTCTTATTCTCTGGTTTGCTATAGGGCACATACACTCATGAGAGAGACACGAGAGAGACAAGCAGGAGAGACAAAATGAGAAAGCAAGCCTCCAGGGCCGGGACTCAAACCACAGTCGACCACGTGGGAGTCCAGCACCCCAACCGCCATGCCCATTGGCAGGCCCCAAGAGTAGTATTTTTTGAAGAATATGAATTACCCTCCCAGAATGGAAGGGGAAGCTGAACAGCCGAGAGATGGAGGATTGAGCTCAGTAATCACAGTGGCTCTGTGGCTTTCTGGGACCCGGGGTGCCTGTTTCCACTGAGCGGGGTCATCTCACACGTGCACCTCCACCCAGCGTTTCCAAAACGAGGTTTCACATCAGAGGCAGGAATCAATCGCCCCTTTTGTGTGGCTCAGAAACCCAAGTTGGTGGGTCTTCTCCCCGAAAAAGTAATTAAGTGGATCCTCAGGAAGTGAATCCAACTAGGGCAGCCCAGGTGAGGTGTTTGTGAGGGGGCCAGGGCCTGGGGGTACCACAGGACGGGGGGGAACAAGCTCTGAGCGCTGGTGTGGGACAGGGCGCATTGTCCTAAGCCGAGCAGCCAGCCTAAGAGTCCATAAGCAGCTGGCCCTCCATTTCCGCGGGTTCTTCTTTCACAGATTCAACTGACTGTTGATCAAAACTATTTGAGCAAAAAACAATAAGCATAATACAAATTTAAAAAATAATATAAGCACCATTTGCATCGCATTTACATTGCTGTAGGTATTACGAGTGATCTAGAGAGGGCTGAACGTACAGGGGAGGCCGAGGTTCTGAGCCAGCATCAAGCCATTGTGTATAAGGGACTGGAGGGTCTGAGGACCTTGGTGGCTGCCAGGCTCCTGGACCCGATCTCCCTCAGATGCTAAGGGACAACTGTATTGTCTCTTCCTAGGGCAAGAATGGTCAGCAAAAGACCTCAAATACCTAAAAGGTATTTTAGGGTGCTGAATTGTTATCAGTGGAAGTTACCATTTTATGAGCAGTCTGTCATTTTCCTTACCCCATAATTCAGTCTGTCCTCACTTGTCATCTGACCAGTTAAAATCACTTTGTAGTCAGTGCTTTTCTCCTGGTGGACTCAGTTCAGCTTCTGTTGAGTCAAACTTTAGAAGAGGTTTTTTTGGGTACCCTCCCCCCGTGGAGATTTGAAGGGCAATCTTTTTCTTTTCTTTTTTTTTTTTTTTTTTTTGTTTTTTTTTTTTTTTTTTTTTTTTGAGATTGCTGTAGGGCATGTTCACTCACTGGAGGGACAGAGAGACAGAAAGCAAGAAATCATCACCCCCCAGGGAAATGGCCCTTCTCTTCCATTCTCCTCTTGGGATTTTGGGCATGCACACACCCAAGCCTGGTATGAATTTTAAGCCTCCAGGTCTGGGCCTTGAACTGCGGCGGACTTCATGGGAGTCCAGTGCCATAACCATTATGCCATCTGCTGATCCCTTAAGGAGCCATTCGAAGTTATTGTCCTGGCCCCAGGATAGTCATCCCAGGCTCTTCCCTTAATGCCGCACCAGGCAGTGGGGTAGAAGATGAATTCGACGCCATGCCTGGGAATAGCCAGCTTGGAAAAGCCCATGGCTTTCTGATACCAAGTGGGCTCGGCACTGCTGGCTCGGGAGGCAGCCCCGACCCAGAGACCCTCACCCCGCAGCTCAACTGCCCCTGCAGCTCGGCCTGTCTCCCAGGGCTGGTTCTGAGAGAGCAGGATAACGGTCCCCCAAAGATGTTCCCATCCCTCCCTCCCCAGAACCGTGACTACGTTGGGTAACACCATAAGGAGTTAGGTCTGCAGATAGAGTGAGCCTACTCGTCAGATAACTTGGGGGTGGGGACTGGTCCTTGGTTGTCCGGGGCAACCACTGTCATCACAAGGGTCTGTGAAAGTGAAGGCAGGAGCCGAACAAGGGGGAGCCAGAGAGAGGAGAGGGACTCGGTGCTGTTGCTGGCTTTGAGGGTGAAGAAGGCCCAGGGGATGAGAAACAAGGGCAGCCGCTGGACGCACAGAACTGCAAGGGAAAGGATTCTCCCTGCTGGAGCCTCCTGAAGGAGAGCAGCCTCAGCAACAACCTGCCTTGAGACTAGTGACAGTGAGGCTCGTGTCAGACTTCTGGCCTCCAGAAGTATGAAACAAGACACGTGAGCAGTTCTAGGCCACTCCATGTGCCAGGTGACCACAACAGCAATAGGAACTAAGAGGCTGTGGGCTGTGCCTGGCTCGTCAACACGCGTATCTTCCCAGGGTGTCATTAAGAGCATCGTTTTCATATTAAGTATGGAATGAGATGAAAATGTAGCATTCACTTGCATGATAAGGCAGGAGACTTCAAACTGTATCTAATTTGTGAGTTGTTTCCCACCACAGGCTCTAGTTCCTTCCTCCCCCACTGTCAGACAATCTATTGCCAATTTTATTCCTTGCAAAATGTTGCATCTAGGTCTTTCTTAACTAAACATTTTAAAATCCGTGTTTCCACAGATGCAATGATTGAAATTTCACTTAAGGATTTGAAATGCTCTGCATCAAAGAATAATCATAGCTAGCATTTTTATCACCGTTTTTGGTGCTTAAACAGCCTCATGTAGAAAGAATAATGATTCTCACTGGTCAGAGGAGGAAGAAGCTTAGACAGGCTGTCTGAGGTGGCCAGGTACAAGGAGGGGTGGCCATCAAGCCCTGCTCGCTCCCTGGGTGCCCGGTGCTCTGGGCTGGGCAGCTCAGGCCACTTAGGAGCAAGCCCTAAATCCCCCCGGACCTGCCGTGTCACCACACCGTGCACAGCCCCCGAGCTGCTCAACGGTCGCTTCTGCTGTAGGTGTTTCGTTCTGACTGGGACCTGCAACCAGCCTCTCCCTGTGTGGCTGATCTGTTCTCACAAAACGATCACATTGACAGAAGGGAGCACCGACACTGTGAGAGAGGGCCGGGCTTCTGACACCAGCGGGAGTCATTTCTCACGGCGCCTCCAGAGCTGAATGCGAACAGGATGCAGAAGGAGAGGGGGCCCCATTCTCATTCTTTCTGGGGCCAAGACTGGGGCCTGCTTTGGCCTCATCTCAGCAGGCCTCCTTTAAATGTTATAGCTGCATGTTACTGGGGCCCGGGTTACCTGCAGTCAGACATCAGACAGACTCCAGCACTCAAGCATCGTAGGACGATTTTGTCTCGTGTAGATTTATCATCACTGTTGGACTTTTTAATTTTTTTTAGATTTTTGTACACTTGCCAGAGAGGGAAAGTAGGCAATCACCCCAGCAGGGATGGCCATGCCAAACCCCTTCTCCTCCATTCTCCTCTCGGGATTTTGGGCATGTACATGCGAGTACCTGCCATGTTTTTCAAGCCTCCCAGTCTGGGACCCGAACTGCACAGGCACCACACCACTCGAATTAGGTTTTCCTTAACTGCAGAGGAGCTGTTTTTTCTTTTCTCATTGTCCCTCTCTTACTCCAGCGTCTATTCTTCCTGTGATCTTTCAATTATCCTTTCACATAAGCTTCTTTGACTACCCATGTGAGCCATCACCCTGTCATAACCCTGTCGGTCCCGCTCTCCTCCCCTTTACCCCATTCTGTTTATTTGTCCCCAACACCTCTCACACTGGAAATACTGTAGCTGCTTTTCGTTTCATTCTGGCCTCCCCATCTAAGACGCAGGCTCTGAAAGAGAAGGTACTGGATATTCGTTTGCCGTGGGATTCCTTGTGCCCAGAGCACAGAGCAAAGCTCAGTACATAGTTGTGAATGAATTGCTAGATTCTTTCCATCCCTGTCATTTCTTTTTCTTTTCTTTTCTTTTTTTTTTTTTGGAGAGGTTTCCACTATAGGGCACGTGCAGTCACCAGAAAGACAGAGAGAGACAGAGAAACAGAAAGCAAGAAATCACCCTGCAGGGGGGATGGCCATGCCACAATCCCTTCTCCTCCATTCTCCTCTCGGGATCTTGGGCACGCACACACATGTGCCCAGTGTGAGTTTAAGCCGCTGGGTCCGGGACTCAAACCATAGTCAACTACATGGGAATCCAGCGACATAGACATTATGCTAACTGCTGGTCCCCCATCCCTGTCATTTCTAGTGTTGTCCTGGGCCTGTCATATGAAAAACTCTAGTGAGATAAGAAGCATAGTGGTTAAGGCACTGAATTACCATGTGGCCAACCTAGGTTTGGATCCCAGACCCAGTGGCTTGAAACTCACACTGGGCACATGTGCGTGTATGCCCAAAATCCCAAGAGGAGAACAGTGAAGAGATTGCAGCATGGG
>NW_006159834.1:738382-754922 GCF_000334495.1 Tupaia belangeri chinensis | reverse complement strand
CTGGCTAGGGGTGATCTCTCAGTTTCTGTCTCTCTGTCTCTCCAGCAAGCGCACATGCTCTATAGCAAACATCTCTCTAAAAAAAACGAAAGAAAGAAAAGCAAATGTTGGAGCCAGCAGGTGGCATGGTGGTTGTGGCACTGGGCTCCCACATGGCCAACTGTGGTTCAAATCCTGGACCCAGCAGCCCAAAAATCACAGCAAAAAAATAAATCGATAAATAAAAGGCTTCCTTTAGTTAGTTAGATAGTGGAGGAGAGAGTGGACAGAATCCTGTGAGTACACTGGTAGGAAACCGGGGCCCTGGAGTAGTCCTCCTGTACTCCGTGAATTTGTTTCACTTTGCCCTCATGGCTTTTGTAAGGCCCATCTGGGAAACTTCCAGTTATTCCTGAAGGTCTAAATCAGACGTTACTTCCTCCACGAGCACTCCGAATCCTTGCCGGGTCAGGTTCTTCTGGGCCTGTCAGTGCTGTCAGCACACCTCATGCACGTTGCCACCACCGGCCTCTCCTTTACTATCTCTGAGCACCAGGAGGCCAGAGACCTTCTCTGTCTTCGTGTCTCACTGGCCAGTGCACACCTGACAGACAGTTAGCACTTGACAATTGTCCAGATGAACGCGTGACCACGTGCGACACGGGAGACCTCATCATCCAGCCGTGTCGTCCAGCCGGTGTTTGTCCTTTCTGGGAGGCTAACGATGACCTGTCTCCCCGTCTAGGCACTCTGATTGTGCTCAAGCACCCCTACCCCAGAGAGGTGGAAGAGCCTTCCATTTACGAGTCTGTCCGGGTCCACACTGCGATGCAGACGGGGAAAACAGAAGACGACCTCGTGCCCACAGCACCCTCCGTAAGTGACCGCCGATCCAGCCTCACGCTCGGTCTGTCTCAGGGCCATCACGTGCGCTGAGAGGAAGAGTCCCTTTGTTCACGTAGAAGGTCCCGCTTTGGGATGTAAGATCTGGGATGCAAGGTTTGAAGCCTGTGACTTGGTTTATCTGGTCACGGTGGACTCTGGAATGCGACAGTTACAGGACTTCAGATACTCGGACAAGGACAGTTCACCTCTGCCCTGAGTGAGCCGAGCAAGTTCCCGTAGGGAGGGCAAAACATGCCTGTGCTCATAGGTGACTAATGGTTATTCTTTGTCGAGTTTTTTTTTTAATTAAGAGTTCTTTTTTTTCTTTTACATGTCACCTGTCTATGGAAGAGAAAATATCCCCATCTTTACTACGAAAAGTTGGGGTGTTACTCTGTCCTAGCCTTTCTCCCTCACTGACCGGGGTGTATAGGCAAAAAAACCTTGCACTTTCCCGCGACACGAGCCGTTGCTCGGCGTCAGGGCCACCGGAGCAGACGTTACTGGCCTTCCGGGCCATTTACGCCTGTTCTGTGACCTGTGACCTGTGACCTGTGACCTGACTCTCCAGCACTCCCTTCCCTTTGTTGCTCTGACCCTTCTGTTTATGGTCTCTTCCTTGTTTGCTCAAAAGTCTTGGTATAAGAAATCTGGATTTGTGCAGATGACAAAAAGGATAATACCCAATGAAATATCAAGAAATCATTTTAGATATTCATCGGTGTACTTGAAAAATAGTCACTTGAAGATATTTTTATTAAAATATGTGTGACCTTTCTGTCTCTGCATACATTTTTTCCACCCTGTCACCAGAGAGGGCTTTCTTAAAAACATATTTGTGGGGCCAGCCCGTGGCCGGTGGTTAAGGTGCTGGATCCCACATGGCCATCTGTGCAGTTTGAATTCTGAACCAGGACGCTTCAGAAACACCATATGTATGTGGATTTCCAAAATCCTGAAAGAAGGTAGAAATGGAAGAAAAGGGATTGCAGCATGACCAGCCCCCATGGGGAGTGCTCTCTCTCTCTCTCTCTCTCTCTCTGTCTCTCTCCAGCAAGTGCACACACCACCTGGCAAGGAAAACATCAAGGTAGATTAGCTGTATAACCTCCCTACTCGGCATGCCTCAGTGGTCTGCTCTCACCTACCTGGACCCACTTGCCTCTCGGCCTCACCACATGCTGCTCCGGCCCTCGCACTGTAGAACCCACCTCTCCCAGTGACTTGCATTTTGCTGAGAGGGCTGCTATCCCCTCCTTGCATCTGGGATGCTACCAACACCATTACTGTCCCCAAATCCCTCAACACAAGCATCAGGGACCAGAATCTTCCAGAAAGCCTTCCTTGACCCCCCACTCGCATCTTTTTAAACAGCCCTCTTCCAGTGCACCCTGTTTACCTTCACGTAAATTATCCTGCTCCGTGTCCAGTACAGCCAGAATGTAGGACCTATGGGAACGCCGGTGACATCAAACATACAAGAGAAGCAGTGATTTTCTTAAAGAATTATTTTATTCAACTTTATTTATTTTTAATTTGACCAAAGAAGGACAGAGTGAGAGAGAGAGAGAGAGAAAGTGAGAATGCAAGCCACCAGGTCCAGGACTTGAACCATGGTCAGTCATGCATGAGTCCAGCACCTTTAACCACCACACCACCTGCTGGCCCCCAACAATGATCTTTAACAAGGAAGCCAGAGGCTCACAGGCCCAGAGGAGCGCGGCCCAGACTGGCTGATTCTCCGTATATTTATTGAGAAAGAAGGTGCCAGCGAGGTGGGAAGGGATTTGCTGCAGTTTTTGCACCTGCTTGACAGCAGGAGGACTGCAAGATACATTGAGGGGACAGGCGGAAGATACATTGAGGGGACAGGTGGAAGATGCATTGAGGGGACAGGTGGAACTCGCGGTCTGGCCGACGTGGTCAGTGCTCCTGTTTTCAGGGCAGAGAAAGCACGGTGCCCTGAGTTTCTCATTTTGGTTTGTGCACATTAACTGTCTCAAGGTCCGACCATTCTGCAACAACCCTGCTGTAGGCGAACCCCGCAGCCTGTCTGCCCTGCTCACCAGGAAGAGTGCTGCGGGCTTTGTAGCTGTGGAGCCGGGCTCAGGTCGGGGCCCACCTTCCACTTTTGTTACTGCACTACATCTCCTCGGAAACGCACATCCTGGGGCTGGTTGAGAAAGAGACTTGGGCTTTGTTAGAGTTGGGGGGATGTCACAGCTAGAGACATCTGGGAAGGCGAGATGACGGAATCAGAAGGGACCGAAGATCATGTAAGACCTTCCCTCTCACGGTGCTGTGTCCCTGCTGACCGGTCCCATCATAACGTCTCTCTCCATCCTTCAGCACCCCGAGCTTTCACCATCTCCGCGTGCGTGCTCAGTTTCCTCCGCAGTCCCTCTGTTACACTGCCCCAACGCTTTCCACTCGGTCCCTCAAACCACACCCTACCATGACCTTCACCAGTACTGAGGTTCAGGTAACGCCTCTTTGCCGATTGGTGCGAAGGGAGACGTAGCCTACTTAGGTAGAAATTGTCCTCTTCCAGCCAAATTCGGGGGCTTCATTTCTTAGCTTCTTTGCTCATCCTCGTGTCAGGTTTACTTGCCCAAGTGTCTCAGTATGGCTGCATGTAAAAGGTATAAGAGAGGTTTTTAAATCGTGGGAATTGGTTGAGAATGACTGGAGTCTCGCTATATAATAAGAAACCCATAATATGTAAGTAACATTAAGTTTGAATTAAATATTAATTTATTAATTCCATTAATATGGACCCCCCAAAAAAATAAAAACCTATAAAGGCTTTCTAGTGTGTTCTCAAGTACCTGTCAGGTCTCACTACGGAACGATGGCCAGCCCAGCATGGCTGCTGTCAGAACGCTCTTGTCTCTCACTGAATGCACGAGTCCGCAGCCCTCGCTGGCTACCCCAACACTGGTGTGGCAGTTGCCCCTCCATCGCCAACCCGAGGGCCCTGAGCATCAGCAGACTTCTGCTTTCTCTTTTTGGAATGCAGACCTTGCACACGATCTGGCAGTGGAGGGAGATAACTGAGTCCCATTTATAGGAAACATAACTTCTTGCTTGGAGAGAAAATGAAAGTTGTCCTATTGTGCAACAATGCGGATGCTTGTATAAAACGGTTTAATATCCTTTGGCAACCACATTTTGGGAAATGGCTATTTTTATGTTTATAAACAACATATTATTAGAGTCCTAGGACAGGATTAAATTGAATTAATTCATTTATTTAAGAATAATTAAAAAAAAAAAAAGGTACCCTTCCCAACCACATAGTTCAAACCCCAGCCCTGGAGACTTGAAAAACAGCCCGGGTGTGCACACATGTGTACACCAAATCCCAACAAGATAGAGAAATGGAGGGAGAGGGATTGCAGTTTGACCACGCTGCGTTAAGGGGTGCTTCCCCCCCTCTCTCTTTCTCTCTGGATAGCACATATGGCCTCTGGCAATTAAAATAAATAGATAAATAAACAGCTGTGCCTGTTTTAAGCACTGAGAGTTTGGTGGCAAATAAGGTGAAAATTCTCCCCTCATTGAGTTCGCATTCTGAGTGTCTCAACAATCACCACTAATAACAATGGTACCCTATACTAACACACCATGAATGAAATGAAGTAGAGGGGGAGGGGGCAGCACAGGCAGCCTTTCTGAGGAGGTAACATCTGAGCAGGGACTTCACATGTAGGAAGAAGTAACTGCTGTCCAGATGCGGAACAGAGTGCTGGAGGCAGAGAACGCAGTCCAAAACCCTGAGGCAGGAGCCCATTCGAGGTGCTTCAAACACCAGCAAGAAGGTGGGAATGGCTGGATGAGGTGAGCTAGAGGGGAAGTGGTGGAAGAGGGGCCAGACTAGGTCAGGTGGTGGAGTTCTTGAAGAACAGCATCTCCTAGCTGAGTGTCTGGAAATCTGAGGTTTCAGTTGTTGCAATGCTTTGGGGTACTAGTAGCATTAAGAACCATGAAGGGTTCAAGACCTTACCCTGCATGTAAGCCTACAAGTTAGCCTGTCCGTGTCATGGGTATTGAGGGATGATGGAAGTCTTCTGGGTCAGACATAAAGAGTAGTGCGTCACTCATAGCAGTAACAATCCAGAATGTCAATATTCGTGCTGCTTCTCTGTGCTGAGCCCCAGGACCCACAGGCAACATTAAAAGGGTGAGGTGACACCTACACACAGTGGGTTGTGTTACCAGAATGGAGCCCAGGAAACCCAATTCTTTTATAATAGGCAGTAAGTGTGTATGCCTATTGCTTAGAAGGGAGACATTATTTCTAACCTTTGGAGCTGTTTGCTTTAAAAGCGTGCTTTAAAAAGTAGTCTGCAGAAAAGTGCTGTTAGTGCCTTGTTCATAAGACAGATGGAAACACAATCGACCCATGGAGGTTTTTTTCCAGTGGTGGACAGGGTTATGGAGGTTAATCATTGCCCAATACAGACAACCCCCACCCCCGACTTATGGTGGTTTAGCTTCCAATGTTTCCTTATTTAAAAATGGTGTGGAACTGACCCCAATTAGACAGAAATCATACTTCAAGAACCCATATGGTCATTCTGTTTTTCGCTTTCAGTATTCAATAAATTACATGAGATATCTGACACTTTGTTATAAAATACGCCTTATTTTCTATTTTATATATTTTATTTGTTATAAAATAGATTGTTTTACCCAACCACAGGCAAATGTAAGTTTTTTTTTTTTTTTTGAGAGGTTTTTGCTATAGGGCGCGTGCGCTCGCCAGACAGACAGAGAGAGACATAGAGACAGAAAGCGAGAAATCACCCCCCCAGGGAGGATGGTCATGCCGCAATCCCTTCTCCTCCATTCTCCTCTTGGGATCTTGGGCACGCACGCACACGCACCCGGCGTGAGTTTAAGCCACCGGGTCCAGGACTCGAACTGCGGTTGACTACGTGGGAGTCCAGCAACATAGCCATTACGCTAACTGCTGGTCCCAAATGTAAGTGTTTTAAGCATGATTAAGGAAGGCTTGGCTCAGCTATGGTGCTTGGTTATGTTAGGTGTATGAACGCGCTTTCCACTTACAGTATTTTCACATCAACGATGGATTTTATCAGAGCATACTACCACTGTAAACCACTGAGCATCTGTGCATGGTGAAATTGTCCTGCCCTGGGTGTCAACCCTACCTCCTCTGCATACCAAAGAGTTTTGTAGCACAAGGTACATCATTTATTTTTGTTCTAAAGGTCGATGAGAAATGAGGACAGAGTTCTGAGTAATATAATTTAAGTTTGTAAGTTTTTATAAAGGTCCACCTTGTTGCTGACTAGAATGGGGCAGACTTGGAGGCAAAGAAACCAGCTAGAAGGTTCCTGCCAGTAACAGGCGGTCCTTAACCCAGGGAGGGGTCAAACTGGTAGTTATGAGGTGGGAAGGGATAAGAACGGGCCAACTTCCAGATGTTTTTTGAAGGTGAAAGAGACAAGACTTACTGAGGGGCTGAATATCACCTGTGAAAGAGAAACAGAATGTGTATCCTGCTGGGTACTGGCGGCCAAGACAGCAGGGGAGTGGGTCTGGGAGATGGGAGCAGGTTCCGTCTGGACATATTCAGTGTGAACACCGGTGAGTTCGGAGGGCAGAGATGACGTGAGGTAACCGACTTGAGATAAGCAGTTCCTGACGTAGGATAGGTCCCACCTACCCTGACAGTGCTTTAGCTTCCCTTTTGCAGGACTTGACGTTTCTAACACCTCCAAAAACTTCGCTTCGGCCACACTTTTTCCTGTAATCTCTGGTGTTTTAATGGTTCCTCTTTCTGGGCCTTTCCCTCACACGTTAGCTGTTTCTGTAACTTGTCCTTGACGCTCGGCTTACATCAAACATTTGGTGTCTGTTCCTCTAGTCTTCTTGTTGAGAGTGTGTGTGTATGTGTATGTGTGTGTGAGAGGTAGAGAGAATGTGTCTGTGAGTGTGTGTGTGTGTGAGAGAGAATGTGTCTGTGAGTGTGTGTGTGTGTGAGAGAGAATGTGTCTGTGAGTGTGTGTGAGAGAGAATGTGTCTGTGAGTGTGTGAGAGAGAGAATGTGTCTGTGAGTGTGTGTGTGTGTGAGAGAGAATGTGTCTGTGAGTGTGTGTGAGAGAGAGAAAGAGAGTATGTGTCTATGAGTGTATGTATGAGAGGGAGAGAGGGACAGAGAGTGCATATGTGTGTGTGTGTGTGTGTGTGTGTGTGTTCCAGGCTTATCTCGAATCCCAGCTCTAGACTCCCCAGGCAGCCCTGTCCTTGTTCCTCTGCAGAGCGGTACTTTACCCGTTCACATGAGTGCTTTGCATGGATTTGTAAGTTACAGGGATGCCGCTCTGCCAGCCCACGGTCCGCAGAGCTAGGGTGTCCTGCGTGCGTACACGTATGCACACGTGCACATTTAATGTCTATGTTTCTCCCTTGCCCTGCTTCTCTCTGTCTATCTGTGCATCCACACGGAAATCTCCAATCCTAATACCACACCACGAGGCTCATGCAAGTCTTTTTCCTGTTCCTATTTGTAAAACTCTTTGCCCACAGGAGGAATGTGGATCCCATTACCCTCAGGCCTTGCTCAGTCACACGAACATAAGTTGGCTCCAACTCCTGCTCATACCACCTACTCCCCTTCCCTGAACCCTGATCCCCAAGTCCTGCACCCACATTCGGTTCCAGGCCACTGCTACCCCACCCTCACTGCAGATGCCCGCCTAGCCTGCCTTAGCTCTGACACTATGTGGTGGTCACCACCTCTACCCCTTGGGGCAGAAGTCTTTCTCACCCTGCCAGGCTTCAGCACCTTCCTCAGGTGCCACCCCTACCACAGCCACCATCGTCCTCCCAAGTGCTCCCTGTGCCCACCTTGGGCTCTGCCACTCTGTACCAAAAGTCCACCGATGCCTTCCTCACACAATGCCTGCCTTGTTTTACTCACCTCTTTCAGGGGGCCCCTAAATCTGGGGGGTTGCCCATGATGCTTACCGATTCCAAAGACCATCTTGGAGATCCTGCAGAGGAAGACACAAGTTTACTTCCTAGGGAAGCCCCAGTGAAGGCGGACAGAGAATGGTCCAGTTATACTGATTAGGAACAAGGCATGCATCAATTAAGGAAAGACATACGTCATTTAGGGGCGTCCATACCAGAGCAGCTTCTCAATGAAGACAATCCGCAGGGTATGTCTGGGTTAGCGTCTGGGGTTTCGTGCCTCCAGTCTTGTGGTATTCACTGTGGGGGAGGTGTGAGGCGTACCTCCGGAAGAGCCACCAGCCGGTTCCCTGAGATAAGGCAACCATCACAGGGGATCACAAGGCTCAGCTGGGCCAGCAGCCAAGTCTCAGAGAAAAGGGGTGATGAGGAAGGGGGTAGGAGAGCTCTATGTGTGGAGTTTACCCTCACCACCTGATGGCTACTGAGTGCGTTTAAGGCAGGCAGGTGGGTAGAATGGTGGAAAAACTAACCTTTTTATTTTCAGTTTTTGCCACAGGGTGCGTGACCTCACCACACACACACACACACACACACGCACGCACGCGCGTGCACACACAGAGGTAAAGTGAGAAATCACCCCCCAGGGTTGATGGCCACACCACAATCCCTTTTCCTCCATTCTCCCCTTGGGATTTTGGGCATATATGTGTGTGTGCCTGGTGTGACTGAACCTTTACTTTTATTTTTTTAAGAGATATTTTTGCTGTAGGGTGCGTGCCTTCGCTGGAGAGACAGAGAGAGACAGACAGAAAGTGAGAAACCCCCCCAGGGGGCATGGCCACACCATAATCCCTTCTCCTCCATTCTTCTTTTGGTATTTTGGGCAGACACACATGCCTGGTGTGAGTTTTAAGCTTCCTGGTCTGGGACTCAAACAGTAGGAGTCCAGCTACGTAACCATCACACTATCCACTGGTCTCCAACTCTTCATTTTTAATCATTTGTTTCCAGTTTGAGGCTCTTATAAACATCCTTCCTATTACCGATCCTAGTTATTTTAAACGCAAATCTGCCATATATCTATTTCATTTCTTATATCCTGAGACCCTGAATAAAATTCATAAAATTCATGTTCAAGTAGCCTTCCACTTATCTACTAAAACCTGAGAAAAAATATTAGACTTATAGTAGTACATTGATTCAATGAAGTAAGATGCAACGAGTAGCCTTTATCTCTTGATTTCAATGAATAATTCAGTCTTTTATCTAACAGTTTGCCTTTAACTATATATTTTGCCTCTACAGACATTAAGCTGCAGACAATCCAAAATGTTAGTTTTTCCATTTCCATGATAAATGACCTAACTTCAATTCCATAGGTTCAATTTCTTTGTTGTCCGAATCAAACCAATATATTGTTTGACATTATTTAAATGAACACCTGGGAAGTTCATCCATACTTTTACACCATAAGAATTTTAAAAGTTGTTTGGGCCAGCAGTGGTCTGGTGGTTAAGGCAGCCAGATCTCACACGGCCAACCACGTGGTCTGAGTCCCAGATTCAGGGGCGTGAGGAATACCCTGCATGTGTGTGTACCCCAAATCCAGAAAGAATGGAGAAATGGAGGAAAAGGAGTTGTGGTGTGACCATTCCCCGTGGCGGGGTGTGGGGGGGTGCTTGGGTGCTTTCTCCTCTCATTTTCCCCTCTCTGGCAAGTATATGCACTCTAGAAAAAAAAAAGAAAAAGAAAAAGAAAGAAAGAAAGAAAAAGAAGAGAAAGAAGAAGTGGTTGTGCTGGTTGAGTTCTTTTTTCTCTCACTTGTTTTACTGTGGTGATGGTTGTTCCTCTTTTTATTTGGTAGAGAGAATTCACCTCAGGAAAAATACTCTGGAAACTCCCACAGAAAGAACCTTGATGTAAACCAAGCTATTTCCCAGTTTTTCTTCTATTTCTTTCCACTATCAGATTACACCATATGAGAACAAAATACCTTACCAGGAATTCAATTTCTTCAGAAACTTGGGACATTATAAGTCTCTTGATCTAGGGTCCTTGTCTGGTGCGTTTCTCTTCTCACTATTCCTCACCGTTCCTTGGTTTTCATAGGTGCTAGGAAAGCGTGTGATATATTCTGTTGTGACCTTTGAATGTATGATACGTGAATTAGAAGAAATTATTCCCTCTCACTTCAAATCCATCTGTATAAATACATCTACACCCCTGAAAATCTGTTCTGGGGACTCTGGGTCTCCAGAGGTGTGGTCCTTAGCATCCTGGATGGCATCGCTGGAGTCCATGTGGCCAACCACAGGCCTGAATCCCCTGGTCCGCATGAAAACGTGCCAGGTGGGCGTGCACACCACCTGGGTGGTCCAAGCAGCTGGGCTTCACGGGACACACTTTGGCGAACACTAACTTTATACGTGAAATGATGTGGCTGACTGTTTGCACACTGCTAACTTGAATTACAGTCTGTACGCCCAGTCTATGGGCCCGTGGCTGCAGTTAGCTCAGATGGTCCAGGCGAAGTCAGGCACGTGGCTCACACATGTGGAAGATTTCCAAGTGCCTCAGTGAAGAATGAAAGATGATCATGAAGAGATCTGAAGCAAACCTGGTGTTCGTTGTAATATAGGACAGCAACGGAAAGACCAACTGCATGCTGAAGGGTTCTGGGCTTCACTCGTGTTTCTTTCTTTTTCAGCTGGGAACCAAAGAAGGCTACCTCACCAAGCAGGGGGGCCTGGTCAAGGTAAGGACATGGGGTCTTGCTCACACCTGCCACGAAGAGAGAATGCCAGGCAGGTTCAATTCTTGTTTTGATGAGTCCTTGTTAAAGAGTAATTGCCTACTCATTTCGACCCACTGGTCGTACTTACCTGTTTTCAAGAGTTCACTTTCACGGCTGTCGAAATAATGCAAAATGACTTGATTATTCTCTGACGAAGTCCTGAGTGAAAGTAGTCCATGGTTAATACTCAAGAAAACATGGAATTTCTTTTAATGAAATGTTTGAGGATGAAGGTGACAAGTTAACTCAAAATCATTTTGTGCTTTCCTTTTCCTTTATTTTAAAAAACATTTTAATTAGACATAGAAGGCAAAATGGGTAAAACGTACAAAATGCTTTAGCCTAAAGGTAGGCCATCACCAACACTAGTGAGACTATGTTATCAAATGCCAAAGAAAACACAGTCTCAGGCTTTGTAAGTCTGGGCTATCCACTGTCCCCCATTATGTGATTTGTGCGTTTAAAGTTACTCTATTTCATGTAAATGTGCCAAGAATACCTTCATGGGGTATGTCTGCTCCGATTTTAAAAGTCGGGGACCCAGTCATGGTTGTGCAGCAGCAGGTCAACACTCTGCAAGGCCGAAGGTCACACGGAAGATCAGGGTTCAGGTCCCAGGCCGACTTGCACACACCGGGTCCGTGCGTGCACGCCTGTGAGCCTGTCTGGATAAAGCTGCAGGATAGTGGAGTGAGACCCTATCGTGGGTGCTTGTCTTCCTCTTTGTCATGTAAAAAATAAACTTAAAAGAAGAAGAGGTACTAATCCTCTCTCATGGACACTGGCCTGCTTGGATTCATCCTAACCATTTGGTTATTTGTTCCCCTAGTAGGCTGGATGCTCCCTGAGGTCAGAGAGCACTCATGTTTATAGCATATCTTTTTGTTTTTTTAAAGAGATATCTTTTTTGCGGAGCCAGCAGGTGATGTGGTGGTTAAGGCACTGGACTCTCCCACATGGCTGACTGGTTTGAGTCCTGGACCTGATGACTTGCTTTCTCAGTTTCTATCTTCTCTCTCTCTCTCTCTCTCTCTCTCTCTCTATCTCTCTCTATCTCTTTCTTTTTCTCTCTTTGTGTCTCTCTCTTTGGTCAAATTTTTAAAATATTAATAATAAATAAAATAAAATAAAAATAATCAGAAAAAGTTATTTAATTAAAAGGGACTTTTGCTATAGGGCACATGTGCTTGCCGAGGAGACAGAGAAAGACAGAGAGACAGAAAGCAATAAATATCCCCCCAAGGGAATGGCCACACTGCAATCCCTTCTCCTCCGTTCTCCTCTCAGGATTTTGGGCACACATGCACATGTGTCTGGGATGAGTTTTAAGTCACTGAGTCTGAGACTCGACCTGTGGTCAACCATGAGGGAGTCCAGCAGCATAAGCATTATGCCAAACGCTGGTCCCCACAGCATATTCATTTTAAATCCTCTATCCCTTCTTTACACTGAGCACATGGCCACCAGGACAGACAGATTAGGGTTTTGTTGGAAAACAAGGTGACAGTGGGTGGCAATAGTTTTGCACCAACACCATATGATTCTCAAGCCAGGTTTAGAATATCACATCATTTGAGGGTCCTAAATGTCTATTTGCTCATTTGTAACACAAGAATAATTGTATTCATCATTATATTTGTCATCATAGGAGGATTTGCTACAATATATACAAACCTCCAAGGCTATGCAGCTTACAGAAGGGGCCCCCCAAGTCATACCTGTTTTTATTACAGAGTTAATAAAATAGAAATGGTGGTGGCTTGTTATAAATAACCTTGAATATTTAAGACAAGTTATTTCTTTTTTATTTGCTTACATATGCTAATGATATGTGTCTTAATTATTAGCTTAGTGCACAGAGTCACTTAAGTTTTTATTTGCCAGAGGGAGACCCTCCCACCCCACCCCCTAGTGGAGCATGGTCACACTGCAGTCCTGTCTCCATTTCTTCATCCTATCAGGATTTGGGACATGTATGCACATGCCCAGTGTGTTCTTCAGTCAGTCTGCTGGGGCCAAGACTCAAACTGCAGGTGGCCATGTGGCACCTGCTTCCCTTAACCACTGTAGGCCACGGAGTCGGCCTATCATTTTATTTTTGTAGATATTTTGAAACTCCTGGAAATGACACAAAGGATCATTTTCAGGCTTATTGTACCTAATCTTTTTTTTTTTTTTTTTTTTTTTTTTTGCCATAGGGCATGTGCACTAGCTGGAGAGAGAAAGAGACACAAAGAGAGGGAAAGTGAGAAATCACCTCGCAGGGGAAATGACCACACTGCAATCCTTCTCCTCTGTTCTTCTCTTAGGATTTTAGGCATGCATGCACTCTTGCCTGGTGTGATTTTCAAGCCACTGTGTCTGGGACTTGAACCATGGACAACTATGTGTGAATCCAGTGTCTTAACCACCATACCACCCGTTGGCCTCGTCTTTTAGATACTTTGAAAGTAAATGATCTAGTTAAAAAAAATTGTATTTCTATGTAAAAACCTGTATGTTTTCTCTATTTTTCTTCTCAGACCTGGAAAACAAGATGGTTCACCTTGCACCGAAATGAACTGAAATACTTCAAAGACCAGATGGTGAGAAACATGATAATACATTTTCCCTTTAAAAACAGGCTCTTAGATGAAAGGAACATCTGCTTTCCCAACCCCTGAAATTTTCCTTATGTTCATTTGAAACACTCTGTAAACAATTAAAGGTGTGAGTTTCTGTGTGTGTGTGTGTGTGTGTGTGTGTGTGTGTGTGCGTGTGTGTATATACAGGGTTGTTGGAAGAGTCATGACATGTATTTTCTGTGTGAAATGTGTCATGATTCTTCCAGCAACCCAATATACAAAATAGATTTATGTTATTTTATTTATTTTTAAATTTTTGCTATAGGGCATGTGTATTTGCTAGAGTCAGACAGAGAGAGCAGGAAAGCGAAAAAGCACCTCTGGGGCGATGGCCATGCCACAATCCCTTCTCCTCTCAGGATTTTGGGTACCCACACACATGCACCCAATGTGGTTTTCAAGCAACAGGGTCCAGGACTTGAACTGAGCATTTGGCCATGTGGGATCCAGCCACCTTAACCTCCTCACCACCTACTGGTCCAAGATGTGAGTTCTGGATTTCTGACATGAGCAGAGTTCTCACTAAAAATTCTCTGCAATTTTGGGGGCCAGCAGGTGATGTGGTGGGTTAGGCACTGACTCCCATACAGCTGACCATGGTTCAAGTCCCAGAACTGGTAGCTTGCTTTCTCATTTTCACTCCCTCTCTGTCAGACTCTCTCTGGTGAGTATATATGCCCTATAGCAAATTAAAAAATAATAATAAATAAATAAATTTAATTAATTAAATAATCTTTACAAAAGAAAAAGAAAATTATCTACAATTTTCAATGGCTGTAGTTGAAAATAGCCCTAAAGGGCTAGTAAAAATAGGTCCATTTCAAACCCAGGCCCATTTTATTAAGCTAATTTAAAATTAGTTCATTTCTTCTCACTATCCTTACACAAAACTTCTAAGAATGTAATTTTTAAATATGAGAGATGTGGGCCAGCCTGTTGTGTGGTGGTTAAGACAAGTGGATCCCACATGACTGATTGCATGGTTTGAATCCTGGACCTGAAGGCTTGAAAAACACACCAGGCATGTATTCATGAGTGCCCAAAATTTCAAGAGAACGGAGGAGAAGGAATTGTAGAATGATCACCCGCCACGGGTGCGCTTTCTCTCTCGCTCTCTGTTTCTCTTTGGCAAGCACTGGTGCCCTAGAAAAAATTTTTTAAAAAAGATGAGAAACATGATTCCTTTTCATGTATTAAAATGCATCTCCATCAAATGTAAATTGTTCAAGACAATTTCTTGATTTGCTGTTTTTTACAGGGCTCGTGCACTTACCAAAGAGAGAGAGAGTCAGAGAGAGACAGAGAGAGAGAAAGGGAAAAATTGCCCCTAGTCACCAGGTGGTCACCCATGCCACAATCCCTTCTCCTCCATTCTTCTCTTGGGATTTTGGGCACGTATGCACACACACCCGGTATGATTCTCAAGCCACTGGGTCCAAGACTTGAACCATGGTCTCCCATGTGGGAATCCAGTGCCTTAACCACCCTGCCACCTGCTGGCCCTGAAGGCACTCACTTCTTATGCCCACTTTCACAATAGGCTAATTCCAAACCCAGGGGGTGTGTGACTTCCCTTAGTAAAGCTTTTCTGCTCATTCCTCTTGGCAAAAGGGAGATTGACAGTTGAACGTGGTAGCAAACTTGTTAGGGAAATAAGGGGAGAATATGTGTGTGTTTTTCTTTCGGTGATGACAGAGGTTGCTTTTCCTTTTTTCCAGTCACCAGAGCCAATTCGCATCCTAGACCTAACAGAATGTTCAGCTGTACAGTTCGATTATTCACAGGAGAGGGTAAACTGTTTCTGGTAAGTTGCTTTGTAAAAGAAATGCTGGGAAAAGTCTTGCCAGACCCTTATTTTAGCTAAGGACTAGAAACCTGTGTCTCAATGTCTACAAATATTCAGATCTGAGGGATGTAGATTTAACCGCTGCTTCGGGCAATGGTTAGAAGTGTTTTCGGCTGTGTGACATACTACCTCATTTAAACAACTAGGCCGGCCGGGGTCTGGTCATGCACTTCATACGTATGACGCACAAAAGAGGAAGCCATTCACATTTTAGACAACTTTATTTCTTTGAGGTTTCCTTTCCCAGTTTTAATTATAACTTTGTTGACTCTTGCGATGAATGATTGGCATTATTTTGGCAATTCCTGGCAAAGCGTTCTGTTCTTACAGACCTATATGTTATAAACATTTGCTAACCGGGAAAGTGAACGTGTCTTAAGAAAGGAGTGTTGCTCTGATTCCATCGCCTAGAGAAGTCAGATCTCATAAGACCAGCTGTTGGTTCGAATCTCTACCCTGGTGGCTACCTACTATGTGTGTGTGTGCCCAAATTCTGACAGGATGGAGAAACAGAGGAGAAGGGATTGGGATGTGACCACATCTCATTTCTCTCTCTCTCTCTCTCTCTCTATTTCTGTCTCAGGTGAGCACATGACATGCACCCTTTGACATACAAGAAAAGAAGGGGGGGTGAGGAATGTGTATGTCCTACCAACTTTTAAAGTTTTTCAAGTGGAGCCAGCAGATGGTGTAATAGCTGTGTTGCTAGATTCCCATGTAGTCAATCGTGGTTTCAGTCCTGGACCCAGTGGCTTAAACTTACGCTGAGCAAGTGTGTATGCGTACCCAAGGTCCAGAGAGGAGAATGGAGGCGAAGGGGTTGCAGCATGGCCATACCCCCTGAGGGGGTGATTTCTCACTTTCTGTCTCTCTGTCTCTCTCTGTCTTTCTGGCAAGTGCATGCGCCCTATAGCAAAAACCTCTCCAAAAAAAGAAAATAAAGTTTTTCAACTTAATGCAGACCCTTTTCCTTATATATGAGACCTGGGTACCACACCCCGTCACATAGATGCATCATTTGGCAGAGGTTGCCACGCTTGCTTTATCTATCTGCTTTCTGTTTTCTGAACCCACTGCAAGTGAGTTGCAGGCATCCTGGCCCTTCACCCCCAAAGACCTGAGCCTGTGTCCCCTAAGATGACAATGTCCCTATAGAACCACAACATCATCATCACACCCGAGAAAACAAATGTTAGTTTGGTATCAACCAACAATGGGTGTCTTTAAATTCCACATAAAGGTGTCATGTGAGCCCCGGAGGGGTTATTTCTCTCATGTAACAAAATACCAGGAGGCAGGTGGCTACCGTGACAGGGTCAGGCCAGCACCTATACTCCCTTTCCCCTTGCCAGCTACCGCAGGACCCAAGTGGCCACTCCAGTCTCAGGCCCCATGTCTTCACATAGGGCACAAAGAAAGCCACAGGAAAGGTACCAGCCAGGGATGCCTCTTTATCAGGAATGC
>NW_006159834.1:732127-738362 GCF_000334495.1 Tupaia belangeri chinensis | reverse complement strand
CCCCTGTCCCCCGTTGGCTACAACTGGGTGCCATGGCAGCGGGGTTGGCTGCAAAACAGCCATTGTGACAATGCGATCTTAATTGGATTCAGCTAATTAGAATTTATTGCCAGGAGTTCTGTTAGCAAGAAGAAAGGGAAAATTATCTGCATTAATAGACAATGATGCCTCCCACAGAGAGCAGCACTACACCACATGACCGTTTCAGAAGCAGTTGTGCACTGTGTGAGCACGACATTGACAGCGCTCTCCCCGCCTCTCCACTCGCCCCTCAGAAGGACCCCACGCCAAGGCCTGACCGTGCGCAGGGACTTACCTTTGTATATATTTAACACTATGGTATCAACAAAATATGTTGCTTAAGGTCAGAATTAGGATATAAGTTTCCATTCAAGACTTTTTTCTTTTTTCGAAAGGAAAGATTTTTAGTATTTTGCATCTCAACTGGAAGTACAGAAAGAATGTGCGAGGTTGAAGTCAGGCCTGACCTTGCCGCTCAGAGGAGTTTGACGACAAAGTCAGACAGAGATAGTCGGATGAAGAATTACTATATGGGTCAGCTGATGGCATGGCGGTTAAGGCAGCTGAATCTTACATGGCTGACTGTGCAGTTCGAGTCCCAGACCTGGTGGCTTAAAAACCATGCTGGGTGCATGTACATGCGTGCGTGCCCTAAATCCTGAGAGAATGGAGAAGGGATTGTGGCATGGCTATCCCTCCTGGGGGGGATTTTTAACGGGTGCTTTTTTGGTCTCTCCCCTCAACCTTCTGACAAGTGCATACGTCCTAAAACAAACAAAACAAAAACAAAAAATATGCCCAGAAAAAAGTCTTTTTTTACAGTAGGACTATTCATCTTCCCTCCAACAGAGACTAACTCATGGCCAGAAACAGCAGAGAGAGCTAGCGAGGACTTTTACCATCTGCCCTTTCCTGTCATAGAGGTTGAAACTGCATCCGCTGGGGGCTATCCTCCTCAAGGCAGGCTAGCCCAAGTGGGTCCTCGCAGCAAGCTCTCGCCTGTCTTGCGGTCTCTGAATCAGCATAGGCTCTAAGTCATTCGCTAGATCAGCTAAAGACCAGCTAAATAATTACGTAGTGTCATGTTCAGTCTGACACGTGAACCACAAAAAGATCTGGGGAGGAGTCCTGGACATGTTTTTTTTCTTCTTCTTCTTCTTCTTCTTCTTCTTTGAAGTCTCCTTAGAGAATCTAAATCTGGCCAGTAACAGTAACAGGAGTTGACAACGTCCTCAACAGTTCTGCTCTTCGGGGGCAGAAATAGCTTCCCACACACCAACTCCTCACAGGAGCTACGTGAGCCCTGAATCAATTCTTTTCTTCCTGGGAATACTCTAATTACTGTTCAACGAATGTACTGACGATTGGAAAAGTCACGCATAGAAGAACACGTCATGACTTTTCTAGTGACCGAACACATGCAGGTAGTTACCGGCGTATTTTACATTCTTTCTTTTGTTTTCTCAGCTTAGTGTTTCCATTCAGGACATTTTATCTCTGTGCAAGGACAGGAGTCGAAGCCGATGAGTGGATCAAGATTCTACGTTGGAAAATGGTGAGTTACGACAGTCCTTGCTGTCTGGCTTGGATAAATAGCGTGTCGATGATTTCAGATGTTTCTCTTGAGAGTCGGGCTATGCCTGAGAATCAAAGGGAGGTCTGCCCACAGGCTGTGACTAGTTTGTCGTCTGTTTGTTCTTCTGGGACAGGGAAACAGATGGAGGCAGAGGTGTCATAGGGAGAGAGTGGAGCCATCCTCTGTCTTAGTCTTCAGCCCTTAGCCTGGAGCCCAGCATCCATCGGTCTGGCTGTTAGTACTGTTTGGTGTAAATGAGAACATTTGGGACCAGAACATCTCACAGAGGAAAGTGCACATATTTCTGAGGTTGAAAAGCCCTTTAACTTGTCAGAGGAGGAAGTCGGCCAAAGAAACTTAGCTTAGTTTCTAGCGTGTCATTTGTGCAGGTCACGCTAAAGAGTGATTTATTGTATTGGCTGTCTATTACCTTGTAGGGGAAAGAAGGAGTGTTTGTGAAAGTCTTCCTGTTTGACTGTATTTTCTGTATGCGTTTGCAAGTGAGTGAGTTGTTAGGCAAAAACTTGTCGTTAAAGCTTTCTAAAATTTCCCCTAAGCACCACCTTAAAACTCGTTTTCAAAAGTAGGACATCATTTCTTATCTATTTGTTTCTGTGTATGAAATTATCTGATGCATAGGTGTTCTCTTAAAACTGAGATTCTTCCCAGCTACTTGAAAGGTGACGTGAGAGAATGGTGAGCTCACAGCCGGCCTGGGCAACCTCACAAGACCACCTGGAAGAGCTGGGCATGACGGTGCCATCCGTAGGCCCAGCTACTCAGGCAGCTGAGGCAGGAGGACTGTTGACGTAGCGAGACCCTGTTTGAAAGACAGAAGAAAAACCAAACCCAACTAAGACTCCTGTTGTCTGCTCCTTCCTAGATACTGAGGATTTTGCTTTCAGTTTCTCTTTTCAGTTTGAAATTCAAATAAATATACCTTGGCTGTGAAGTGTGTTCCGAGGTATTTGATTTCTGTGAGGAAAAGACCTTGCCTTATAAAGCTTTTGCTAGGCTATGAATTAATTTTGTTTTTCTTTCTATCTTTTAATTATCCAACTGGCACATAATCGTTTAGAAGGATTAAGGTAGGGCCAGCTGGTGGCACAGTGGTAACCCAGTGCTCTCTGCTGCTGGGCCCATGTGGCATAGTCGCAGGTGCCCATCCCAAGGCCTCTCTGTGCACGTCAGGTGTACACGAGCGAACCTGTGGTCTGGGCTGGTTAGGGCCAGGGGTGGATTGTGGTGTGAAGACCCTGTTGAAGGTGCTGTCTCTGTTTCTCATAGAAAAAACAATTGTTTTAAAAAAAGAAAGATTAAGGTAAAAGCATATCAAATGCACACACTTTCAGACTTTCTTCTATGCAAGTAAATATTTAAATACGAGGTTGAGGGCTGGTCCCATGGCCTGGTGGTTATGAGAGTCAAATCCCACATGGCTAACCATGCAGTTTGAATTGTGGCCCTGTGACTTGAAAAACACACAGGTGCATGCATGTGCATGCGTGCCAAATCCCAACAGATGAAGGAATGGGGGAGAAGGGATTGTGATGTGACCACACCCCGTGGTGGGGTGCTTTCTCCCTCTCTGTCTCTGTCTCTCTGATGAGCACAAGTGCCCTCCAGCAAATTTAAAAAAAAATTAATGATTCTCCACTGTTCTTTACCCGCTCACTCTACTTCATATATTATGAAGATCTTCCGATAGCAGTAGTCTTAGCTCTGTATCTTCCTTTCGATGCATCGAGTAGTATTGTGTTTTATGGATTACCGTAAGTATAAAACCCAATCTCAATTTTCACATGTATTGGCAGCCATTTTACATATTTCCTGAGAAAAATTCAGAAAATCAGATTAAAACGTAGCATGACACAGTGATGTCTCTGACTGGACTGACAGTGTTTTCAAGCTGGGAGGATTCATGTTGTATGTGTGGAGATGTACAGTGATTTAATGTAAACAAAATAAGGAAAAAAACACTTGGCTTGACCATTTACAGCTGCATGGCTTCCCTATTGATCAGCATGTCTTAACGATGTTAAAAGGCAGAGGAATTACTGTACAGGCTCTCAGTCACTGACATATGTTTGTTTTCTTGCAGTCACAAATAAGAAAGCAACTCGACCAGAGGGAAGGGACCATCCGATCTCGGTCTTTCATCTTTAAATAGATCTTTCTTGCCAAGGAATGGCCTGGCCCTGGAGCAAGATGGAATGTACCCTGATGCTGTGATCCCAGCAGGCTTCAGAAAGAAGCTGAGGATTTTCTTTAAAAACTCAGTCAGAAGCAGAGACTATCGGGGACGCACAGGGCACCGAGCTGGCTCACAGAAAGTTGCTGCCCTTCTGAGGTGCTGCCATCTCTTGAGAACATCCAAGTGATGATCATTATGACAGAAATGGGTTAAGTCCCACCCCCAGGTCTGCTGACTCTTAGAACACTCCCTGTAAGATAACGGTTTTTGTTTGCATCCCTTATGGTCCCCAAGCTAGTTGACATTGGTTGCCTGGAGTCCCACTCCGAGTTACAACCAGCTCCTTGGATTCCCTCCCACACTGTGCTTACCTGGGAAGGAAGTCCTTGTAGACTTGGAGAGTTTCTGCTTCTTCAGAAAGTATATGCAGGGAGCAAGCAGCAAAGATCCGGGGAGTGGGTGTTTTTTGCTTTCTTCTTTATACGAGAAACAAAAACAGTTTCCAAAACTAAAATGGAAAATGTTTGCAAGTATTTTCCCTTCTGCAAAGGCTCAGAAATGTAATACACAAGCCTTTCACTTCTAATGCTAGAACTGTGAGAACTAAGTGTGCTATGTCTGATTAGGTAGGACAATAAAGATAAACGAAGGTACAAGGTTAAAAACATCCTTCAACCATTTGGGGGAAACGTTTGAAAGAGTAAGAAAATATTAGTTGAGTGAAGCTGGCAGATGGAGTAGTGGTTAAGGTGCTGGACTCCTATGTGGCTGACTGTGGTTTGAATCCTGGTCCTGGTGGTTTGCTTTCTCACATTCCCTGTCACTCTCTAGTCAGATTTAAAAATGATAAATAGGGACCAACAGTTGGTGTAGTGGCTATGTCACTGGACTCCCATGTAGTCGACCGCAATTTGAGTCCCAGACCTGGTGGCTTAAACTCACACCGGGTGCGTGTGCATGCATGCCCAAGATCCCAAGAGGAGAATGGAGGAGAAGGGATTGCAGCGTGGTCATCACCCTTAGGAGATGATTTCTTGCTTTCTGTGTCTGTCACTCTCTGTCTTTCTGACAAGCGCATGCACCCTATAATAAAAACCCCTCAAAATAAATAAATAGTTCTTTTTAAAAATTGGTTTAGAAAGGGTAATAAAGTAGAAGATAACGTGCAGTTTAATAATGATATTATCATAACTACAAGCGAAATAGAGCACTTGTAAGCATTAAATGATCTTTACCCAATATCTGCAAATGAACCAAAAGAGATTTTCCAAGGAGAGAGTATTCTGACAGTGCCTTTCCCCGGAACTGGCTGTGTAGGGTTCTCCAAGAGACGTAAGAATCGCCTTGTCCCGAGCTCACTAAGCACCCTGTGCCTTATTAAAGAGCAACTTCTATTGCCAGTTGAGGCAGTAACACTAAATCTACATGAAATATGTAAAATAAAGTGTTACACCGATTTTTCAAACTAGAATAAGGGGATTATAACCTCTTCAATCATCTTTATTAATACTGCCTTTTTAGAAAGAAGTTTGAAGGGAGAAAAAATGGATAATGAGCCTGAAAATATAAAGTGTTTGGTGTAAAGCTATGATAAAACACTGCTCTGACAGGTCAAAGAGATACTTTCTTAAACAGGTCTCCTCTATTGTTTAATCTACATTTCAAAAATTAACTTTTAAAAATATTTCAACAAGGCTGTTAATGTATTTTGGTATGTTTGTATTATATGGGATAAGGCCATAGTCAAGTTAAAATGTTTCAAGTTTGCCAGAGTTACAAGTGACTTCTAACTGAGGTGTACAATGTTATGTTTTGTTTTCTTAGAAACAAGGATGTTTGTTTGTGTAGATAATTTTGTTTTTACTGTTTGTAAAACATGTTTATTTATATTCTTTGGTTCTACTGAGTAAAAAGAGCATGATTTTGCGGGCATGTACTATTTTGCTATTAAAGTATGTGTTTAATATTTGTACCTTAAAGAAATACAGCCAATTAATATCAAAAATAGAAATTAAGACTCCACCTCAGTTGGAAGATGAGTCACAGAGGACTGGAAGTTGAAGAAATAATCCCAGACATCGGACATGAATACAAATACATAAGATAGGGCCAGCCCGTGGCCTGGTGGCCAGCGTGGCAGGATTCCACATAGGTGTCTGTGTGGTTTGAGTCCCTGACCCAGCAGCTTGAGAAACACAGCAGGCGCGTGTGCATGCACGCATGCACAAACTCCTCAAAGGAGGGAGAAATGAGAAGGTATCATGGAGTGGCCGAGCCCCCGAGCCCCATGTGAGGTGTTTTCCCACTTTCCCTCTCTCTTTTTCTCTGTTTCTCTCCAGAAGCACATGTGCCCTCTGGCAAATTTAAAAGGGAAAAAGAAAAAAGCAAATCAAGCAAATACTTTCAGAAAAGTGCATAGAGCTACATGGTGGAGAGCGTGCTTC
>NW_006159834.1:709680-732096 GCF_000334495.1 Tupaia belangeri chinensis | reverse complement strand
AGCAGGAGATAAAGCCATTTGCTGAAGGGTTTTGAACAGAAAGACTGAGCTGACACACACTGCTTCGTCACTAGTACGAGGCTCGGGCTTCTCGGCAGTCCTGTGAAGAGGCTGTGGCCCCACCCCTTGAGTCTGCCTGGCAAGGGGCCCTCACCTATTTCCCCAAGTCCCAAACCACAGCGGATGTGTTCCAATTCCAGAGGGAGGATATGGGAGGAGAGCAAGTGGGATGTCTGTGTCAGGCCTGTGTGCTAACAGGTGTGTGCTTATCATCAAAAAAGTACCTCTTGTGGCCAGCAGATGGCATAGGGTTACATCGCTGGACTCCCATATGGCCGACCACAGTTCGAGTACCAGATCCGGTGGCTTGAAACTCAAGCTGAGCCTGTGTGCGTGCGTGCCCAAGATCCTGGGAGGAAAACGAAAGAGAAGGGATTGTGGCGTGGTCATCCCTCCTGAGGGGTGTTTTTTCACTTTCCCTCTCACAGTGTCTCTCTCTGGCAAGTGCACGTACCCTAAGGCGGAAAACTTAAAATAAGTAAATAAATAAAAAGTACCTCTTGGGAACCAGCAGTTAGCGTAATGGCTATGTCGTTGGATTCCCATGTAGTCGACCGCGGTTCGTGTCCCGGACCCGATGGCTTAGAACTCATGCCGAGCATGTGTGCGTGCATGCCCAAGGTCCCGAGAGGAGAATGAAGGAGAAGGGATTGCGGCGTGACCATCCCCCCTGGGGGTGATTTCTCGCTTTCTGTCCCTATGTCTCTCTCTGTCTGTCTGGCAAGCGCACGTGCCCTATAGCGAAAACCTCTCCAAAAAAAAAAAAAAAAGTACCTCTTAAGATATAGCCAACATATTAGCAGTTATTCTCAGAATTTCCTCTAGGAAGCAGTGTTCCCTCTGAACCAGTGGAATCACCCCCATGGAGGGAAGGCTAAGACTGTCTCCGGGCAAACCTGCCACTGAACACGAGAACACATTCGGGGCAGGGCCTGCTCTTACCACCCACGCGGCACAGAGAGGGTGGGATCCTTCCTCCTTCCCTCCCACATGTGGTGTGAGTGGGTCGGGGACTAATGCATGTCCCCACTTCGGGCAGAGAGAAGAGAACTGTTAAAGGTGAACGCTAACCTACTTCTCCCCCACAGCTCTTCAGATTGACTGCAGAAAACTCATGTTTTTCCCAAAGCCGCCTTCTGCTCACTGTGGATTCAAGCTGTCTGACCATGATGTCAAGCAGTTTCTTAAACCATCTGTGGTGAAGGATCAGATTTTCTTTTTCTTTCTGACCTGTCACAAACTGGAATTTTGTAAAATTCAATGCAAAGAAATTATTAGAAAAATTAAATGAATATATCACAAATCTGTATTTTTTGTGATCAGATTCAATAGACATCAAACTCCTATATCAAATTCCTGTAAGTTTTCTTTTTAAGAGAGATTTTTACTATAGGGTGTGTGCACTCACTGGAGAGACAGAGACAGAGACAGGGGGCAAGAAATCACCCTCCCCCCCCCCCGAGGGGATGGCACGCAGCAAACCCTTCTCCATTATTCTCCCAGGATCTTGGGCACACACACACATGCGCCCAGCCCGAGTTTCAAGCTGCTGGATCCAGGACTCGAACTTCAGTCAACTACGTGGGAGTCCAGTGACATAACCATTACACCATGTGCTGGCCCTTCCTGTAAGTTTTTAAGCACTTACTTTCAATTTCTGTACTTGGTAATAAACTGTACAGATGTATACTTCAAATACACAGGACTGACTGACAGGTAAAAAGAAACAAGAGCCTTCTTTTATTTTTAAAAATTTATGTACACTTGCCAGAGAGAGATGGGGGGTCGGGAGGGATGAGAAAGCATAGCTCCCCACGTACCACAATCCCTTTTCCTCCATTTCTCTTTCTTTCCAGGATTTTGGGCACACACACAGCTGGAGTGTTTTTCAAGCCACCAGGTCTAGGACTCAGGCTGCTCAGCTGGCCATGTGGGATCCACCTTCCTTAACCGCCACCCCACAGGCTGGCTGCAAGAGACTTCTTGAAAAAGTATTCACCTGAAGATGGAAAGAGTTAAGATGCAAATGCTTCATTGATGGGAGTGTAGACACCATTATAGAGGATGGTTCTGAGCACATTCTCATCTGTTACTCAGCCCCTCCTCAGCCAGACCTAGAAGAGCTATTTCACTAGTCTCCAGGGACGATTTAGAAAGTGTGAGTTGTGTCGCATTTATTGCTGTGAACAAAGATGGTACCCTTGGCCTCCTGCAGACACACGGGCAGCCTCTAGGCATCGCAACCTCAGTCAGCAGTAGCAGCGATGGCCAGGTTGAGGAGCATAGATCTTCCCTGAGGGCAGGAACAAAGCAAAGGAAGTTGCCAAGTGCCATGTGTTTTTAGGAGTACTTGTGAAGGACTCAAAGGGGTCTTCCTAAAATATCTGGAATACACTTGAGAGAAACTGGATTTCCCACAGAAAAAGCAGAGCTGGAGCTTGAGAAATAGGCCCAATAAATTGCTGAACCCACCCTGTGATCATTTCCTCAGTTTTCCAATGCCTACTCCATACAGACATATACATGGTCCTCACTCCACAAGTCAGCTAGTAAGGACCATCCTAACAGAAGAGGCCAAGGGGAAGCCTAGCACTGCCTTAGCCTGGGAAGATATAAACCAAGAGCATTATCACTTTCATGGGGTGGGGTTTGAGATTAGTGTCACCATCAGGGACTTGGGTAGAGGGGTGTATCTCTATTCAACCCACTTGCTTGACCTTTACGGAAAGCCGATGAATCTTGGAGGACAATCATGGATTATCACAAATTTACCCAGGTGATAACTCCAACTGCAACTGCTGTGGAGATGTTTCATTGCTTGAGCAAATAAACCCATTCCCCGATATCTGGTATGGAGCTGTTGATCTCCAAGTGTTTTGTTTTCTTGATATCTATTAATAAAGACCACCAGAGGCAGTTTGCTTTCAGTTGGCAAGGCCAACAATACACCTTCATTGTCCTGCCTCAGGAGTATAGCAAATCACCAGCCACAAGTCATAACTGAGTTCACTGGCACCTTGATTACATTTCCTTTCCACAAGACACCACACTGGCCCATTGCATTGATGACATTATGTTGACTGGACCCAATGAACGAGTAGTAGCAACTAGCCTAGACATCCGTAGACATATTGTTAGGACAGCTGTGTTTCAGAGTTGGAAAGTAAATTTGACAGATACTCTGGTACCTTCTACCTTACTAAAATTTCTTGGGAGTCCAATGGTGTGAGGCATGTCAAGATAGCTCTAAGATAAATAATAACATCAACTCTGGCCCTCCCATAACCAAAGAAAAGGCACACATCACCCAGTGAATCTCTTTAGATTTTGGAGGTAACACGTTTCTCATACTGCTCATGTAATTCAGTGATCTTACCATGGTCCCCACCATCCTGAAGCGGGTGCCTAGTGGAATGGCCTTTTTGAAGACTCAGTCTATACTAGCCATGGCAACACCTTGCAGGGCTGGGCAGTGTTCCCCAGGAGGTTACATCAATATCCAATATGTAGTGCTGTTTCTTCCACAGCCAGGTCACAGGTTCAGGAATCGGGGGTAGAAAATGGGAATGGAACCCACTATCATTCCTAGTGACCACTAGCACATTTTGCTTCATGTCCCCATATTCTTATACTCTGCAGGTCTAGGGATCTTTGTTGCAAAGAAAGGAATGCTTCCACCAGGAGACATAACAATGATTCTATTGAACTGGACATGAAGACTGCCACTTTGGGGCCCAGCAGGTGGTGCAGTGGTTAATGTGTGGACTACCGCATGGCCGGCTGTGGTTTGAGTCCTGGACACCAGGCACATGTGCATGTGTGCCCAATATCTCAAGAGGACAATGGACGAGAAGGGATGGTAGCATGGCCATCCCTTCTGGGGGCTGATTTCTCGCTTCCTCTCTCTCTCTAAAAAAAACCCACGAGAACAAATAAACAAAACAAAGTCCACCAATTTGAGCTCCCTGAATCAACACATTAAGAAAGGGATTACTGTACTGATTGGGGGTGACTATTTATTTATTTACTTATTTTGGAGAAGTTTTTGCTATAGGGTCCGTGCACTCACCAGAAAGATAGAAAGCGAGAAATCCCCCCCTCCCCGGGGGAATGGCCACACCACAATCCCTTCCCCTCCATTCTCCTCTCGGGATTTTGGGCATGCATGCACATGTGCCCAATATGAGTTTAAGTCACCGGGTCCAGGACTCGAACTACAGTCGACCACATGGGAGTCCAGTGACATAGCCATTACACCATCTGCTGGTCCCAAGGGACAATTGATTCTTAATACCAGGTGAAACTGGGCTATTACTGCACAGTCAAGGTAAGAAAGAGAATGTGTGGAATACAGGGGATCTGCCAGCATCACCAAACCTGTAACTAAGTCCATGGAAAACTCCAAAACTTTGTTTAGCCAGGACAATTAAGGCTTAAATTCTTCAGAATTAGTTTAGGTTACCTCACCAAGCAGAACCACATGAGCCATGGGCCTGGGGAGCAAAGGGGAAACAGACTAGGTAGTGAAAGACTGTTCTAGATACCAGCTACAAGTACACATCCAGCTGACAAAGCAAAGACTGTGACAATTTTGACTGTGTATATACATATATGAATACAAATATTTCACACATGCCCTGAACAAGTATCTTTTCCCCCTCCCTCACCCTCTTATAATCTAACAAGATGTACTAATAGTTAACCTTGTATCGCAGCAGGGAGAAAACGTATCACCCTCAGGCTCAGTACCCTCCTTTGGGAAATGAGTTGCATCTACTTCTAGGGAATATTCTTGGTTGTCTACAAGATAGTTCTACCATGTTAGAGGTATAATTTAATTACTGTCTTTATTCAGAGATTAAAATGTGGTTTAAAGAGATGCATATAGATGCCAAGCTGACTAGGAGTAAACTCAGTTTCACGTGTCAACCTGCCTAGAATTCAGAACGAGTACCTGTCAGTCAAACGTGAATTGAGGTGTTGCTTGAAGGCACTGTGTAGACCTGTTTAGCGTCTACAGTACAATCCCTTGAATTTTACGTAAAAGAGAGTACCCTCCTTAATGTGGGTGGAACTCATCCAGTCAGGTGAAAGTTCGTAAGAGCAGATCTGAGGATGCCAGGAGGAAGCAATTCTGCCTCAAAATTATAGCCTGGGCTACTTGAAATGTTCCAGGCTCCTGACCTGCTCCACAGATTTAAATTCTTTTGGAAGAAGTCAGGAAAAAAAGAAAGACCTATACAGTGCTCAAACTATATTTTTTAAAAATACTATTTTATTTATACTCATATATGAAAAAAATGACTATGCTATCATGTTTACATACTTACTGATATTGGAGACAGAATTCAATAACAAGTCATTTAAATTTTATAAAGAAAACGAACATTACAATAGATTGGTTATAGAAAGCAAAGTGGGGGGGGGCGTTAGCTCTAATTTTCATATTTATTAAAGAACAGCACCCACTGAGAAGAACCAAATCTATTAGTAATATTCGTCTATACTGCAAAATAATATATACAAAGGAAAGTTAGTGATTGTACTGATTTTATTATTCTTACTAAGCCATTTTATCTCCCTCACACTCAAGGCAACAAAATAAAACATAATCTGAAGAAAAATATGTCTTCGTCATTTTCACAATAAAAAAGGACGCTGCATCCGACAGGCGAGGGTATTTTACACAGGGAGCAGGCAACGGCTCGCGGGGACCAGCGTACCGTTCTGATTGGGATCCACGGAGCGGTTTCTCACCCATGTCAGGTCACAGGACTAACTCCATGGGAGCTGTGATAGATTGAGCCGTTTCTGAGGCATCTTCAGATCTCACTAAATACGAAGGGACCACACGCAAGGACCTGTGACAAGTGATCTACGTCATCCACAGGCTCTTTCTTTAGTTAAGGTGTACTTTCTCGGGTACAGGGTACAGGTCGTCCTGTGGGCTAAGGATTGCTGGATTGATACTGGGCTGTTACAATGCAGAGAAGGTCCACGTCGAAATCACTGTCAGATTAAGAAACTTCCACAACTTGTTTCAATCCTTCAAATAATGGAGCAAGTTCTTTTTCTAAGCTGACAATTAGTCCTAAAACAAAGAGATTAAGAAAATTAGATCGTTAGGAAAATGTCCTTGAAAGTCTTCAACTTACATTCCCTCATGTCCAAAATGTATAGTTACTGAAAAAAATTGAGGGCCAGCAAGTAGCACGGAGGTTAAAGTCCTGGATCCCATACGGGCAGCTTTGTGGTTTGAGCCCCTGTATTTGGAGGCCTGAGAATCATGCCAGACGTGCGTGCATGCCCAAAATCCTGGGAGGAGAGTGGCAGAGAAGGGACTGTGGCATGGCCATCTCACATTCCCCTTCTCTTTCCCCTTCTCTCTCTCACTCTGTCTCTGCTAAGTACACATACCCTATAGCAAAAAGAAAAAAAAGGAAATGAAGCAGTTTATTCCCCATAACTAAAACAAAATACTATAATCCTAAATAAAGTAACCAAAATTCCCATTCATCAGTAAGTTTATTTTCATCATTTGCTATTAAATTAAATGAATGAAACACATTTTATGCATTAGTAAATACAGAATAACATACATTATAATTTATTAGCATTTTGAAAAGAAAAATCTTAATTTATACCTTACTATTTCAAAATTTGCATCGATTCAGAAATAATACACGATTTTTTTTTAAGAGACATTTTTGTAATAGGGCATATGCACTCGCCAGAGAGACAGAGACAGACAGATGGAAAGCAAGAAATCACCCCAAGGGGGGATTGTCCACACTGCAATCCCTTTTCCTCCATTCTCCCCTCGGGGTCTCGGGATCACGCATCACATGCAGACACATGTGCCTGGTGTAAGTTTTAAGCTGCCAGGTTTGGGACTCGAACCACAGTAGACTACGTGGGAGTCCAGCAACGTAACCATTATGCCATCTGCTGGCCCTAATACACACAATTTTTACTAAATAAAGTTTACTTTCTCCTGAGCAAATTTAAGCAAGTTATATCAAAAGATAGGTAAACAGACTGCTTCAATATTGAAGGAAATCAGAAATTTATAAATACATCTCAATATGTCTAAGACATAAACAGGGATTTCAAATTTAAAAAACCTTCTAAAGATAAAGAGTTGAGTTAAAACACATTTATGTAAGTCTAGTGAAGACTCTGGGAGACAGTCACCTAGAAATGAGTATACCTAGCCTGTCCCTAGCTTACCAGCGTGGCAGACTATCCACCTTAGACAGTGTCTGTTTTATGTTCAAGTCAATAAAGATCTTCCTCTGTCTCACAGAATATTAAAAGCAACTGAACTCTCAAGGAAAGGTTCTGAGTATTAAATACAATTCTGCACACTACCACAATATATAACAACTATTCCGTATGTGATGACCTGTGACTTTCCAAAACTGATTTTGTTTACTTAAAACATCAACACTGGGACCAGCAGTTAGCGTAATGGCTATGTCCTGGACTCCCACGTAGTCGACTGCAGTTCAAGTCCCTGACCTGGTGGCTTAAACTCAAGCTGGGTGCGTGTGCGTGCGTGCCCAAGATCCCAAGAGGAGAATGGAGGAGAAGGGATTGCAGCGTGGCCAGCCCCCCTGGGGGGTGATTTCTCACTTTCTGTCTCTCTCTGTCTGTCTGGCGAGTGCATGCGCCCTCTAGCAAAAACCTCTCCAAAAAAAAGAAAAAAAGAAAACATCAACACTATTGCTATCCTATATAATTTACAGAGGACTTTCACAGTTTCGAAACGTTTAGAAATGGAAGAGACATAAGAAGATTATTAAATCTACATCCCTCATTCTGAAGACGAGGTATCTAAGTACAGGCTCCAGTGACAGAGCTAGAACTTGCTCAGCTTGGGAAAACAGAGAAGGAAGGTGTAAAGGTCTCGACAGCAATCAAACCTCAAGACACAGACTAAAAATAAAACCTCACGTTATTCAACAGGCAGTATAAGTCTTATAAGCCAACTAAATATTGCATTATTTTATATATAAATATCCAGTAAAGGGGAACAGCCCTGTGGCCTAGAGGTAGATGGAGCTGGATCCCACATGGCAAATTGAGTGGTTCAAATCTCAGCTCCAGTGGCTTGAAAAAAACACTAGGCACATGTGCATGTGTGCCCCAAATCCCAACAGGATGTGAAATGGAAAAGAAGACTGTGGCACAACCATGCCCCATGGGAGAGTGTTTTTCTCTTTCTCTTTCTTGTCTCTTCAGTGAGAATACTTGCTATCCAACCAACATAAAAACAAAAAAGAAAAAAATTCACTTAAGCATAACAGATATTTGACTATTCTCTATAGAAAATACCTGCCGGCCCTGTGGGCACAATGGTTAGGCCCTGTGCACTGTGAGTCGGATCCCACATTCAACCATGGGTTGAGTCCCAGAACTGGCAGCTTAAAAGCGCGGTGGTGCATAGGTGTGGACGCCCAAGATCCAACAGGATGGAGAGAGGGAGGGAAAGGATGCTGCAGGACCGCACTCCACTGGGGCACTTTTCCCTCTCTCTGGTGAGCACATGCACCCTCCGGCAATTAAAAAACAGAAAAGAAAGTACCCTCTCTTATATTTGTTATCAGATTCTTCTGCCCTCAAGAAGAATACAAATATATTCATCCTATTGATGCCTTTTCAATTCTTTTTGCTTGTTTGTTTGAGAGAGATTTTTGGTGTAGAACGCATCTGCTCACCAGAGAGATGAGGAGAGACAGACAGAAAGTGAGAAATTGCCCTCCGGGGGAACAGCTATGCTGCAGTCCTTTCTCTTTCACTCTCATCTTGGGATTTGGGGCATGCACACACATGCATCAGGCATGAGTTTTAAGCCAGCAGGTCGGAACTCAAACCACAGTTGCATGCGTGAGTCCAGAGCCCTGATCACCACCACGACACCTGCTGCCCTGATGCCCCCGCCCATGCTCTTTAAATTCCTGACCACATTCATCTTGCTTGCTGTCATTCACAATTTTTAAAATTTTGATTTAATAGACTGATCTATATGCAATGAAGCTTACCCTTGATCATTTGATATGTTTTGTTTGGTAATTTTTCTCACCCTCTTTTTAAACATTTTCTTCAACTGTTTCTTAAACTTTTTCTTAAACTACTACATATCTCAAAATGTAGCACTCGGTATTCTCCTTTCTTTTTCTTTTAGAGAGAGATTTTTCCTACAGGAAGCATGTGCTCACTGGAGAGACAGAGAGACAGTGAAACAGAATCCAAGAAATCACCCCCTGGGAGGCACGGCCACACACAATCCCTTCTCCACTCTCCTCTCAGGATTTTCGGCATGCATGCACACAAGCCAGGTGTGAGTTTTTTAAGCCACTGGGTCTGGGACTTGAACAGCAGTCAACTATGTAGGAATCCAGCAATATAACCATTATGCCATCTGCTGGTCCCCAGCAGCATCTTCCTTTCTAAAAATCAAATCAAATCACTCACCCATACAGTATCTCATTTAAACTGGAAAATTACCCCAGAGAGGGTGGAGAAGGCAGGTATTAGCTCATTAAGTAGATATGGGACCTAGGACTCAGAGAACTCACTTTTCCAAGATCAGAGTAGATAGCTGATGAAACTGGACCACAAATTCAAGTTTTCTGACTCTAAAGCTACTGTTCCTATCACATTAGATGGCACAGATGACAGTAGCAAGGGAAGAGAAGCTGCAGTTAAGGTCACTGAGACATACCTGTATTGGCATTGCTGCTGGCTATGAAACTCACCACCAAAGGTAAGCGATTAAATTGAACCACCTGAAAAGAAATGAACATCTATAGATTATGTTGCATTGTGAAAAAGTAAAGTCTTTTCAACTATAAAGTCTTATAACTCAACTAGAAGATGTTAATCTTTCAAAAATCTTAAAATGGTCAATGTTATTCATAGGCCATAGTATTATATCACGAAATAGGAGAACTATTTCCATAAAACAGAGTACCTCCTGATTACTGATGACCTCCTAGGTAATAGCCGCACTGTTACTACTTATCTTAGAATGTTTTTTTCTTTTTTGGAGAGGTTTTTGCTATAGGGCGCGTGCGCTCGCCAGAAAGAGAGAGACAGACAGAAAGCGAGAAATCACCTGTTCTCCTCGATTCTCCTCTTGGGATCTTGGGCACGCACGCATACGCGCCCAGCGTGAGTTTAAGCCACCGGGTCTGGGACATGAACCGCGGTCGACTACGTGGGAGTCCAGCGACATAGCCATTACGCTAACTGCTGGTTCCCTCTTACAATGTTTTTAAGGTGGAAACGTGTCTTCATCTTTTTATCTCTACAGTCCAGCAGAGTGCCAGTTACACAGTCAGGGCTCGATAAATAGTTGATAACTAAATGGCTAAAGGCAGCATTTCTCGGCCACTCAAGTAATGCTATCGTCACAATTTCCCACCACCTGTTGTAATTTAGGTTAAGACTAATTTTAAATCAATTACTTAAAAAAAAAAACAACTTAGCTTCGATCTAATCCTTACCAGTGAAATGAACGGATTGGTTATCTTTTTCCTAATACACATGAACATATACAACGTTTAAAATAAATACACCACTTGTGTACCAACAGCGATACAGGAATCAGACTGCAGAAAACACTGCTCTGGAGCAGAATGGATTTATTTATTATTAATACACACAGATGGAAATGAAGACATTTATAACAACTAATTTCTCCTCAATTAACAATAACCTCAGTCATTACATATATTTTATGCCATATGTAGGAATTAATAGCAATAACAAATTTAAATTTGTTCATTTATTTAAATTTTAATTTGACTTTCAAGGAAAATGTTTGATTTCTTATAACAAAACACACCATATCATTTGAGCAATCAGTTTAGCTAAGGGCACCATCTACTGGAAGTAAAATGACCTGATTACCCTTCCCAGGACTACAGGTATGACATTTATTAAATCTTTTTACTACTTTTCACAGTAAGTACTTCCTAGTATAAAATAGGGAAAAAATTATTATGGTTTAACATAATCAATTTGTAGGCTAAAATTTTAAATTCCACTCCCTTCAAAACTAAAACTGAGAAGTAGAACATGAGCTACTTTATTATATAAGACACAAAAATGACAGCTGGAACCAGCAAGCCGTTGGCGCTTACAAGCTCACCTGGTAGGTGTTGTAGTAACAGATGATACTTTTGTTCTTTGAAAGTCCCAGTTTGCTCCCTTGGTCTGTCGCGAGGGCAAAAGTAGACAAGAAGCCAGGCCGCAATGCATGCTCTGGAGCATTGTCGTTGGCCACTGGAAAAGTGAGGGGTTTAAATAAAAAATATGCAGAGGATACAGCAGAGAGAAGAGTCCCAGTGCTTCTTATGGAAACTCATGAAAAAATAGAGCATAAAAGTTAATGTGTCGGAATACTGAGCACCGTATCACTAATGGGTCTCACCAATTCAGGTGGGAAAACTGTTCAGCTGGAAGGTAGGCAGTCATAACTAAGGGAAGAAAAGCTGTCACAATGTTTTTCAAGTTTTAAAAGAACAATATTTATATTTCTTGATATCCACCCTAAAACACAGATTAATCAGTATTTAATACACTGAATATTCTGGTTACTTGACAGGCAGGCTAGAATAAGGTGAGGTCCAGCAGCAGGGTGTCAGAGGTGTCAATAATGCCCAGCTGGTTACCAGTTTCATGTTCCTCTCACTGACTAGAAGACCCACCTGGAGGGCCCACATGAGACATAGTGGTTAAGGCAGCTGGATGCCACATGGCTGGCTGTGTAGCTGCAGTCCTGGACCCGAGTGCTTGAAAAAAACCACACCGGGCATGTGTACACATGTGCCCAAAATTCCGAGAGGAGAATAAGGGGTTGTGTCATGGCCATCCCCCCCCGGGGATGATTTCTCACTTTCTCTCTCTCTGGTGAGTGCACATGCTTTACAAAAAATATACATATTTTAAAAAATCTTTCTTCTAGTAAGAAGGTATGAGGAAATTAGGCAAGATTAGACAAAACAATCAATATATGACAATCCAAATATGTAGTATTAGCCTCATTAAATACTAAGTTTAAAAAACCAGGTGAACGGCAGAGTCGATGTACAGCTGTTCACGCTCTTCACTTGGAGTTACGGATGGCTTACACATAGGAAGCCGGGCCTGTGCTAAATCCGTGCTGAAACTCCAGCTATTAACACGATCCACGTGACATATGACACGACAGGTTCTGAACCAGCCTTCTAGATGCAAAAGCCAACAAATCCCCCTCATTTCCTAAGACCGACTTCTGAACTCACTGAAGTGAACTTCTATGACTGCCTTCCGCACTACCCAGGCGTAAGCGCACACATCTTCACAGGCACACGCGAATCTGCACTGAGGTGTTCAGGCTTACCTTTAATAACAGGTACTCCATCTCGATCTGACACGACGATAGCATGGAGCCCTTCAACACTAGAAAGAGAAACAAAGTTAAACTATTAGAAAACACTTCGTTTTCTCAAAATAGACGCTGTCACAATGGTAACTCTCACATATGTTTCTGAGAAAACATGGGACCTCAATTATTGACACCCTGTGTTCCTATAACGTGTTTGTCAGGTCTTCCAGGAATTGAACGTGCGTTAGTGGCACATTTACAAACTTCAGAAATTCTTGCAGTGTACTAATGAAACTCTGAAACACAGCTGGTTCTACATTAAAATTGCTAATGTTTCACCACCTTATGGTCTGAAAGCATGCAAGGTTATCAGCAGTATTTACAGTGACAAAAGGCCTTTTTCCTTTCTCTCATTCATTCCAATATCAAGAGCCTAGTATTTGTGACAGACTCAGCCACCACTTTCACAAGGCTCAAAATCTAAAGAGTGGCTCTCAATCAAATAATTTGCCCTAACAAATATGAAAGTATGACCAAATTGAATGCTTTTTTATTTTCTAGAAAGATTTTTGCTATAGGGCACATATGCTCATCAGAGACAGAGACAGAAAGTGAGAAATGATCCCTCAAGAGGGATGGCCATGCCACAATCCCTTCTCCTCCATTCTCCTCTCAGGATTATTGGGCATGGTGCAGGAGCATCTGGTGTGTTTCAAGCTGACAGGTTTGGTACTCGAACCACGGTCAGCCACAAGGGAGTGCAGCACCTTAACCACTACACCGCCTGCTGGCCCTGTATTAAGTGCTATTAAGAGGTCTCTAGGAAGGACCAGCAGATGGCATAATGGTTACGTCGCTTGACTCCCATGTGGTTGACCATGGTTCCAGTTCTGGACCAGTAGCTTAAAACTCACTCTGGGCACATGTGCGTGTATGCCCAAAACCCTGAGAGGAGAATGGAGTAAAAGGGATTGTGGTATGGCCATCCCTCCTGGGGGTGATTTCTCACTTTCTGTCTGTCTTTCTGGTGAGCATGTGTTCTTGCTCTATAGCAAAAATCTCTCTTAAAAAAAAGAAGTCTCTGTGGTGGGGCCAGCAGGTGGCGCAGTGGTGAAGGTACTAGACTCCCACATGGCCAGCCACGGTTCGAGTCCTGGACCTGGTGGCTCTTACTTTACTTTCCCTCTCTCTCTTTCTGCCTCTCTCTGGTGCACACACGTGCTACATAGCAAAATTAATAACAATAAATAAAATTAAATAAATAATTATTTAGGGAAGGAAAAAAGGCCCAGACTCATTGGGGCAGGTGGTAGCACGCTGGACTGCAGTGCTGAAGGCCAACGATGGGTTCAGGTCCGCTGCATGTCAACCTGAAACCTGTCAGGTGAGTGTGCCCAAGATCCAGACAAGCTGAAGGGCTGAGGGAAGGGGACTGCAGTGTGCTGAGACTGTTAAGGGTAATTCTCCCTCTCTCTCAATCTCTCTCTGCCCATGCATGCATCTTCTGCCATGGATAAAATAAATAGATATTAAAAAAAAAAAAAAAAAAGAGGCCCACAGGGGGTAAGCAAAGGTACAGAACACTCTCACTGTGCACAGTTCCAACAGGTGCGTTTTAATTATGCCTGGTCAGTCAATGCCACTCCTGCCACAGCATAGGTCAAGTTTCGGATGGCATGGCCTATTAACTGAACAAGTGCGTAAGAACAAACTTCACTAACTCTGTGGTCTGTAAATCACCATGTAATGACCAGATGCACGCCGTGATCGTAACCGGACACGTCACTTCTTCCCAAGTGACTGGTCACTGCACGTCTCTTACTCAGTTCATGCAGAGACAGCAAAGCATGTAGTTTACTACCTCCCTGTCTCCCAGGAATAAACCACGAGGCATTAAAAAAATAAAAAAAGATAACCAAAAGAGGACACTGGCCAAGGAAGACGAAACAGACAGGGATGATGCTAGGGGTGAAATGCGAATAGAGAGTAACGGAGTTAGAGAAGAAATCACAGATGGGGATGACAGCACGACTGCTGTCAGGGGCTGGCTCTGTAGCCGGAGAAACTCAGGAGGGCGAACATACTGACATAAACGAGAAAGCGCCGGTGATGAAACTGTTCTGAAGGAAGTCATGTTGGAAAACATAAAATTCACTTTCAAGGAAATCTCGGAGATATTTCACAATTTTGGGAGCCGATCCAAAGTTCAAATGGAGTACAATTTGCCATAGAAAATGTGATTTAAGGTATATGAAAAGAGACAAGTGAGTGTGTTCAAAGTACTCTGGGAAGTTTTTACAAAGAGCTTAAACACGAATTCTCAATGTTTCTAATGCTGTAAATTCATGAACTCAACATGTATGAATTTTAGTCATGGTTTTCATCTCCCCTACATACAATCTTAAGTAAGGTTTTAATGTTCTGAAAATATGTAAGGGTCACTACTACCATTTGATACTGAACAACTGCTATTTCTCCCGGTGGTGACCAGGGCTCCTTTGCGGTTTCAGCTCGTGTGCTCGTCTCCAGGGCCCTGCCTCCCCATGCCAGGCTAGGGCTGCCTGCACTGCCGAGCGCTAGGCTCAGAGCAGATGACTTGTCTCTACAGCTTGCCGCTAGCAGGAGGGAGAACACAAACAACTAAGTAATGCATTAACGTGAAATTAATGGGAACACTTAGAGAGTGTTTTCTTCCTAAATACGAAGAAAAACATAGATAAATCAAAAGCAGAAGATGGTGCTCACTAATCTGCAATGGCCTGTCCTCAGTGTAGTTAAAAAAACAAGCCAACAGGGGAACCACTCCGACAGTTCAAGCAGAAACTCAAGTGAGTTTTTTTTCTACCTACAGAAATAACTGATATCTGCAACCTTTTTAAAACTTCAAATCGGGCCAGCAGGTGGCATGGTGTGGTTGAGACGCTGGACACTCTCACATGGTCAACCACGGTTTGAATCCCGGACCTGGAGGCTTGCTTTCTCACTTTCCTTCTCTTTGTATGTCTGTCCTTCTCTAGTCAAATTAAAATAAATGAATGAATAAATACAGAAATAACTGATATCTGCAACCTTTTTAAAACTTCAAATCGGGCCAGCAGGTGGCATGGTGTGGTTGAGACGCTGGACACTCTCACATGGTCAACCACGGTTTGAATCCCGGACCTGGAGGCTTGCTTTCTCACTTTCCTTCTCTTTGTATGTCTGTCCTTCTCTAGTCAAATTAAAATAAATGAATGAATAAATAAAATTAAATAAATAAGTCTTAAAAAAAAAAACTTCCAATAGATTTGGGGGATAAGAAAAAAATATTTAAAAAAAAACCCCACATATTCTGCTATACTACCTCAAAGGTCATTCAATTAATTCTGAATCATAATATTCTGAGATGTGAAATGGACGTCTCAAGATATACTGTGCTCTCTCTCATGCCGGGAATGAGAAAGGAATGCTGAGTTATTTGTAAAGAGTTGTTAATGTAGAGGGAAGCAGCTCTTGTCAAAGAAGCCATCATTTTATAGTAAATAAAAATTTAAGTTTGAACTCAAGTGACAAGGTCCTTTGTATCAATAAGACATCTAACAGAAAGTTTACTAACCTTAACACAAAAGTCTGATTTAGAAAGTGGTACATCAAATAGACAGCGGGCAGGCAAAAGAATGTCTTGTGATTTTCCAAGTATGAATTGCTTTCTGAGCTCACATTCTCAGGTTACAAAGCCCCAGCAGTTAGACCTGAACAGCAGTATTCAAAGTAAAGGCAAGTTCTTAGGGACCAGCAGTTAGCATAATGGCTATGTCTCTGGATTCCCATGTAGTCGACTGCAGTTTGCGGCCCGGACCTGGTGGCTTAAAACACGCCGGGTGTGTGTGCATGCGTGCCCAAGATCCCGAGAGAAGAAGGGAGGAGAAGGGATTGCGGCGTGGCCATCCCCTCTGGGGGGTAATTTCTCACTTTCTGTCTCTCTGTCTCTGTCTGGCGAGCGCACGCGCCCTATAGCAAAAATAAATAAATAAATAAAGGCAATTTCTTAATTTCTTTCCTTTAAAATTGCTACACCAGCTTTACAACATAATTCAATAAACTATTATAGTACACTTGAAGAACCTGAACATGGCAGGCAATCTGAGTTCTGACCCTCTGGCACCCATAACTGTGGCCTTAGGTCATCAGCTTCTCTAGGTTTTGTTATCTACCTGCGAATTCAAATGGCGTCACTTGTGCTACCTAGAGTTGTGTTAGAGATCAGGAAGTATTAAATGACAGCACAGCACACACAGAACAGTCATCTTTACACCAGAGACAAGATACTTCACAAAGCTAACACGTTATGCAAAATGTACTCAACAACAATTTAATCAGCTCTTACCTTGGTAACTTTTTATACAGGAATCGCTTTAGGTCCTGAAAGAGAATGAAAAAATATCATATTATGATATATGCCTTCACTGGTTTTCTAGATCCTGTCCTACCTATATTTCAGGGAACTTAAGTCATCATTCATAGCTTTTCTTGCTTGTATTTTATCTTTCTCTTTCTGGTTTTGATACTTACGGCACATGCAACTTATAGACAATTAACCTTTTTTTCTGAGTCTCAGTTTCATTATTGGTTGAATAGGGATAATCAGAGAGCCCATGTCATGTGAGTGTTGAGATTGATTTAGAAGATGCATGTATTAATATGGAGGGGCCAGCAAGTGGTGTGGTGGTTAAAGTACTAGACACTCCCATGTGGCCAAGCATGGTTAGAGTCCTGGACCTGGTGGCTTGCTTTCTCACTTTCCTTCTCTCTGTGTATCTGCCCTTCTCTGGTCAAATGAAAATGAATGAATAAATAAATAAAATCAAATACATAATTCTTTTTAAAAAATTCAAAATAAACTTGGAAATGGAAAATGCAAATACATATTAGCTATACAATTAGGTCCTATTTTCCGCATGATTTTAGCATTCTGGTGCTGTTGTGAGCACTTGACGAACACGATGAACATATTTCCATGTCCACAGACAGACTTTCTGCCATCATTTTAATGATCCTGGGGAAGTTCATTAACTTCTCCAAGACTCAGTTTCCTCAAATGACTAAAAATAAATGACAATGTGTGTTAAGTGTTTAAGGCAGTAGACAGGACTATGAAATAGAACACTATTTTCATTTTGTCTCTTGACACTCTCAAATAAATTTGGGGAATTTTATTGACAATCCAGGTGTCAACCATGATCTCTATGTGGATGGCTCAGATTATCTGTTTTTTTGAACTCCTAACCCCTACTATTCTCTAAACCTGAATAATCATTTTGTTTCATGTAATCACCACCAGCTCATGTTAGCTCTCATCTTACACGCACAAAAACTGAATTTAACAGCGTGTTAAAAAGGTCTAGTTAGAAACTATCTTGGGACCAGCAGTTGGCATAATGGCTATGTCACTGGTCTCCCATGTATTCGACTGCAGTTCAAGTCCTGGACCCGGTGGCTTAAACTCATGCCAGGTAGGTGTGCATGCATGCCCAAGATCCCGAGAGGAGAATGGAGGAGAAGGGACTGCGGAGTGGCCATCCCCCCTGGGGGGGTGGTTTCTTGCTTTCTGTCTCTCTTGTCTTTCTGGCCAGTGCACACACCCTCTAGCAAAAACCTCTCAAAAAAATAAATAAATAAGAAACCATATTAAAGTGCTACAAAGAATCTAATGAGACATCAAAGACTGCTTACTGGAAAAAGGATTCCCAGCACTGGTCCTACCAAGCACAGACTGACAGGAAAGTTGGCAAATCACCGCTCAGAATCTCAGGAGGTAGATAGACACCTCTCTCCCGCCCTAACAGGGCTGGGGAGTAGGGATAATTCAAGTTTTTCAACCTCAGGTACTTAATATTTTGTATCCCTATTTCAGGCAAAACCTCAGGATTCTGAAAATCCGTTCTTATGAGACTCACCTCCAGATCCCAAAGAAAATCATCAACAGGGGCGGGGAGGGAGGACCAGAAATACATTTCTACTTGGGAAGCTTTCTCTCTCCGGGCTTAGAGGCCTCTTCCACACTCCCCACTCTCCCCTCCCCTTCCTCTGGTGGGGGTGTCAACTCACATCCGCCATGACGAGCTCCCTTCTGCAGATCGAGCTCCACGCCTGGAAGAGAAATTCCCGGTGACTCTCCCCACCAGGCTTCCTCGCCCTCCCACCCCTGATAAAGGCGATCAGCTCGTCAGGCAAGACTCTGGGTTCTAGGGCCCGGCCCAGGGTGGCCCAAGGGAGTAGGAGTTCCCCAACGCCCGATGGGTAGCCAGCTGGGATACCTTTCTTCAGTCCCCGAAAATCTAGGCCCAAAGAGGAGGAAAACGGGCGTCTTCTCCTTCCCCCCAATGTCACCGCCGCGCCAGCCGCGCCCGGCCCTGGACTCGGCCGCGCTGCAGGAAGAACTTGCAACACCTCGGATGCCGGTGGGACGGGATTTCCGGCGAGGCTGGACGGAAGCTGCAAACGCCGGCCGCCCTCGCCCCGCCCCTTGCCCCGCCCTCGTTCCGCCTCACGCCCCGCCCCTCTCTACGCCCCGCCCCTCGGGCTTCGATTCACGACCCACCACAGGCCGCTTCCTGCGCCTGCGCGCTGAGCCTCCGGCTATCTGGCGTTCAAGGGAACTGGCAATGTTTTGTGCACGCAGGGTGCATACATTGCGTTAATTTTCAGGATCTGTTATCTTAAAACTCATCTTTGCAGTTATAGAAATCTGAGGGGATGGTATTACAGCTAAACAGCGTGCACTAGATTGCCTGTGATTAGAAATCCTGCGTTTTTAGGTTTCAGACCCCTGTTTCCTACTCTCTTGATTTTCCGGTGGGTGCCACCCTACAGGCAAGTTATCCAAGGCCTTGTCTAGATTGACTGGAGGAGCCATGGGCTTTCTGAAGTCATCTGTTCACGCCAAGCCCCTACTTTGAGCAAATACAGACATTGGCCAGCCTCCTTTGGGTCTTGACCTGTGACTGCGCTTTCTAAGGGCTGCCTACATTATTTTTTGTTTGATGCAAACGCCTGCAGTAGCAAGATGATTAGAAGACTTATCAAAAAAAGAGATTCTCCACCTTAGTTCAAGGCTTCTCAACCTCTGCACCATTGACATTTCGTGCTAGATACTTCTTTGTGGCAGGGACTATGCTGTGCATCATACAATGCTTAGCAACATCCCAGGCCTCTGCTCTCTCATACCCAATAGCAAATCTTCCCTTCTAGCGACAGCCGGAAATCCTGCGGGGCAACATCACACCCCAGTTGAGAACAACGGCCATAGCCCCTCCTGGGAAAACTGAAGTGCATGGCTTTAGTTGCAGATTCTTTCTGATCTCATTTATTCAAAACAGTAGTATCTTGGGAAATGACCTCTATGGGAGCTGATTTAGGACTGATCTACATTTCCAGCCCTTAAAAGTAGGAATGCAGAAGGAATGAACTCTAGTCCAAGACAGGATGAAAAGAGTGGAATACTTCGTACAGTTACGCTTGAGAAGATGAAATTATAAGCTACGGACCTCCACAAATGACCTTCTAAACATTGCAAGGAAACTCAACAACTGCACAGCAGCTGAAATCACTAAGAACCCATCCTTTTCCTGGTCTTAAACCCTTCCATGTCTTACCATATGGAACACTACACTATTCGCGTCCTCATTCACTCCAGTCTCCTAACTCTTGAAAATGAGGACATTTCCCAAGCTTTATCTTTTTTTTTTTTTTGTCCTGCTGTTGTTCTACAGTGCTCTGGAAATATGAGTCCTAAATCTACACCTTTCATCTGAGTTCCAGGTTCACATTTTCAACTATATCTTGGGTGTTAGATATTTTTACACGTTTTACTATCAGATCTACCAGGAAAGTTCTAAAAAGTTCTCTAATTGGTGCTAGCAGCTGACATAATGATTACATCGCTGGACTCCCACATAGTCAACTGTGGTTTGAGTCCTGGATCCAGCGGCTTAAAACTCATGCCCGGCTCATGTGTGTGCATGTACCCAAGATCCAAGAGAAGAATGGAGAAGGGATTGTGGCATGGATGTCTCCCTTTAAATTTAACTACCTTGCCCCTAGTTGGCCCCTAATTTACTTCTGAGTGCCTTTTTAATTTTTTTTGAAAATATTTTCCCCAAAGAATTTCATTTATCATTGTTATAATTTCCTATAGCACTTGTGCATGAGAGAGCGAGAGAGCGAGCGAGGGGGGGAGAGAGAGAGAGAGAGAGAAAGCAAGGTGCCAGGTCCCACACTCAAACCATATTCAGCCCTGTGCAAGTCTAGCACCTTAACCACCATGCCACCTGCTGACCCCACTGAAATACTCTAAAGAACATAAATCCTGCTCTCCAGCTAAATTAATTCTCTCACCCCTCTGTCTACATGACTTTCTTACACTGGCTCTGGGGGTTCCTTTTATCTAGAATGCTTGCTTCTCTCTGCCCCAGACATGTAAGTCTTGTTTTCCAATTACACCTTCTCACAGATCACATTCTCTTGTTTGCTACTATCTACTACCAAGAATGATGGATATTTACTCCTGTATAATCATATGTTACAGTTTCGGTTTGTTTCTCCAATGAGACCATAAGGTCCAGAAGCCTGGGTCATATGTTACATTTTTTTTCCCAGTGCCTAAATGACGGTATTCAATTTCTGTTGAACGAAAGTGATTAATAAAAACCCGTTAGTTGAGGCCAGCAGGTGGCACTGTGGTTGAGGTGCTGGACTGCCAGATGGCTGATCACGGTTGAAGTCCTGGAACTAGCAGCTAGCTTTCTCACTTTACCTGTCTCTCTCTCTCTCACTATACCCATCTCTCTCTGGCTTGCTTTCTCACTTTCCCTTTCTCTTTCTCTGATCAAATTAAAATAATAATAATTAATTCTTCTTCTTTTTTTTTTTTTTTTTACTTCACAATCATCTGGGTTTAGACGGGCTCCAAAATTCTAGTTGGCACTCACTCATATAGGGAGGAGAGTCTTAATGATATTCCAACCATTTAAAAATGAAAATTGTATTTAGACTGGCTACATTGGAAGGTATCTTGCCAATGTTGACTCTGGCTGTGTTTGGGATTAGTCCATTGAGAACGCGATCGTAAGGTCACATGCAGTAACTCTCTTCTACACTTTAATCTGCAGTCATGCCCTAGACTCAAGCAGTCACCTCAGCTCTTACTAAGTCTCTAATCTCTGGCTTACATCCCACAATCAGTAGAACCACTCAGTGGCCAACATCTTAAACTGCCCTACCAACCATGCTGCCTAACGGAACATGAGATTTGGATGAGCTAAACGACCTGTGTCCTCTACGGTTGGTTGGCTAAGTCAGGTTGGAGAAAATTCTCACATTGCCAATTCTGTCACCAACCAGGGACCCATTAAAAATCCTTTTGGCAGCAGTCAGCTGACTGAGTGAAAATGATTCCTTTAGTTTTCATTCTCTCCAAGCTTCTTCTCTTCCCCTCTCCCACTTGACAAAGATAAACTGCTGATTTTGAGAAAAGCCATGACGTGGTGCCACAAACACTCCCACCTGCATTTGAACCTGTTCTCTGCAATCCTTTTTTTTTTTTTTTTTGAGAGGTTTTTGCTATAGGGCGCATGCGCTCGCCAGAAAGACAGAGAGACAGAGACAGAAAGCGAGAAGTCACTCCTCAGGGGGGATGGTCACGCCACAATCCCTTGTCCTCCATTCTCTTGGGATCTTGGGCACGCACACACATGCACCCGGCATGAGTTTAAGCCCCTGGGTCCAGAACTTGAACTGCGGTGAGTTACATGGGAGTCCTGCGACACAGTCATTACGCCAACTGCTGGTCCCAATCTACAATCCTTTCTGATAGAATGCTGCTAGGCTACAGCAATTCTTAAAACTCCGCAAGAGATTATATCCTCCAGACTCATCGGGTGTTTGATGTTAACAGCCCTCTCTTCAGTTTTTCACCTTTTTTGTGCTCTTTTCCCTCAGAA
>NW_006159834.1:699904-709667 GCF_000334495.1 Tupaia belangeri chinensis | reverse complement strand
AGAATGGAGGAGAAGGGATTGCGGTGTGGCCATCCCCCCGGGGGGGTGATTTCTCGCTTTCTATCTCTGTCTTTCTCTGTCTTTCTGGTGAGTTCACGTGCCCTATAGCAAAAACCTCCCCCCAAAAAAATATATTAAATAATAATAAAATAATAAAGTCTCTTGTGTAATATGTATGAAAAAATCAAGCTTCTTTAGAAACCACATCCTCTTCCAACCACCATTTTTTCTCTACTTCTTTTCATGGTCAAATTTTTGCCTTTTTTTTTTTTTAAGTTCCTCTCTTCCCTCCCTCTTCCCTCACTCCTTCCTTACATGAAAGGGACAGAGACCCCCCCAACAAGGTATCACTGTCATAATCCCCCAACTGCAGCCAGCCTAGATTACAGGCATTTAGGCCGTGCCCAGCGCGTATAGGGAGGCCTCGGGACGCAGCCTGGGACCTACCCATGAGGCATCAGACTGCACACCACCTGGCTCGTTTAGCCATTTTTGTTTTTTGGGTTTTTTTTTCTTCCCAGAATTATTTATTTATTGTTTTCTTCACATGAGTTTTGCCAGAGAAAGACAGAGAGAGAGAGAGAAGAGAGAGAGAGGAAGAGAGAGATCTGGGACTCAAACTACAGTCGGCTATATGGGAATTCTAGTACCTTAACCACCATGCCACCTGCTGGCCCATCATTTAGCCTAGATCTTAACTGTTGCCAAATCCAATCAAGCAGAGCTCTTTTAATGCTACCTCCTGAGTACCTCTGAAAATCATTCACTGAAGTGTATTTCTATCCTGGTCCAAGTCACGAGCTCTCCGTGACAATAGCTTCCTAGCTACATTCGTGTTGCCATCTAGTTTTTACACAGGAACTAAAATGATATTCTAAAAGCCCAATTCCACTCATGTAACTCCTTCCTTAAAAACTCTCAAGTTGTGGAGGCCGGACAATGGTGCAGCAATGACACAGGATACTCTGCAAAGCTGACCCACGTGCAGATTCCGGTTCGTGTCGAGACTTCCCCGAGTACACAGTACATGGTACACACGGTCCGACATGACCCTGGCTGGCTGAAGCTGGGCGGATCACAGCGCCAGGATCTGCTGCGGGTGCTCTATCTGCCTCTCTTTACTCACAAACAATTTTGGGGGGCTTGGTACACCCCATTTTGGAGGACTGATACACACTACTGCTAACATTTTAGGCCAGTAAATATTTCCCCTGACCCTATGTCAGCAGCAGCGGTATTGTGCGTATTGTGGAAGCCACCGACTGAGGACAAAATCCAATTTCATCAACACGGTTTACATAGTCTTACGCAGATGTAGCTCCTCCCTTAATTCTTCCCTGAACCCTGGATTCCTCATGCTCTAATCATACAAATTTGTTTTTATTTCCATGAAATAAAAAAAAGCCACCCGTTTTAATGGCTTGACCGATGCACACCCTGCCTGAAACGTCACCTACAGTGCTCCCTCACTTATTTTTGAGTCTTTCGGGTTTCCGTTTCACTCTCTCCGAAGTCTTCCCTGACCTTCCCAGCAGAGTTTAGGTCTTCTAGATAGATGTTCTCATCATATCTTGTACTTTCCTTTGTGGATCTACCTAAATTATAATTAGTTATTTACTTGACACTTATTTCCTCCCGTGATGTAAATTTCATTATGATTCTAGTCTGTTCAGTGATGAATTCCTGGCACCCAGCTAACTGCCTGGGTTATAGCAGGCGTTCTCAGACATTTGTTGAATGGTTGAATAAATGAAAGACTGGTGTATTATGAGTACAAAATGTGATAAAAACAACTCTTTTACAGTGAGAACAAATCTTTTTATTAATTTATTGAGATAAACTACAGAAAATGAAAGACAAAAATCTTCATAAATCATTCAGCGGAACATTCATTAAAAATCAAATGCATATTCTTTAACAGTTCTCACACGGAAAATTTTATTTAAGTCTGATATAACATTAAATATTTTACAAATCAGACATTTCATTTTTAAACCTAGTTGTATAATCTTGAATGCACTATCGACAAATGAAATAAGATCTCCCTTACCAGTTTCACCTCACACAAGGCTTCCATTAAAACTCCCATCACGCCTTGACAATTACCTGCAGCTTTTAAAAACACAAAAGCTAAACTTTAAATGGAAAGAAAGTCTGATGTCGCAATCCAAGCATGAAACAAGTGAAATTGGTAAGAAGTGTTTCTTAATACAAATTAATTATAAAATATCACTTATATATGAGTTTCTTTCTTCTCACTGGCATAAACATCCAATTAAAAAGCAATTCATTTAGAAGGTGATGGTTAAAATACTCGAAGGTCACTGAAAATCTACTTCTTTAAAGGTGCTTTTAAATAACAAAGTGAATATGGACTGCTCAAGCTCTCGGGCTGGGTAAGACCTGTTCACATTCATGTCAGGGGTCGTCTGCCGTGCAGCTACTAAACATCTTGGCAATTCGTCACCCCAATTTTAAATAGTAATTCACTAAACGAAGACATTTCTAGAAACACTTCTTACCTTACTTATTTCCAGATTGCTAGAAATTGAAAGATACATTATATTTGAAGGATGGGGCTTATAATAGAAATCTCCATATTAAATTCTGAAAAAAGATCAACAGAAAGAATTCATGCCAATGAAATTTTATGGACTGATATTTGAAATTAGAAATAAGAATATCCACTGCTAATGGAAGCCCTGCTCTGTGCAAATATAGTGTGGTATATAATAAAAAAATTACATTTGAGGTATTAGCTGGAAAAAATATGTACATATCTATACATGGAGGACACATCCACAGAATATTCACAAATCTATTGGCCCCAACACCAGCAGATAATCAAATTAAATGAAAAGGAATCACACACCAACAGGAAAGAGTTACATACAGGGAATTTACAAAAACCGTGGTTACATAATCCTTAATATAAGGAGTATGTTTTGAGTTGATGTTTTGAGGAAAAACGTTTCCATTTATATGAAAGTACCTGTTTAATAGTAACAAAACTGTAAAGGAAGCCTGAATTCTAGGACTGTGTTGTATGCCAGATTATTCAAGTGGTGTGCAAGAACTCCTTGAACAGCCTTATTCTCTATACTTAGTCTTTGTCATTGAAAATTAGAATTAACATTTAAAAAAGGAAGTTACTGCCAGACTACTACATTCTTTTTTCATTGGTTTATACAGAACTGTATAGGCTTTTAACTAGGTAGCAGTCCAATGTGGCCAACGATAAGGTTTTCCAGCTATTTAGTAAACATTAAAATTCAGATTTTTGTTCATTTTCTTTACTTTTTCTCCACCCAGGTAAGCTAAAAGATTAGGAGTTCCTTTTCGGTTTGCTTCACTGTGTGTGAAGGTGGCCAGGAACAGAGAAGGAACCTAGCTGCGCATGAGGAAGCCGTACCAGTGAATTAATTTTCTTTCAACCATTTGGTCCTTCAACACAATACTTGCTTATCTGGAAGGATGTATCATTTGGTCCTTAGGCCAACATCAAGAAATATTTTTCACTGCTTTAACACAGGTGGGAGGGTCCATTTTTTAAAACAAAATAGGTAGAAATATATTACATAACATTAGCATGTCACATGTGCTAACAGCTACATTTAAAATATTACAGATCAACAAACGGGAAATCAAAGGCTCATCATTTTTTAGTAACTACTATACATACGGGTGTAACCGAAGACTTGATAGGAGGAAAATTTAAGCATAAAAGTACGATTAAGGTAAACGGCTGGCATTTCACATTCTGCTCCTGTGAACAACTGAGACGATAAGAAGCAGAGCAGTGTAATGCACGGACACACATACGCCTCAGGGACTTTATTATTTTCTACCAAGTCTTTGTAAACCATAAATAAGCACGTAATGCTAATGAGACAAATATGTAGTTTGAGCATTCAAATGTCATATGTCCCCAGAATATACTGTTTTCACTTAAATGGATTATAATTAGAAATTTTTCATTATGGGGAATTCAGTTATCTTATTTGCTCAAAATTTCAAAACTCAGGAATTATTAGAAGACTAGCACCAGCTATTTGAAAACTAAGGAATCAAAAGAGGACAAAGGTACTAATTCTCTTCCCCCAAATCCTCACAAGGATGATAACGTGTGTGTGTGTGTGTGTGTGTGTGTGTGTGTGTGTGTAAAGGGATAAAAATTTAAAGTGTTAGGAAGTACAACTGCCGCCAAACTTCTAAAGTACCAGTTAGAGATGCTAGTAAAGCAATATGCAAAGATTGAAGGCTTTAGGTGGTGATCAAAAATGACTGAATAGAATTGCAAAGGTCATTTAGGTAAAAATAAGATGGCAACATATTGGGATTTTATCATAAGAGCAGCAAACATAAACATTTTACTTCTCAAGATAATTAAAGTCTTTCTTTGTAAAGTTAACCCTCAATTTTAAGACACTTATTGGGCTTTACATCATGATTAAGTGACATTAAGGACCCAATCTTTACTTTCACACTTGGTATGTAGCTTACATAGGCACTCAATTGGTCATTTCCCACAGTTGTTTGAAAATTTTATTTTTCAAATACATTTCCCATAACATTTTATGAAATGTAATGGAATGCAGCAATGCGACTGAAATAGAATACTGTCCAAAAACCATGTGTGACTTTATGATATATAACTTCACTTAGCTTGATAACCTCATCCATCCCCTTAAGGCCAGGATTAAAGGAAAAAGCATCAGTCAACAAGAAGGTTTAGTTCCTGTAAGTATCAACTGTAATAGTATAAATTTCCCATTAAAACTGGAAAAATAAATAGGTGACATTTTTATTTAAATTTTTATAAATTTTCTGATGCATATCAACTTTCAAAAGTTAATCAGAATGATATGACCTTTTTTCTTTTTAAAAAGAAAAAAACTTAATCTACAGGCGCAAGAAAACATTTATAATTGTATTTTCTTTTAAGCATTGTTATTTTTTAAAGATCACATTTCTAAAAGCAAGTTGGTTAAGTTGTACAGTTTTCTTAGGACAATGTGTTGTTCAGTCTAACCCACTAATTCAATCAGGCATTTCTACTGATTTATCTGGAAAGGAGTATATGAAACAATATTTTAAAGAGAAGGTCATTTCAGTTGTTTCAGTCAACAAATGTTAATTAACTACAGCCAGAAAATTCTTTAAACCAAAGGACAAAGTCACTCTACCTAACATTTTCTCACTTTCCCCAAAAAACTACTGATATGTCTGTATCCCATTCACTGAGTAGGAGGCAAAATCATGAAACTATTTCAACTGTTGGGCCAGCAAGTGGTGTGGTGGTTAAGGCGCTGGATCCCATACGGCCAACTGTGCAGGTCTGCGTCTTGGACCCAGAGGCCTGAAAAGCATGTCTAACACAAGTGCATGTGTGTCCCAAATCCCAAAGAGAATGGAGGAGAAAAGACTGAGCATGGCCATCCCTTCTAGTGGGGAAGAGGAGTAATTTCTCACTTTCGCTCTCTGTCTCTCTGGTGAATACATACACTCTATAACAACAATTAAAAAAATCTAAAAATAAAAAATACATTTATATAGATATGTTGTTAAATAAGCATAGCAGACTAGAAGTCAAATAATTTCATATCCAATATATGGGCATCAAAGACTTCCATCTTCAACTGTTTATCTTTTAATTAATATTACAATTTTGATTATAAGGAGCTTATTCCTACAAGATGGCATTACTCAATGGCGAGCCAATTTCAGCTCACCATCCTGTAAGGATGACTTGCTACTCATCACTACTCTACCCGCAGCTCTACTTCCACTCACAGCTGTGTGGGGCCACAGAGCATGCTCTGATCCAAGAGTGGACCATAATCTATTCACAGGTTTAGGAGCAGGCAAGAGGGAAAAAAGGCACAAATCTACATTTTAGTAGTCATTTTTCTTGTTACTTAGTTTAGGAAAATCCACTTACTTTTGTATCCTGATTAAGTGATCACTAAGAAACTGAAATTTCCATTGGGGGAGAGTTAGGGGGACCCTCTTCCTCATAAATTTTAGCAGTCTTCAAAGATACACAAATAAACATTTAGGAACCTTTTAATTATTGAAATTGTGATTCCAATCATTAAATTTGGAATTTGCTGTTGAAGACCCTTTTAGCTTAGTGTTTATAGTCAATTCCTCATATTTTATTTTCTTTAAAGTTATCAGTATAGCATTTCATTTCTATGCATGGCTTAGCAATTCATAAAACTAAACAGCAAACTGATACTCTATGCCAGTTCATTTATCTCAATATATATTTTGGAATATAATGGCAATAATAAAAATATCAATTCCTTCTAAGCTGATAATGCTATAAGATTGTACACAAAGTTAAACAGCTTTTGTTTCTGTTTCATTTTGAAAAAGTTTCATTTACACGCCACATGTTTGACACCTGACGAAGAAAGTATAACTGTGTCATCTAACATTTATTCCATCAATTTAAACCAAAGTGTCTCATGGAGCTAAACACTAAAATAATTTAAATAAAAAAGTAATATCTGTATGTACACAAAGTGATCATTCCATAAATATTTACATGACAAGGGAAAAAATGGAAAAATCACTAAAACTGGAAATTGCTACAGGTGTGATCATCTTTACTCAAGACATTTTTAGTTAGGAATCATACGCTTTTGAAAATAAAATAACTGCAGAAGCATAACTAAAATATTAGTTTTAGTTTTCGGTTCTTACTATTGAGAGAAGCCAATAGCTGGCTTCTTTACAGAAGCCAACGGTCCAAGGTCTCAGAAACCAACTACACAGTTTAGTTTTTCACATCGAATCTTTCTCTTCAGCTCTCATGAGGAAACTAAACTCAGAGAAAAAATAAAGAGTATGCTAAAAGGTACAGATGAAACCCCCAGCTCAGCCTCCTTTGTAAAGACTGGTCAGCCGCTCCAGCTCTTTGCAGTTGTCCATGCTCAAGGCGTCCGCCTTCCTCCGCAGCCGCTCGTCCCGGTATACTTTCGCTGCATACTGCATGTCCGTCTCTGTGCACAGGCAAGAACACGTTTTGCTAATTAAATAATTTACAGGACCTGTTGCTTAAACTTAAATCATGTTTCACAGAAGCCCTTCAGTTTATTTTTATTAATTGATTTTTAAAAAAAAAAAAAAAGAACTCCAAATACTACACCTAAAAGCCATTTTCATAGAAAAACTTCTTTATGAAAACTTTATAAGAAGCCTGTCGTGGAAAACAAACATAAAGACACACACACACACACGAAAGGCAGAATCCTGTCAGGTTATGGTGGAAATCTTGCCCTCCACTGTTCTCCTCTGTGGTTTAAAACTCACTGCTTTGGAACCAGCAGATGGCATAGTGGTTACATCACTGGACTCCCACATAGTTGACCACGGTTCAAGTCCTGGAGCCAGCGGCTTGAAACTCATGCTGGGCACTCATGCACGTGTGCGTGCCTGCCCAAAATCCCGAGAGGAGAATGAAGGAGAAGGGACTGAGGCGGCATGGCCATTCCTCCTGGGGGGTGATTTCTCACTTTCTGTCTCTGTTTCTGTCTCTCCAGTCAGCATGCGTGCCCTATAGCAAAAATCTCTCTCTAAAAAAACAAAAAAACAAAAGCCACTGTTCAGAAGCATCATCTTGGCCTCTTATCCTGAAACTGTCACACGCTACTCAATCCTGCTGGTGGTTGTTTTGGCTGTGATCTTTTGTTAAGATGAATTATCCAAAGACTCATGTATAAAAATTTAAAATCTAGGGGGCCAGAAGTGGCGTGATGGTTAAGGTGCTAGACTCCCACGTGGCCAACTGCGGTTCAAGATCCAGAGCTGGTGGCTTGAAACACATGCCAGGTATGCATGCATGCCCAGAATCCCAGGAGAAGAATAGAGAAGGGATTGGGGTGAGGCCAAACCCCCCTACAAGGTGATTTTTCACTCTCCTTCTCTCTCTCTCTCCAAGAAGTGCATGTGTCCCTATGGCAAAAACCTAAAAAAAAAAAAAGAAAAAGAAAAAGTTAAAATCTAGTCTGAGTTCATTTGAATTAAAAAATATTTATTAATATAATAACATTAGTGGAAAAATGCTTGTTATACAACGATGACAGTGGTGACCAGCAAAAAAGTACTTCTGAGGCTTTTTTCCGTGTGTGTGGATGGCCCAGCTACTAATGAAAAATACATGGAATACAAATTAAAATTCCTCAGGAAAGTACCCCTGGCTTTTTCCTGTTATTCTCAGCCATTTCACTACTGCATGGGCACACTTAGAGAAGATAAAATAAAGGGGAGAAGGGTGGGAATCAGTTATGTTTTAGAAATCAGTGGCCGAAATCACGGGTGCCCGGTGTACATGCATCAGTCAGGACTGCATTCAAAGTATTCCCACAAGGCCAGTCTGGTGGTGCTGTTCAAGCCAAGCTGGACCCATATGAAGACCGAAGGTCGTGTTTCCTGGGCTGTCTGCACTCAGGTGGGTGCACACGTCCATGATCCTAGTTGGCTAGTCCAGTGTGAGTAGCAAGAGGGGAACAGGGCATGAAATCCTATTGTGAGGGTTCTCTTCTGGTCTCTCATGAAATACATAAATAAACTAGAAAAGAAATTCCTGGGACTAACAGTTGGTGTAATGACTTCTATGTAGTTGACTGTGGTTCGAGCCCTGACCCGGTGGCTTAAACTCATGCCGGACACTTGTGTGTGCGTGCCCAAGATCCCGAGAGGAGAATGGAAAATAAGGGATTGTGGCGTGGCCATTCCTCCGGGGGTGTGTGTGTGTGTGATTTCTTGCTTTCTGTCTGTCTCTGTCTGTCTGGCGAGTGTATGCACTCTATAGCAAAAAACTCTCAAAAAAAAAAATTCCCACAGGTTGGACTGTATTCCATTTGTAAAGATCTAATACAACTTTACACCTTTTATTTATAACAATGCCCTTGAAAATCCTTTTGCAGATGACTCTTCCCAAAAAAGGTAATTAAGAGCTGGTACCATAGTTCACACTGCTTACTACCTGGCAGTCTAGCTTCCAATCCAAATCTCCAACTCCTGACCTAATGTCCACTCTGTTACTTCAAGTGACTACCTGTACCTTTTTTTTTTTTAATTAAAAATAATTTAAAGATTTTTCCATAGGGTATGTATGCTTGCCAAAGACAGAGACAGAAGGAAGGAAAGTGAGAAATCACCCCCCAGGGAGGATGGCAAGGCTGCAACCCCATCTCCTCTTGGGATTTTGGGCATGCACGCACATGTGCCTAGTGTGAGTTTCAAGTCATCAGGTACGAGACTCAAACCATGGTCTACCAAGTGAGAGTTCAGCGCCTTAATCACCTCACCATCTGCTGCTTGTACTTTATAAACTATTATCTGTCTAGACATTATAAAAGTTACTTGAAAATAAATAAAAACTTAGTGAAAGAATATCCACTGACCAATAATCTTTTTTGATGATATTAATTTATAAAACGAGATACTTTCATCCCCATCAACAAGTTACATACAATGAGTAAATGTTACATTGAGCCTATCTGGTTTCTATTTTCCTTTGGAAACTCTTGATCTATATTAATAGATGGTCTAAATTTGTTGAATTTTATTTTGAAAAAATTTCAACCTACATAAAAGTTAAGATCAGGGCCACCCCCCGGGACCCCGCGCCGAGCGCGCAGGGCGGCTGCGGGCGGAGTAGGCCCTGCGCCGGCCCACCCAGGCCCGGCTGCAGGTCTCCCGCCACCCCCAGGGACCCCGCGCTGAGCGCGTGAGGCAGTGGCGGGGGGGC
>NW_006159834.1:695919-698478 GCF_000334495.1 Tupaia belangeri chinensis | reverse complement strand
AATATATATATATAATATTATATATATATTTTAAAGGGTGGAACAATGAGCACCCTAAAATTCTTTGCCTTGATCAAATGATTCTTTACATTTGGTCATATTTGCTTTAGATCTCTCTAAGCTGAAGGCTGTTACTGCTATTGTGGTTCTTTTCCAGATCCCTTTGAGAACAAGTCTCATATATGATGACCTTTAATTTCTAATTACTTCAGCATATTTCTTTTTATTGAGAGGTTTTTTTTTCGTACAGGGCACGTGCACTTGCCCAAGAGACAGAGAGATAGAAAGCAAGAAATCACCTCCCAGGGGGGATGGCCACACTGCAATCCCTTTTTCTCCATTCTCCTCTCGGGATCTTGGGCACACATGTGCTGGGCATGTGCGTGCCTGCCCGGTGTGAGTTTTAAGCCGCTGGGTCCAGGACTCAAACTGTGATCGACTATGTGAGAGTCCAGCGACATAAATATTACACCAGCATATTTCTCCTAAGAGCAAGGGTGCTCTCTTATATAACCGTGATGTAACTACAAACTCAGAAATTTAACAATGATATAGCACTGTTATCTTTTTTTTTTTTTTCTCCCCAGAGAGGTTTTTGCTATAGGGTGTGTGCACTTCCAGAAAGACAGAGAGACAGAAAGTGAGAAATCACCCCCTGGGGGAATGGCCATGCCGCAATCCCTTCTCCTCCATTCTCCTCTCAGGATCTTGGGCATGTACGCACATGCACCTGGCATGAGTTTAAGCTACCGGATCTGGGACTCAAACCACAGTCGACTACATGGGAATCCAACGACATAGCCATTACGCCAACTGCTGGTCCCCCAGCACCCTTATCTAACAGAGTCTACACTCAGGTTTCACCAACTGTCCGAATGACATCCTGTATAGACTCTGGTCAGGAGCCAGTCCAGAATCACATGTTGTGTTTAGCTGTCACTGTGATTATGTGCTCGGGAATTCCAAAGTATTCCTTGAGTAGAAGAAATCTACAGTAACAATCCCAAACACTGAATAAGTGTTAAACTGTTTTGATAAACTTACTTTGTTGTCGTTCTTTCCAGCAATTATTTCGAATATTAGTCACATAATCTTCTTCCACACTCTTTTCTACTTTTTGTAACAACATTCCTTTATATTCATTTTTAAAGTCCTTGTTGACATAATAAACAACGCCCAAGTTTTCTGTCTGCATTTTAATAGTTTGCCCTGATCCACTGTAAAAGACACATGATCATTATTTTTAAATTCAAATTGGACATTATAACCTGCTATTACAAATCAAGCTAACAAAATCATCAGTAACAATAATTAAAAAGTTAAAATTGGTAATTATTTATATTCTCTAAAATTGTCTAAAACAACAATTTCATATTATAAAAAAGTAATTTCATTTTTAATATACTATGTACTTACAAAACTCTCTCAATTTTTAGTTAATAAAAGTCTTATTTGGAAGAACTAAGTTAATTCTTATTTTTAGACCAAGCAATTTTTAATTCAGTTAAATCACTGCCAATAGGATTTTAGTTTCCTGTGTTCCTGGTAATACACTAAACTTGTCTAGAATAAATGCTGAATTAACTTTCCTTTATGCTCTGACATCTTATGTAGAGTGGAAAAATACTTTATATAACAAAAGTCCTATTTGCTTTTATTTAATCAATATTTTACAAAGGAGAAAAGTCATTTCCACCTTAATGACATGAATCTATGTAAGATCAATTACTATCCTTTTTGTCTTTAGAGAACTTTTGTCTCTTAATTTATTTTTTGCCTTTAATGTCAACATATTACCTACCACATTCAATTGCTACCAAGTTCAAAATATAGCACTTCCGCCCCATCCACAGTTGAGCAGAGATGTAAACTGATAACGTAATACAAATTCATTACTTAAGTAACTTTTAAAAGTAAGTCATTTTTAACATCTAGTATACTTATAGTAACAGATTTGATATTTAAGTTTAAAAGAACACAAGACTCTTTAAAAGGCAGCTAGTGGGTCTGGCAAGTGGTGTGGTGGTTAAGGGTGCTGGACTCCCACCTGGCCGACCATGGTTCAGGTCCTGGACTTGGTGGCTTCCTTTCTCACTTTCCCTCTCTCTCTCACTCTGTCCTTCTTTGGTCAAATTAAAATAAAATAATAAATAAATAAAGTAAAATAAAATAATTATTAAAAAAATAGACTTATGACAACACAGAAAGGGATTGTGAATTGCTAAACCAACCCACAAAACTGAATAAGAAATCTAAGCTGTTCAGTATGTATTAGTTTACCTGTGACTATGATAATTCTTTGAAACACATGAAGGTTATGTCCCAAGGCTTTCAGAAATTCCCATATTTACACATCGGAAGGTCCTGGGTTTTTCTCCCGGGGCCTCCCTGTATACACAGGGCAAATGGACATGACTATGACCTGGGCTAGCTAAGCCTGGGGACGAATCATGGCAGGAGGACTCTGCTACAGGTGTTTCTCCCTTCTAGTCTTCTCTCTCTCTCTCTCTTTCTTTCTCTCTCTCCCCCTACCCCATGGAAGAAGTAAATAATCATGTT
>NW_006159834.1:674337-693536 GCF_000334495.1 Tupaia belangeri chinensis | reverse complement strand
AAAATATATATATATAATATTATATATATATTTTAAAGGGTGGTACAATGAGCACCCTAAAATTCTTTGCCTTGATCAAATGATTCTTTACATTTGGTCATATTTGCTTTAGATCTCTCTAAGCTGAAGGCTGTTACTGCTATTGTGGTTCTTTTCCAGATCCCTTTGAGAACAAGTCTCATATATGATGACCTTTAATTTCTAATTACTTCAGCATATTTCTTTTTATTGAGAGGTTTTTTTTTCGTACAGGGCACGTGCACTTGCCCAAGAGACAGAGAGATAGAAAGCAAGAAATCACCTCCCAGGGGGGATGGCCACACTGCAATCCCTTTTTCTCCATTCTCCTCTCGGGATCTTGGGCACACATGTGCTGGGCATGTGCGTGCCTGCCCGGTGTGAGTTTTAAGCCGCTGGGTCCAGGACTCAAACTGTGATCGACTATGTGAGAGTCCAGCGACATAAATATTACACCAGCATATTTCTCCTAAGAGCAAGGGTGCTCTCTTATATAACCGTGATGTAACTACAAACTCAGAAATTTAACAATGATATAGCACTGTTATCTTTTTTTTTTTTTTCTCCCCAGAGAGGTTTTTGCTATAGGGTGTGTGCACTTCCAGAAAGACAGAGAGACAGAAAGTGAGAAATCACCCCCTGGGGGAATGGCCATGCCGCAATCCCTTCTCCTCCATTCTCCTCTCAGGATCTTGGGCATGTACGCACATGCACCTGGCATGAGTTTAAGCTACCGGATCTGGGACTCAAACCACAGTCGACTACATGGGAATCCAACGACATAGCCATTACGCCAACTGCTGGTCCCCCAGCACCCTTATCTAACAGAGTCTACACTCAGGTTTCACCAACTGTCCGAATGACATCCTGTATAGACTCTGGTCAGGAGCCAGTCCAGAATCACATGTTGTGTTTAGCTGTCACTGTGATTATGTGCTCGGGAATTCCAAAGTATTCCTTGAGTAGAAGAAATCTACAGTAACAATCCCAAACACTGAATAAGTGTTAAACTGTTTTGATAAACTTACTTTGTTGTCGTTCTTTCCAGCAATTATTTCGAATATTAGTCACATAATCTTCTTCCACACTCTTTTCTACTTTTTGTAACAACATTCCTTTATATTCATTTTTAAAGTCCTTGTTGACATAATAAACAACGCCCAAGTTTTCTGTCTGCATTTTAATAGTTTGCCCTGATCCACTGTAAAAGACACATGATCATTATTTTTAAATTCAAATTGGACATTATAACCTGCTATTACAAATCAAGCTAACAAAATCATCAGTAACAATAATTAAAAAGTTAAAATTGGTAATTATTTATATTCTCTAAAATTGTCTAAAACAACAATTTCATATTATAAAAAAGTAATTTCATTTTTAATATACTATGTACTTACAAAACTCTCTCAATTTTTAGTTAATAAAAGTCTTATTTGGAAGAACTAAGTTAATTCTTATTTTTAGACCAAGCAATTTTTAATTCAGTTAAATCACTGCCAATAGGATTTTAGTTTCCTGTGTTCCTGGTAATACACTAAACTTGTCTAGAATAAATGCTGAATTAACTTTCCTTTATGCTCTGACATCTTATGTAGAGTGGAAAAATACTTTATATAACAAAAGTCCTATTTGCTTTTATTTAATCAATATTTTACAAAGGAGAAAAGTCATTTCCACCTTAATGACATGAATCTATGTAAGATCAATTACTATCCTTTTTGTCTTTAGAGAACTTTTGTCTCTTAATTTATTTTTTGCCTTTAATGTCAACATATTACCTACCACATTCAATTGCTACCAAGTTCAAAATATAGCACTTCCGCCCCATCCACAGTTGAGCAGAGATGTAAACTGATAACGTAATACAAATTCATTACTTAAGTAACTTTTAAAAGTAAGTCATTTTTAACATCTAGTATACTTATAGTAACAGATTTGATATTTAAGTTTAAAAGAACACAAGACTCTTTAAAAGGCAGCTAGTGGGTCTGGCAAGTGGTGTGGTGGTTAAGGGTGCTGGACTCCCACCTGGCCGACCATGGTTCAGGTCCTGGACTTGGTGGCTTCCTTTCTCACTTTCCCTCTCTCTCTCACTCTGTCCTTCTTTGGTCAAATTAAAATAAAATAATAAATAAATAAAGTAAAATAAAATAATTATTAAAAATATATTTAAAATAAAATAAAAGGCAGCTAGTAAGAAACAATTTTTGTAAAACTTCACTTAGCTACTTACGATCTGGGGTATAAGGAGTAGGGAGGATTAGAGACCATCAGCTGGCTTAATAATGACACGAGGATCAATACAATAATGGGCATCAGCTGGATAAACACAGAAAAACCTCCCTATAAGAGAAATCATCAAAGAATAACAAACTGTAAGTGTACTTGTCAACGACCCAACAACTATCATGCATGTTTAGAGGCAGAAAGAACATCTGAGACCATCTAGTTCAGGCCTTTCAATCTGCTTGATCATATCCACTTTCCAGGGTGATTCTTGAAAATACAACTTTACAGGCATATCATCCAGAGATTTTAATTTCAAAAACATGGATATAATTTGATCAGATGAAGAAATCCTCATTTATCTCATTCTTTCACACACAGAGACTCTCATGTTACAGTTTGCAAAACTATTTTTACCTTGGATTTGAGGGGGGACATCAGGGGGCTGATGAGTGGCAGAGCTTAGGCCCAGGTCTTTTCATTTCTAGTCTAGAGCTCTTTCCATTAAAACCCCTCCACACCATGTAATTTAATTGCTATAGTTACTAGGTGTAACTGCATCGAAACAAGTAAAGTTACTTACAAATCAAGTTTCTCAGCAAAACATGCATGGTGTAGCTGTGTCTTCACTAGACTCATAGCATACCAGACTTAGGGGGTTACTGCCCAACCCTCCCCACCCCGCCTATTAACCTTATTCCTACAATATCTTTAAGGGATTTTCTAGTCTCTATTGAACACCTCTGGTAAGGGCAAAGTCATTTCTTCCTAAAATAACTTGCCCTGTTTCCAGACAACTCTAATTGCCTTTCTTGAGCTGCATCCTGCCCTGCTGTGATTGGTAACCATATCATAAACATACATCTCCTCTTTCCTCTTCTCTTTCATGCCCACTGTGTCGATGCTGATGTTGATGGCTGTAACCAGCTCGTCCATTTGAAAAAGAATGTACACTACCTAGAAAATTAAAAAGGAAGCTTAAATTAAGGACAACAGTTATGATCAGAAAAATCAGATTTTCTTTTTCATTTTTCTTTAATGGTTTTAAATTACTAAAATAATGCATGATTATTTTGGGGGCTAAATGGTTATTGCCCTCTCTTCTTATGAGTGAAGGATAGACAGGAACAGAAATGACTCCTCCCAGACTCTGCCTTCTTTAAAGTAAGGTAGAAATTTCTTCTTTATGAAAACCCAAGTAAAACTGTGTAGAGTCAACCTCATTGTTAACATAATTCTAACTTTTGGTACTAAAACTGGCACTATTTTTCTGGTCATTACAGAGTCCTCTCTCAAACATGAACTTCAGAATGATATGCTTTATTTTATTGTACTTTTTCTAACTTTTTATATTCAAACACTGTATATCTGTACAAAATTAAAAATGAATTTTCTCAGCATAAATACCCTGTATGTTAGTCCAGTCAAAGAAACTTCCATAAACATTGTCATTAATAGACAAAAAAAAAAAGAAAAGAAAACCCAAGTAAGAGTTCCCCAACAACTACACACATAGAGGATTTTGTTGTGGATGCTTGTTTTCACAAGCTTTGGAAGACTACTCTGAAACTCTGCTCTCTACATTTATCAATGAATCATGAACTTATTGAGAAGTCAAAAGATAGCACTCCATTTTTTTTTTCAAAAATAACTATAATTTACCATGATGGTGGTAGACCACGGTTTACTAAAACAATTCCTTGCAGATGAACATTGAAATGGTTTTAAAATAAGCTGCATAATTAGAAACTGCTATCATTGGCAAAGTGAACTACATTGTAACTAGCAAAAGAACTGCAAACGATTATCAGAAGAAAATACACAATTACCCAAAGGACCTCTTACTGTTCCTAGCATATTCAGTCAATAATTTATATCTACACAGCCTCTTTCCTTCAAGAATGCTTAGCAAAATGTTCTATCAATGACCAGAATTTTTATCAATAACATTCTTAGAGGGCCACCTGGCAAAATTACACTGCTACATTTATAATGATTCTCCCGATTTTGAAAAGAATGTTTAACTCAGCCCCTTAAGTAAACGTGGTAAACAAGACTGGAGCTATCATTTTAAGCACCTTAGAGGAGCAGGTCTCTAAGAAGATACATTTCTTAACAAATGACTCACAGCAAGTCTTAAGTAGAGTTAACTACTACTTATGTTACTGCTGTAAAATTTGGTTTGTAATATCACTTCAATATTTAACTTTGATAGTTTGGTTCGAGTAGCTATTTCGATTTTAATGCAATTTAAAAAACTCAACGGAGCCAGCAGGTGGGGTAGTGGTTAAGGTGCTGGACTCCCATGTGGCCGACTGTAGTCTGAGTCCCTGATCCAGCAGCTTGAAAATCTCACATGTATGCGTGTGCATGCGTGCCCAGAATCCCAGCAGGAGAATGGGGAAGAGACCGTGGTATGCCATTCCCCGGGAGAGGGGGGTTTTCTCACTTTCCCTCTCACTGTCTCTGTCTCTGGAAAGTGCATGTGCCCTGTGACAAAAAAAGAAAAACTGGACAATTTCTATAATACCTATGAACCAGACTCTTTTTATTGAAAACGAAATACAGATGAGGACTGCCACATGCATTAGCACTCTGTAATATTTTAATAAACTAAGATCTCCAGAGAACTAATGTCCAATAGTCATCAAGGGTTTAAGATACATCCCGTGATTGTTAGTACTCACCGAAGATACTGCCCCTGGATGTCCAGCTTGTACACCTTTTCTTCAGCTTTATAGAAAATATGAAATATAGCTACCTTTTATTTTCTTAAATTAAAATATGTTCTAGGAAAAACGGCAAGCTAAACTGAAAGTAAACCTACTATTTCTCTCCTGCCCTCATGAAAATCATCACACTGTGAGACCACAAGATTACAAGGCTACAGAAACTACAGGACAGAACCGAGCTAAATCTCTAAATCACCAACTGGAGGTAAAGACCTCTAGCTTCGTAAAATAAAAAATTTATAATTAACACTAACTTACCTGAAGGGAAACCGCCTCCAAAAAATATATTAAACAAGTCTTCCGGAGTGATGTCTGCTTCGCAGCCTCTGTGGAAATTGAACCTGCCGTTGTTTTGGTGATTGCAAGCTTGCTCTTCACTGCCCGTGAGGTCATACTGTTTCCGTTTTTCTGGATTGCTTAAAACAGCATAAGCGTTTCCAATCTCTGAAAAAGTCGTGAGCGACAGTTGGTAAGCAAAGGTTTTCCATTATAAAACACTGGGGCACATGAAAACTACTACAGTGTTACCAGAGAAAGCTACTTAAAATTAGTGAAGAAAACCGTAAAACATGAATACGACCTTTCATACCAGTTAGAAGTCTCTGCAGTGCCTTGGAAACAGAATTGTCCACTTCCCTTTCTTAATATCGTGCTTCATCCCTAGAGTCCTTCCTCTTCCTTTTTGAGTACTCTAATCTAAACATTCATCAAGGTCATTCAAATGAATAACAATAGCAAAAGCGATCATTTTTTGAGCACCTATTAACTGCTAAGCTCCACACTCAATACTCTATTATAGTATCCATTTTATCCACTTCACAGATGAGGACCAAGGCTCAAAAAACTTAAGTAACTTGCTGAAGGTAGAGTCTTCATAAATCTTTTTTTGTGCTCTGGTGCCCAGAGTGAAGTATTCTTTCATTATATTTCTGAACAATTTAAAATAGTAAATGCCATGAGGTAAGGAACTTGTCTGTTTTCACTGTAATATCCCTAGGGTCCACCATAAAGTCAAAAACGTTTCTGAATCAATGCACACAGTCCCTTAGCCTTTCTATCCCATTTTGATTTCATATTTATTTATAAATAAAGAATTCTTCTATTTCCCACTTCACAGTCCCATGTCCAAAAGAGGCAATGGTATGTTACCAGAATGTCTTCTGAAGGCAGTTAAGAGGAAGCTGTAATGCTCTGAATCTAAAGGCAGGAACTACCGTATTCTTATTTTGACACTCCTAATAAATAATTCATAAACATAGTTTGCTTCTTAAACTAGCTGCAAGCCTTTGGAAATACAGGCTATTTTAAAAATACTTTTTGGATTCCATGTGGTGGCTGCTGTTAAGTACTGACCAAGCAAATACGATGGTCATTGGACAGCTGATTCACGCGGAAGTGAATTTTACACAGATACTCTGGAGGTTTGCTTCTGAAGGGCTTCCTAAACTGGAACTGGGGGATAGCGTACAACTGGTCTGCAAATTCTGTTGTGTGAAATTCGATGGGTGGCCCATCTACCTGAGATGTTTCTCAACTTTCTTCACACGCTCAGAGAGATCCGTGACTCTAAGATGCAGCCATGACTTCGCTATTTCAGTGAGAATGTACTGACCCACACGCACGCACGCACGCACGCACACACGCCCGGCGTGAGTTTTAAACCACCAGGTCCGGGACGAGAATTGCGGTAGACTACGCGGGAGTCCAGTGACATAGCCATTATGCTAACTGCTGGTTTCCGACAGGGTATTAGCTTTAAATCATGGGCAGCCACATGGGACCCAGATCTCTTAAGCACTAGGTCTTGGGCTGGTCCTCTCTCTTCTAGCACACAAGGCAGTTAGTGTCATAAATGTCCCTGCAGCACTGCTTTTAGCTGGTCCTCTCAAATTCTGACAAGCTGCATTTTTATTTGTATTTAGGTCAATTTTTAAAAAATTTATTTTAAAACTTTTTCTTTGACCCACAGATTATTTATTCATCTGCTGTTCAGTTTCCAAGTAATTCTATGTTTTCCTACTGTTTTTTGTTGTCAATTTCTATTTTGATACCACATTTTAAAAAGATGTGTACATATACTGAATATGTCATTCTATATGTAAATAAAATATTAGGTCATCAGATAAGTCATGACATATTTTTCTACATTTGTCTATGCAAAATATGTCATGACTTTCCTGACAACCCAGAATTTTTGCTTGAGAAGCTTACACTGCTAACTGGAACGACAAAGCAGCCACATGAACTTTCAAGAGTTCCTTTAGTACACTCTTCCTGAGAATAATCTTCTATTTCGAAAGCTTTACAAAACAAGTGAAAACACCTCTTCTATCTAATTTAATTCCCTAAACCAATTAACTGTCCTTCTTCTATTTCTGAAGAAAATAAAAAGCGAGTGCTTTCCATGTTCTATAACAAGTGTCTCGGTAATTATAGAGCTACCAATCTATACTTTAGCTTTTATATAAAAGACAAAAGCATTGTCTTTGCTTAGAAATAAACAGCTTAGAATTCCAAAAATGGAAGTTAAGACCAATAGTTAAAAATAAAATCCGATGATTCAGAAGGTAATGACACGAGCCTGGGTGTTAAATGAATGAAACCTGCCATCTCCATGTGATGGAGATTACTTACTGTAATATTTTCTAATAAGCTACCTTTGGCCCAAGCATCTGTGGATCACAACTGAGGTTCTATGCAGTTTCCATTCAATGAAAGATGGGCTCACCCACCACCTCCCTCTTCTGATCCACTCTGGGACTAATAAATTGGCATTCTGATTTACGGAGAGCCTCCTGTGTATTATTATAATATGAGCCTCTCCCCTAGAGATGAATCACCTCCTGGCATGGCAATAAATACTAAGTTTCTAGTTTTGCAAAGTAGAGCATTAAACTCTGAAATGTACCGCACCAATGGCCAACCACTAGCTGGCTTACTGAGTGACATTTATGTTGCTCCCCTGTTCAAAATGTAACACACTGTAGAAACAGCACATCCACTTAGTGCTATGCCTAGACCAATAATGGTAATGTGATTTCAATACAAGATGGGAGAAAGACATATTGATAATTTAACATTCTTCATGTTAATGAAGATTTAATATTGAAATCACATAGCAGATCACAAATATACAAATAACTCACTGCCAAAATATTTTTAAAAACTGACATTTTAAATTAAATGCTTTTAACTCATAATGTGGAATTTTTTAACTTTGCAGGGAATATATATTAATTAGCTGTTTAAAGATTTCAGCTGCTTTTTCAAGGCACTCTTGTGACTCCATATATAAAAAGCATTGTGAGTTTGTTTAAAAGAAATTAGGCTCCAGCAATAAAACATTTTTTCTATTTGAAAATTTCATCAGAAATTTCCCAACTTTGTGTATACTATACAAGTAGAAATTAACCTATGTGCCACTGTCTGGGTTATTTTTGTTTAATAATGGAAGGTGTGCATTTGAAGGCCAGAAAATGATTGCACTATGTTCTGGATATATTTTTCAGAAATGTGATTTTTAAGTTAGAATTTCTGAGTATAGTAACATTTTAAAAATGATTTTGCTAGAGGGTGCATGAGAAACAGAAGAGACACAGAGAGAAAGAAAACACATGCATAAATCTGCCCAGTTTATCTCTCAAGCCACCAGGGCCAGGACTTGAACTGAAGAGTTGGTCAAATGGGATCTGTTGCTTTAGCCACCAGGCCATAGAGCCAGTCCTTTGAATAAACTAACTTCCCTGTATTTCCTTCTTTCCTTCCTACCTCTCTCTATTTCTTTTTTCTCTAATTTATCAGAGAGTGCAGGCACTCACAAGAGAGAAAAAGTGAGAAAGCACCCCTTGGGGGGGATGGCCACACCACAATCCCTTCTCCTCCATTCTCCTCTTGGGATCTTGGGCATGCATGCACATGCGCCTGGTGTGAATTTTAAGCCACCAGGTCTGGGACTCCATACGTGTTCAACTATGTGGGAGTCCATTATGTCATCTGTTGGTCCCATCAATATTGTTTTTAAAATTTGACTAGAGTTGACAGAGAGAGGGAGGGAAAGTGAGAAAGCAAGCTGCCAGGCCCAGCACCTAAACCGTGGCTGGCCATGTGGGAGTCCAGCACTTTAACCACCACACCACCTGTTGCTCCCTCAAAACAATCTTCACAGCATTTTTATAGAAGACCAATTGAGTCGTCTTTTGGGAACATTTTGAAAATAAGTATCTCCTTCATGTTATTCCAAGACTGCAACATTTTACTGTAAATTTTATACACTGGGTCTTGAATGCCAAATTCATGAGAATGAACAATCACAAATTTAAGCATTTCACTATGAATCAGACATGTACTATTACAAATAAGTTATATTTAAGAAAATAAGAAATTAAGAAATAATTTCTTTGACATCTCTTTACTAAATTGGCAAGAAATTGAAAGCACCCTGAGAAAAAAATAAGTATTAGGCAAGTGGAAAGAAACTAATTTTTAAAAGAAAAAAAAATCACATTGGTTAGAACTACATATAAAAATGTAAAAATTGGCCAATTTAATACAAATGTAAGGACACTGAAGAGATAGCTATGCATTCTAATACTCCAACTCTAGATAGTCTCTGGTGTATTAAGAACTCTGTTTTGAGGGGCTAGCATGTGGTTAACGCACTGGACTCCCACATGGCCAACTGTAGTTCAAGTCCTGGACCTGGCTGCTTGCTTTCTCACTTTTCTTGTCCGTCCCTGTCTCACTCTGGTGAGCGCATGCACCCTATAGTAAATTAATAATAGTAATAATAAAAGTAAGTAAATAATTATTTTTTAACCTTTTTTTTTTTTTTGGAGAGGTTTTTGCTATAGGGTACGTGTGCTCGCCAGACAGACAGAGACAGAGAGACAGAAAGCGAGAAATCACCCCCCAGGGGGGATGGCCACGCTGCAATCCCTTCTCCTCCATTCTCCTCTCGGGATCTTGGGCACGCACGCACACGCGCCTGGCGTGAGTTTTAAGCCACCGAGTCCGGGACACGAACAGTGGTCGACTACATGGGAATCCAGCAACATAGCCATTACGCTAACTGCTGGTCCCCAGTAAATAATTATTTTTAAAAATCCCCAAACCTTCCATTTTGTTTTCAGTTCACTTGGAACCAGATGGCAATATGCTAGAAGTTCACAAAGAGTCATTATCCCACTTGTGACAATTTGTTTGTGGCAAACTAGAAAGCACGCATGAATACCTAGAAAAGTTACTTCAGGCTGTGTCAAAACTGGCATCCTGCTTTTTTTTTTTTTTTCTTTGCTATAGGGTGCTGCACTTGTCAGAAAGACAGAAAGAGACAGAGAGCTAGAAAGTGAGAAATTACCCCCCATGGGGGATGGCCACACCGCAATTCCTTCTCCTCCATTCTCCTCTTGGGATCTTGGGCACGCACGCACATGCGCCCTGTGTGAGTTTAAGCCACCGGGTCTGGGAATCAAACCACGGTCGACAACATGGGAGTCCAGAGACATAGCCATTACACTAACTGCTGGTCCCAAAACTGGCATCCTGCTTTTGTGAAGCCCAAGTGCATCTGTTTAGCTGTGGGTATAACAAGTTAATTCTGAAGTTGTTGGTTTTTTTTTTAAGAATTATTTTATTTTACTTTATTTATTTTAGTTTGCCCAGAGATGGGGAGAGAGAGAGAGAGAAAGACAGAGAGAGCAAGCAAACTGCCAGGTCCGGAAATCAAACTGCGATCGGCCATGTGGGAGTCCAGCACCCTTAAACACCAAGCCACCTGCTGGCCCTAATTCTGAAGTTTTAAAAGATGTCACAGACCTTTACTTATGCTGGTTTCTGAATGCACTGGTACAAATGCAGAATTTAATACTTGGAAACACTGTACAATAAAGTGGCTGAGGAAAAGAGCGTAGTAAAATTGCTTCGAAACGGTTACTTTACTTTTAAAAGCATCTGTGGCCCCAGGTGCGTGGTTTTTGTCTGGGTGAAACTTCAGAGCGAGCTTCCTGTAAGCTTTTTTCAAATCTTCATCACCAGCATCTTTCGTAACTCCAAGGACTTCATAGTAGTTTTTACATTTGTTTATGCTGTGAACAAGAAAGTGTGTTATAACATAAATGTCACGATAGCACTTTATGTGATAGCTCTAACTCATGACTTACAAGAATAGTATAAAAACTATCTGTGGATTGTTTTCTCAAAGTCTAATGATGGCTTATCCCTTTTAAGGGTCAGTTTGCTTCATTCTCTTTTTTTGAGGGTGGACCACTCCTCTGACCTGGTCTTCCAGTCTAAGGAGAGTATGCCAAGACAATGTCTTCAGTGCAGTGGCTACAGGTACAGAGAAGTAAAGCAAAGTCTGTCACTGTGGGTGAAGGACAGAGCACATACTAAAACGACAAGATAGGAACAATTTTAAAACACTCTCAAGTGGATAAAGGAATTCTATTTCTCATCTAATGTATGTCACAGCCAAGAATGAATATGCACACGCTCTAAGAACTTTGTTCTTGCATAATGTATAACAACGCTAACCAAGTAGCCAAGTATAGAACATGTAAACTAATTACAGCATCCTTTGGTTTAAATGTCAAGGTAAGTTAATTCAGTCCAGTTATGCCAAAGAGAATTCATCTGTGTCATTCTCTAAAGCAGATAAAATCACATGACACTCAAAAATGTTTGTTACACCAGTTTTCATTGCGATGAGCATATTCTCAAGAATTACTTACAAAGATTTAAGGCCTGGAGTCTTTAAAGTCCGTTAGGAATAGAAAAGAGAGATTATGAGCGGAGGAGAGAACGCCAAGTACCTCTGGATGCCAGCGTTTCCCCATGACCTAATAAAAACTGCTTTGACAAAGCCCGTGGTACATCTTAAACACCTTTTGTAGAATATCTGCAACTGCGGGTGTGTTCCATGTGTGGTTGACTTGATGGCGGAGGTAGTAACGTGTAGAATGGCATAAGGCACAGCCGGTCACCAGCAGCAAAACTGCCAAAACCAACCCCAAGTTTTCAGAGACAAAAGTGATTGTATTCTACTGTTGAATGCATTAATCACCGTGCTTGGCTCACGACAGACTCTCAGTAAATATTTCTGGAATGAGTGGACTTAGCTCTTCTTTTATCTATTTAGTTTTTACATTTTGCTATAGGGTATGTACATTTGCCAGAGAAAGAGAAAGAAAGTGAGAAAGCACACCCCACGGGGAACTGGTCACCCTCAGTCTCTTCTCCATTCTCCTCTCCAGATTTGGGTACACATGGCAAAACAGGGGGTCCAGGACTCAAACCACACAGCTGGCCATGAGGGATCCTGCCACCTTTACCACCATGCCACCAGCTCTCCTTTCATAGGGGAAGTACTCATCATGTATTATATGAACTGGGAGTAAAAAAGCGAAGATGTTCTAAAAGGCTGTAGAAACATTCTTATACGCCCATCAATAAAAATCTGTCATACAGTTTTATTTATATTAATAATAAAAATTGGATTTTTTTTATTTTAGATACTTAAAAACATTAATACAAGGCACTTTTATTAAAAGAAACAAACCAACCAACCAACCCACGGCATTTCCTCTAGTCAGTAGTGTTTATTTACCGCTACTGCTCCCAGACAGCCCTGTAGGCACATGAGACTTACAGCAAACAGCAGAGAACGTTCCCTGCCGTTCCCTTCTGGACTCACTGGCCTAGAGAGGTTTAGAAATCAGGTGATAGAACACCTACTGTGTGCTAGGTACAGGTCCACAGTCCATATCCAGGTTCCAATATCCACAATGCTCTGAAAAGTGAGTTATTCTATAACTACTTTGACTACAAAAAACCCTGACTTTTTAGAGGTAAAATCTGATCTAAATGGATGTGAAGCTGCTACAGAGTCTCCACTTACCCCACCTAAGTGTGAATATTTATAAAATGTTCTGCTATGTGCTGCTGCCCCAGACCCTGCTGAGGGTATAGAATGTGTAATATATTCTCCTTATTGCTTTTCTAAAATATGAAGAATTCTGAATTCCAAACTATATCTGATCCCAATATTTCACATAAAGATGTGTAGAATTTTATTGTGCTGATTATTTTACACAACTATCTCATTTATTATTCACTGGGGAGATATTTTTACTATTTAACCAGTAAGAAAGTGAAGGCTAGGAATTGTCAAGTGAACTGCCTAAAGTGATATAACTAAGTAATAAATGGATCTAGGATTTATTTCTTTAACAAAAATTTACTAAACATTTACTCTGTGCTAGGCAGTTTTGGATGCTACAGTGGTGAATAAAACTGTTTAAAAATCCCTAATCACATTACATTTATAATTGGTAGAGTAAGATAAGCAATAAACAAATATAGATGCAAAATACAAAGTCTATCATATGGTGATAAACATGTGGAGAAAAACAGAGTGGCGAAGGGGAATGGAGAATGGAGAACGAAGGGCAGGCCCGACCAGAAGGCCCTGTTGCAGTGGTACAGGGAGAAGGGGTGCTGCTGTGTGATGCTGGAGGACACACGGGAAGGCTCTGGTTGGGTCCTGGGTCTACCTGAATATGCAGGGGCCCCACTGGTGTGTTCATGAGTCTGGTTGACTATAGGGCTCAAAGGAGGATAGCAGCAAGAAGATCCTGTCAGGGGTTTGCACATTTGTCTGTTTTTCTCTCTCTCGCACCATCTCAAGAAGGAAATAAATAAACTCTAAAAGAGAAGGAAAAGAGCCCCTTCACATTTTCTTTCTATTTCCTTTCTTTTAGAGTATTATTTTTGTTTTGTTTTGTTTTTGTTTTTGTTTGTTTGGTTGGTTTTTTTTTTTTTTTTGTTTTGCTATAGGACACATGTGCTCACTGGAGAAAGACAGAGAGATGGAAAGACAGAGAGAAATGACCCCGAGGCGGGATGGCCATGCCATAATCCCTTCTCCTTCATTCTCCTCTTGGGATTTTGGGCATGCACACACACGTACCTGGTGTGAGTTTTAAGCTGTTGGGTCCAGGACTTGAACCACAGTCGACTACGTGGGAGTCCAGTGACATAGACATTACACCATCTGCTGGTCCATCTATTTCCTTCTTACAATCAGTTTTAAGCAGACTTCTTTTTCCTAGCTAACTAAAAACACTTCTGGTGCTCTGAACACTTCTTCTCTGCCTCTCTTGTTAGCTATTGAATAGTTTCTATAATTTCTTGAGACCTTGCCATTTTCAAGAACCCGTATTTCTCAACACCAGGTTTGCTGCCCCTCTTATATACTCCTAGAGCCCTCCGAACCTAGCCTCCTCCCAACAGTACCACATGTATGGGAGCTGCCTGGTTACTTGTCTCCCTACTCTTCTAGACGATGCATAGGCTCTAGGAAGGAGGGGGTTGTGTCTGTTTACTGTAGTGATGGATGGATGGATAAACTGTTTCAATCCAAGGGCAGAAGTGGTGGGGATCTAGATTATTATGTCCAGGTCAAAAGTGATTAATAGCTAGTAAAGAAAATGTAGAAAATGTAGTCGGCACCAAAACTCAATTTGAAATAGAGGAGAGTCGAATAATAGACATGAAACAGTTTATGAGTCAAGGAACAGGGCTAAGAACATGGCAGATATTCCTTGGATGCAGAAAAAAAAGGTAGTGACATTAACTAAATACTGAACAATCTTAAAGCCATTCATTACTACCTGGTTTAAATGCTTAAGATGTTTAATTATATTCTAGAATTGCCCTCTAAAATTGATCTGTTGATATTTTCTGGGCACAAGAAGCTTGGCAACAGAAAAACGCAGGAGAGAAGAGGGTGGATAGTGTAGGAAAGACAGCCTAGAATTTCCAATAGTCTACACGTGGGTCATAAAACTAAGAATTGCTGCAGAGCCAAAAAAAGGCTAGATAAGAGAAACAATTACTTCACTAACTCTTAGCTATTACTAGCTCCAACAAGATCTTCTTTGCACTGAATTTTTCATGATATATTAGAGGAGAAATTCTTTTTTTTTAAATTTTTTTGGAGAAGTTTTTGCTATAGGGCGCGTGCGCTCGCCAGACAGAGAGAGACAGAGAGACAGAAAGCGAGAAATCACCCCCCAGGAGGGATGGTCACACTGCAATCCCTTCTCCTCCATTCTCCTCTCGGGATCTTGGGCACGCACGCACACGCGCCTGGCGTGAGTTCTAAGCCACCGGGTCCGGGACACGAACCACGGTCGATTATGTGGGAGTCCAACAACATAGCCATTACGCTAACTGCTGGTTCCCTAGAGGACAAATTCTTGAGAAGCCAGCAAAAAGCCATAAAGTCATCATCACTAATGGACAGGCCGAAAGCTATATATTTCAAGTAATGCTCCAAATATAATCATTCAGCCACTTCTGCCAAGCGGAATGAGAAATCACCATTCATGCATCTACTTTAATCCACGTAGTGGTTGCTCATGCTCCTATTCACCAGCCATGTGTGCTTGCCACACTTTACAATCTGCTCCTTCCTAAAAGATTCAAATCTTTCCTAGCCTCGTCAGATAATTTTGGAAAAAAAGGAAAAGAAATTCAGGCCAGCCAGTAGCATGGTGGTTAAGGCAGCTGGATTCCACATGGCTGACTGCACAGCTCAAGTCCTGGACCCAGTGGCTTGAAACTCAACACACTGGTTGCATGTGTGAGCATGCCCTGAATCCCAAGAGGAAAATGGAGGAGAAGGGATTGCAGCATGGCCTTCCCCTCTAGGGAGTCTTTCTCACTTTCCCTTTCTCTGCCTCTAGAGAACACATGGGCCCTATACCAAATTGAAAGGAAGGAAGGAAGGAAAAAAGGCAGACAGACAGACAGACAGAAAGAAAGTTAGTTGATTAAAAAGGGGAACCCAATACCTATCTTACAGGGGAATATTGTACAACGAGGCTAAAAAAAGATTTGTCTGGAGTTCAAGAATGAGAAAAGCAGGTCTGGGCCATCCACTGCATCTTCTTTCACGTGCATGACAACACAGCGGGTGAGAAAGGTCATCTTTCTCTTTTTCTCATATGCTGAAGCTGATTACTTAAAAAGACTCCAATATTTAAGAAAAAAATATTTATTCATGAAACAAAAAGTGATTTATTTTATAGGTTTAACAAACTGATTTATTTTTATTTAAAGAACTGGAGATTTGGAGCCAGTGTGGTGGTTAAGATGCTGGACTCCCACATGGCCGTCCATGGTTCAAGTCCCAGACTTGGTGGCTTGCCTTCTCTCTCTGGTCAAATCAAAAAGAAAAAAAAAATTATAGTAGTAATAATAAGTAAAATAAATAATTGTTTTTTTTTAAAAGAACTGAAGCTTAAATAGAATTCAAATCTCCATAATCAAAACACCTTCAGAAATGTGAAGAAGTGCTTCTATTTGGAAAATATAATGACACCTCAGTTAATGATCTCTTACAGTTCTTGTACAGTTTGTAAATATTAGACGATTTTTAATAGACTAAATGTTTCTTCAAATAGAGTCTATATCAGTTTTTTCTCCATTATTTTTTGAAGTATCCAGCTCAGACAACGAATAAATACTGCTTAGTTTTGGAGTATATGGAGTTTACGAGTTACCCACTCTTTCTCCTGTTTTTTTTTTCACTCTTTCTCCTGTCTTACTGTAAGCTCGCTCGTACTTATGCAATGGAGGCAGCATTATTGCATGGCTTCTCCCCATTGAGCTAACTTGTCACTGAGCAACTGGTTTGCATAATCGTGCTAACCAACAGAATAACTTGGCTTTCTTCAGAAAAATCCCCTGTGTACGGGTAAAGCAAAAAACAAAACGTACGGCATGTGTTTGCTGGTGATCTGTTCCTTCACCAAAGCAACGCCTATGAAATCTAATACCACGAGTAAGTGTTACATGATTCACCTAAGCAAGTCACATAAAGTATAACTTAAAAGATTCTCTTAAGGAATGTTGCAATCACATTTAGTCCCCAAAGGGGGAAAACTACTTTGTTGTTTTTTTACTTTGTTGTAATGTGTGTGTGTCCTCTGGAGACAGAGAGGGAAAGTGAGAGAGAGAGAGTCAGAAATCACCCCCAAGAAGGAGGGCCACCCCCAATCCCTTCTCCTCCATTCTCCTCTTGGGATTTTGTGCACACATGCACAGGTGCCTGGAGTGATTTTCAAGCTGCCAACTCTGGGGCTCAAATCACACTGTTGCCTATGTGAGATCTAGCTGCCTCAATACCCATGCCATCTGGGGGCCCCATAAAAGTACGTTTATTTAATAATCTTTTTTTTTTTTTTTTTTTGGAGAGGTTTTTGCTATAGGGTGCAGGCACTTGCCAGAAAGAGAGTGACAGAGAGACAGAAAGCGAGAAATCACCACCCAGGGGGATGGCCACACTGCAATCCCTTCTCCATTCTCCTCTTGGGATCTTGGGCATGCACGCACACACACCCAGCATGAGTTTAAGCCACCGGGTCCGGAACTCGAATCGCAGTCAACTACATGGGAGTCCAGCAACATAGCCATTATACTAACTGCTGGTCCTATTAATAATTATTTTTTAAAAAGGTATAATAAAATAGCTGACTAGAGAATCAATTTCTAATACAGGTATATCCTCAGCTAATTCTTCCACACATAAAGAATTCATAGTCTCAGATGTGGCTGGGCTTCCAGCGCTAGCTCAGTAATCTCCCCAACCCCTGTGCTCTCCTCCTCTGTAAATACTCTGTGTTTCTACCACTCTCTTCAGGTTCTCACCACAACACTTCTTCTGCCTTTCACATGACAACTTTGTCTCAATTTCACAGAGAAGACAGAGGCAAACAGCCAGCAACTCCCTCAATGTACCTGTCCCCATCTGTCCAACCCGGGGTCACTACAAACCTTATCTATCCTCACCATCATCTTTCTTTCTTCCATCTTCAAGCTGTCCCCCAGCTAAAGCCAGGTCCTCTGGGCTCTGAAGAAACACACAGAAGTGCATGAGCGTATGCGCACGCACACACACACACACACACACACACACACATACACACACACAATCCATACCCAAACAACAGAAATATCATTGATCTTCCTTTCTTCTTTCTACCACACCTTGAGCTAATCCTCTTTTTTAAGACTAAATACATAAAAGAAATAAAGAGATTTTTAAAAAGTTGTACAAGATTTAGGAGATTCCTATTCTCCAGTACTTTCAAACCACAACTTTTTGGTGAAACTTCCAAATATGTAAGTGATTCTATAGTCTTTCTTACATAAATAAATAAATCGCAAAAATCAAATGTAATACAATTAACTCTGAGTCCTTCGTTAAGAATATTTTGTCCTGTGACCAGCAGATGATGTAATGGTTACATTGCTGAACTCTCAGGTAGTCAACCATGGTTTGAGTCCCAGACCCAGTGGCTTAAAACTTACGCCAGGTGCATGTGCGTGCGTTCCCAAAATCCCAAGAGGAGAATGGAGGAGATGGGACTGTGGTGTGGCCATCCCTGCTGGGGGCTGATTTCTTGCTTTCTGTCTCTGTCTCTCTCTGTATCTCTGGGGAGCATGCGTCCTAGAGCAAAACAAAACAAAACAAAACTCTCTTTTAAAAAAAAAGAAACAAAACTCTCTTAAAAAAGAAAAGAAACAAGACAAAAAAACAAACGTAAGTAAAGAATATGTTGTCCTAGGGCCAGCAGGTGGCGTGGTAGTTAAAGGCGCTGGATTCTCACATGGCCAAGTGTGGACCTGGCAGCTTGCTTACTCACTTTCCCTTTCTTTCTCTCTCTGGTCAAATTAAAAAATAATAATAACAAATGGAATTAAATAAATAAATAAATATTAAAAACATTAAAAAAGAATATGTTGTCCCAATATAAATTATGATGATTTGTAACAAGACAATATAATTTGTTTTAGCATGTGTTTCCAGGAACTTGTTGCAGCACACTACTAACTTGTTTTTTCCTGAAAGAAATTCAGAAAAATGTGATCATAATGTGATCACACTCAGATAAAATGTTACAATCCACTTTTAGCATTTAAATAGACCCCCAAAAAAGCAAAACATAAATATACTGACATATGATATTTTTAAAATTAAGATATGATGACAAATTACCTTCCTGATAAATAAGACCTATGTCTCAAAACACACTTAAACTACAAATTATAGTAAGTAAAAATTGAGACTAAAGAAAAAAAGGCTGAGAAATAAAAGTAAGATATAGAAAGAAAAAGATGAGGAAAGGCAAAAGAGAAACAGAGTTAATCGAACTA
>NW_006159834.1:656580-674306 GCF_000334495.1 Tupaia belangeri chinensis | reverse complement strand
CGCTCTTCACTTGCGTAGTTCGCTGTACTGTATTTACTCTCCTTGGGAATCTCCTGATTAATCACTGTTCAGAGGACTTTGTTCTCAAACTCTAGCTTCCCTAGGAGAGCAGCATCAGTGTATCTGTAGTTTCATTAAGCTGTAGTAAGAATGAAAACAACGGTCTTTTCTGTAGTTTCATACTTAGAATCTCATTTTGTTTCTCATTTATGAAATTAGTAAAAGGTAGATTTTCAAAACCCAGTGCATAGTTTTCAACTCTACCTAATCCTTCTGCTCTGAGAAGTATATCATGAAGTAAAACGAAAACACAAAAACAGAATAATCAGAATAAAAGTATTAAAAAGAGAGATTCTCATGGTATTTGCATACACATAAAGATAGCCACAAGAAAAGAAAGAAATGGAACAGAAACTCATTAATGTAAGTAGGAAATCGACAGTGCTGTTGCTGTCAGCCTCTTATATGAAATTCTCCCACGTTCATGAACTATGTAAGACAAAACTGGCTTTTATCCTCTTTCAATATTGCTACCTAAGCAATCAATTATATTAAGACTGAAATAATATCTCTTTAAAAAATTATCTGGAAGAAGCTTTATAATTTAAAGATGCTTCAAAAGATAGAACCTGGGGCCAGAAGACGACATAGCGGCTAAGGCATTGGACTCTCATGTGGCTGGCTGCAGGTTGAGTCCTGGACCCAGAAGCTTTAAAATGACACTGGGCATGTGTGCGTGCGTGCCCAAAACCCAAGAGGAGAATGGAAGAGAAGGGACTGATTGCAGCTTGGCTGCATACGCTCCCTCCCCCCCCTCACCGGGGGATGATTTCTCACTTTCCCTCCCGCTGTCTCTCTCTCTCTTTGGCAAGTGCACACATCCTATGGCAAAAATCTAAAAGCAAAAAATAAAATAAAAGATGGAACCTTCCACAGAGCTGGTATGTTACAGACTGATTTATAAAGACTATGTAGCACAATACACACCCAGAGGTCAATTCCTTGACGTCTGTTTTTCTATTAAATTATATTTCAAATACTGCTTTTAGGTGTAACATTAAAAAATTACATGAGCATCAGTGATGACTGAGGTACAAAGCACGTTGCTCCTACCTGAGAACTCCGTCTACTTGGTCTTTGGTGTAGCCTTTTCCACTCTCCCCACTACCAGACGTGCTGTCCTTTGTGCAATTAGACTTGCTTTGATCACCACTCCCTGACGGTTTTCGGCAATGAGGGCTATTTCCAGCTGTGCTTCCATTTTTCATAATTATTTCCAACAGTGCTGTAGAAAGATAAAGTATATTGTGCCTATTTACATCAAGGTACATACACAAGATCTTGACAAGGAAGTGACAAGGCAGACAAGTTACAACCTGTGTTCTCCAAAGAGCCACCGTGGGTGGGGTCTTTTTAGATAGCAAGCAGCCCTTACATACTTAACTGTTTACAGAACACTGATTACCATTTAGAAATAGAACGTTAAGAGATTTAACATTGGTGAAAGAGACAGAGCAGAGGGAGATGGAAAAAGAGAAGAAAAGTGAAAAATCACCCTCTGGGGGGATGGTCACACCCACAAGTCCTTCTTCTCTATTCTCCTCATGAGATTTTAGGCACCACACACATGCAAACGGGGTGGGTTTTAAGCTTCCCAGTCTCGGACTCAAACTGAACATTTGGTCATGTGGAATCCAGCTGCCTTAACCTAAACACAATCTGCTGGTCCCCTAAGTAAACAAACTTTAAAAAAAGAAATTTAATGTGAATAACATGAAATTACTATATTCAAATGTTTATGAACCACTTCTGTCATATTATAGTCAAACTGCAGAGTACCAGAGAAAAAGAGAGAGTTTTCAAAGAAGCCAATGAGATCGCCCATAAAGAAACAGAAATTAGATTTCCTGTTTATTTCTCAACAACAACAATGGGAGTCAAAAGACAGTGGAGTATTCAAAATGCTCATAAAATTATGAGAGGACTTCAAAGAGTATGCAGAAAAATGGAATTAAAATAGGAGCTAATTTGGTGCAAAAATGTTGAAATTCGTGGTTTTTTAACAAGATATATTTTTCATAAACCTTTAGAAGACCCCTTGTATAACTGTCTACTTGAATTCTGCAATAATTTTCCAGAAACTGCGTAAGATAAAAACATGTTCAAAGAAATGAAAACTGAGAAAATCTGCCACTAAAGGGCTTGCATTAGGCCAGCAGCAGTGGCCCAGCAGTAACACGACACTGCAATGCTGGGGTCCATGGGTTGGTCCTGGGTTTGCACCTGAGGTCTCCCTGTACACTCTGGTGTGCATGTGCCCATAATCCTTGTGGCATGAAGACCCTACTGAGGCTCCTGTCTCTGTCTCTCTCTAAAGAAACAACTTTTAAAAAGGGAGAAAAATATATGTAAAACTTAAAAAGTTTTAAGACTCATGAGAGGATTCGGTAATATATACATTTCAAGCATAAGAAAACGTATTTAGAGAGGCTACCATGCAAAAAATAAATGGACGAACACTGTGGTGGATGTATGAGTAAATCTACACACTGAGTGTATAAACGGTAACAGTTATGTCCTGGATTTGCTTTAAAACAGGCTGGGGAGGAAGGTATAAAGTGGAGGTAGAGAGAATGTACGAAATAAGATTGGCCTTATATATTCATAATGGTTAAAGACAGGTGGGTGGTAGGAATTAATTATATTATTTTCTTTTCTTTTGTGTATGCTTCAAACTTTTCATAATGAATTAAAATGAGACACAAAAAAATGAACAGAACTAAGAGGAAGAAACAAATATACCATCTTGGTAGAACCTTTTAACACATTTCAATCAGGAAATGACACAGGTAGATTTTTTTAAAAAAATCATTAAGGATACAGGTGACATAAACATCCGATTTAGTGAGCTTCATCTAAGATATGTAACATTACACTAGCTGGTACCTGTTCACTTTTTACAAGAAATGAAAACTGCGCACTAGGCCATAAAGTTATCCTATTTGAATCTCGAAGAATTAGTGTATGTACCCTATCTACAAACAGAATATATTTAAGTGAGAAATCATTTTAAAAAGTAGAAAAATAGCAAATGGATTGAAAAGGAAACAAAAACAAATCTAGATAACTCATGTATCAATGAAATAATTATAATAAAAATGAAAAAATACTTACAGTTGAATTAAATTGTAACTACTATGTATTTCTTATGGGTTGACGAGATATTCATGTGCAAAGGAATGAATCTGACCCATCTGTCACACCGTACACAAACACTGACTCAAAATGGATCATACACCTAACTGTAAGAGCTAAAAACTATAAAGCTCTTAGAAGAAATTACAGAAGTAAATCTTCAGAACCCTGATTTACACAAAAAATCCCTACATATAATGACAAAAGTACAAGTGACCAAAAAAAGATAGAAATGTGAGCTCTCTCAAAACTGAAAGTTGTACTTTAAAAGCTATCATCACCAGAGTGGAAAGACAATCACAAGATGAAGAAGCCACATAACTGTTCAAAGAAATGCATCCAGAATATATAAACAATTCTTACCATTCAATAATTAAAAAAAAGACCAAAATCCAATTTAAAAAAATCTTTAAAGGAGGGCCAGCAGGTGGTTAAGGCTCTGGACTCCCACATGGTCAACCGCAATCTGAATTCTGGATCTGGCAGCTTGAACATCATGCTGGGTGCACGTGTATGCATGGCCAAAATCCCAGGAGGAAAACAGAAGAGAAGGGACTGTAGCATGGCCAGCCCTCCTGGGGTGTGATTTCTCACTTTCTCTTTCACTGTCTCTGTCTCTCTGGCAAGTGCACATGCCCTATGGCAAAAACCTCAAAAACAAAACAAAACAGTAAAGGATCTGAACAGACATTTCTTCTAAACAAATAAACACATGGCCAATAACTGCAATGAAAAAGTTGCTCAACATCATTAGTCATTAGGGAAATAAAAATTTTAAAAAATTCAAAACCACAATAAAATACCATATTAGGATGGCTATAAAAAGGAGAATAATACTAAGTGTTGACAAGCTGAGAACAAATTGGAACCCTGATACACTGCTGGTAGGAATGAAAACAGTGCAAGTACTTTGAAAATTATATAGTTACCATTTGACTCAGCAATTCCATTCCTAGTTATATACCCAAAATAAATGAAAATATCTACACAAAACTGGTTCAAAAGTGCTCATAATGGTTACTCATAATGATAAAAAAGTGGAAACAACTGAATGTCCCTTAACTGATGAACAGATAAATAAAATGCAATAGATTCGACAATGGACTATTACTTGAAAATAGAGAAATTGGGACCAGCAGATGGCGTAATGGTTACATCACTGGACTCTCACATAGTTAAGTGCAGTTCGAGTTCCAGACCCAGCAGCTTAAAACTCACGCTGGGTGTGTGTGCGTGCATGCCCAAAATCCCAAGAGGGGACTGGAGGAAAAGGGACTGCAATGTGGCCATCCCCCAGAGGATGATTTCTCACTTTCTGTCTCCAGCAACCGTTATGTGCCCTAAAGCAAAAATCTCTCTCTTAAATAAATAAATTAAAAAAAAGAAAAAGAAAAGAAAAAGAAAGAAAAAGAAATGAAGTACTGATATATGACACAACATGGATGGACTTTGAAGACCTTGCTGAGTGACAGAAGCTAGTCACAAAGGCACACGCTGTGTGATTCTATTTGCATGAAACGTACAGAATAGGCAAACCTACAGAGACAGACAGATTAGTCATTGCTGAGTGGGGAGGAGGGAGACCTGGGGACAAACAAGGAGTGACTACTAATGAGTACGGGGTTTCTTTCAGAGGTAAGAAAACATTCTAAAATTGGTTGTTGTAATGACTGCATAATTTTGAATATACTAAAAACCCACTAAACGGGATACTTTAGAAGAATCAATTGTATGGTATATAAATTACATCTCAGTAAACTATCATGTATTTTTTTAAATCTCAGTAGTGCTGTTGGTAAATCTGAAAACATATAAGTATTTGTTATTTATATTTTACTTATATATGAGAACTTTCTACCATACCTTTTTTTGCTAGTTTCTTTCTTTCATGACAAAGAAGTGAGAAAGACAGAGAGACAAACAGCCCCAATAAGGTTTCATACCATGATCCCAACAGCCCTTCAGCTTTTCAGCGAGCCTGACACACACGTACCAGGCAAGCACAGGTCAACCTGGGAACCAAACCCTGATCTTCCATGTAGTTTCCAGCACTGCAGAACAATACATCACCACTTCAACACAATGGCTGGACTTCTACCACAACTTTTCCCTGATTAGTGCATCTAAAACATCATCAAGGAAATAAAAAATCTGGCTCCAATGACAGTTGTTGATGGTATAGAAAAGTACTCAATTAGATAGCAGTGTATTCATTAATAGCAAGAGAAATATAACATTTACTGTCCATTTTTAACGTAGCATAGTCTACATTTAATGCAAAGAAAAAAGCATGTTCTAGGGAGTAGTGGTTTGCAACATCTAAACAAGAAAAAAGTTTGTAAGAATTCTGGGAAGAAGATGACAGCAGCTGAATTTTTTTTTTTTTTTTTGGAGGGGAAACGTTTTTTGCTATAGGGCGCGCGCGCTCGCCAAAAAAACAGAGAGACACAGAGAGCGAGAAAGCAAGAAATCACCCCCCAGGGGGAATGGCCACGCAGCAATCCCTTCTCCTCCATTCTCCTCTCAGGATCTTGGGCATGCATGCACACGTGCCCGGCGTGAGTTTAAGCCGCCGGGTCCGGGGCTCGAACCACAGTTGGTTACGTGGGAGTCCAGCGACATAGCCATAACACTAACTGCTGGTCCCAGCAGCTGAAATTTTTAAGCTCTCCAAATTCCCTCATAAAATCAGAGACCAATTAAATAGCAAACCAAAACTTCAAGCACAAAATCTCAAAATAAAAAAAAGGGGAGGTAAGACGACAGCAGCTTTAAGATCTGTGTGAGTATTAGCAACAACGTGGAAAGAAGCAGAGGACAGTAATGGGGCACTTGTCAGCCCATAAAACAGAAGAAACCCAGCATGATCACCAGGGGCTCTCACCCACAACAGGAGAAAGGGAGAAAAGCATGTGGAAGGGAACAGATTCTGCTGCTACAACAGCACAGGACTGCAAGGGTTCACAGCAGAGCCGGAGGGCACAGAACACTCCAGTCACTAGAAACTCAACATGAACCAATCAAACCTCTTCCAGAAGAAAGCCGCAGCAAGGAGATGCTGCTAGGAGCAAGAACCAAAATGAAGAAGACAGGATCAGTAGAAGAAAATAACAGAAAAACTCCAGATAAAAGTGGGGATGGAGGGGCCAGACACAGGCACAGTGGTGAAACAAGACAAACTCCCATGGGAAGGTTCTGGGTTCACATTTGGAGGTGTCCCTGAGGATGCTAGGCACATGAATGCCCATGATCCAGGGCTGACTTGAGATAGGGTGGCTCAGGCCAGGACCATATTGGGGATGGCATTTCTCTGTCTCTCTCTTTAGTCATGGAATAAATAAATAAATAAAAATAAAGTTTAAAAATTGCAAAAGGGGCCAGGTGGTGTAGTGGTTAGGGTGTTGGACTCCCACATGGCTGATTGCAGCATGAATCCCAGACCCCGTGGCTTGAAAATTACACCAGGATAGTGTGGATGTGTGCCCAAAATCCAGGGAGGAGAAAGGAGGAGAGGGGACTGGAGCGAGACATCCTCCTGCGGGTGATTTCTTACTTTTCCTCTCTCTGACTCTTTCTCCAGTGAGCACATGTGCCCTAAAGCAAAATCCTTTAAAAAAAAAAAAAAAGGAAAAGGAAAGAGCAAAAGAGACAAAATGAAGAAATCTCATTTTTCAAGGTGACTTAGTATTTTTCCTTAACTTGCTATAGGGCACATGAGTTTGCCAGAGACAGAAAGAGAGGTAAAGTGAAAATGCACCTCTTAGGAAGATAGCCACTCTGTAATCCCTTCTCATCCACTCTCCTCTCAGGATTTGGGGCCCCCATGCACACACATCCAGTGTGTTTTTCAAGTGCTGTAATCTAACAGCATATCTGTTCATGTGGGATTCAGCCACTTTAATCACACACCACCAGTTGGCCCACAGGGTGACATACTGTGAAACATTACACAAAAACAGGAGAAGAATCTGTGTGTTTAGAATGGTGAGTTACTTTTTTTGTTTTTCTCTAGTAAAGAAAAGTTTAACATTTTTAACCATTTTTTTTTTGTCTCACATCCACCAAATCCAATCCTTTCTCTGTACTGTCTGAAGTAGTTCACAGTAGTGTGCATCTGTTCATTTATCTGTCATCAAATGAGCACTTTGCCTAAAAGAAGGTCTGACTAGGTGAAAGATGTCTACAGTCTTTTGTGAAATTGTAGTTTTTCATTCATTTGTAAGGCATTTTTATAGATATCACTTTTATTTTTGGTACATGTGAAATTGCAACTGAAATTCATTTTATCCGTATTTTTTGAATGAACTGAATTTTTTTAAAGGCTAATTATACTAACGATACATACAAATGCATACAAAAAAAGATTGATGTCGGGAACCAGCAGTTAGCGTAATGGCTATGTCGCTGGACTCCCACGTAGTCGACCACAGTTTGCGTCCTGGACCCGGTGGCTTAAAGCTCATGCCGGGTGCATGTGCGTGCGTGCCCAAGATCCTGAGAGGAGAATGGAGGAGAAGGGATTGTGGTGTGACCATGCCCCCTGGGGGGTGATTTCTCGCTTTCTGTCTCTATGTCTCTCTCTGTCTGTCTGGTGAGCGCAGGCGCCCTATAGTGAAAACCTCTCAAAAAAAATATATAAATAAATAAAGGAATGAAAAAAAAAGATAGATGTCAAACTTGATACAAAGTTATTATAAGAAAAAAGTAAGTACAGAATAAATCTCTGGGGACTAGCAGATGATGTAACGATTATGCTGTCCACGTAGCTGACTATTGTTCCAGTCCTGGAACCAGTGGCCTAAACCTGGCATGCCAGGCTTGTGTGCATACCGTCCCTCCTGGGGGGTGATTTCTCACATTCTGTTTCTCTGTCTCTCTCTGGTAAGTGCACCACTCTACAGCAAAAATCTCTCTTAAAAAAAAAAAAAGAAGAAATCTTTGAAGACGATGAATGCAAATATCAAAGATGAACACTATAAAAGATGAACACTACAAAACCCACTATTAATATTTCAGAATAAGCTTAAAAGACTTTAAGAAATTATACATGGTTTTAAAAAATAAATTATACATGATATGGAAGAACAACATAAATCACAATTTTAATAATCCCAGAAAATACCTAGAACTTAGCTGATAAAACTCAAAATTAAAAAGTCAATTTTATAAAGTAGTAAACTAGAAGAAACAAAGAATTTATAAACACAATAGATAAATACCTTAAGACAACACAAAAAGGGGGGAAACTTTCAAAATTAAAAAAAAAAAAGAAAAGAAATTTAAGAGAAAATGGAACATACTGAAGATAGTTGAAGAAGATCCAACATATGTACAATAGGAGTCTTGAAGAGGAAAAATAAAGCAAGGAACAAATATAACAATAAATGGAAGCTTTTCTGACATAAAAACAAAGCATCTGAAACTACAATACTAGATTGTCAGAAAAGACACAGTGTATTTTTTCTATGCAAAAATGTATCATGACTTTCACAACCCAATATATAATAAATGGGCAAATCACATACCAAAGAATACTGACCAAGAATAACCAACTGAGTTGTATTCTAGTAAAACTAACAGGGTATCTAGGAAAAAAGATCAAATGACTCATAAAGGAAAGAAAATTAGATTATCATCAGACTTTGCTTATCAGTAGTACTTGAACAAAACAATGGAGCAATGGCAGTATGCTCAGATACTCTGGTAAAATGAAGTGTGAGCCTAGGACTCTGTACCCACCGAACTATTAATATTAATAACTTCAAGGAGTAAGGTCACAGATTGTTTTCAACATTCTAGAACTTAGGGAGCATAGTCTCCACAAGCCATTCCTGAGAATCTACTTGAAAACAAGCTCTAGGAATCCAAAATAAGTATAAAAAAACTGGAACAGGACTGGTGATAAGCATTAAATGTATAGCTACTTACAGAGTCAAGGCTAGATGGCAGTTGAGAGAGAACACACAGTATGCAATGACACGCTCTGACAGTATAGATACGGTTCAAGCATTTTTTTAAGATGGCTCTGTGACTTTCCCGTTAATAGAAAAAAAGGAAAAAAAGTACTAAAGTGCTTCCCTTTCCCTCCCTTCTATTTGGTGGTGGGGCCTAGCAGGGCCTTTGAGGTGAGGCATGAACCAAGGAAGTTGATTCGAACCACGGAGGTCGTCGTGTCCTAAAACAGCTGAGCTTGCTATGGCCTGCACCAACGGAGTCAAGGAAAGAAGTCACTACATACAGGTGAAAATGAGCAAATAAGTGACAGCCGTGCTTCTCATTAGAGAATAGCATTACAAACACGGGAATGGAGAAGGTGAGAATGAAGTCTGTGGCACTGCGTTAGGAATGGAGGTGTGTGGGGACCAGCAGTTAGCGTAATGGCTATGTCGCTGGACTCCCATGTAGTCGACCGCGGTTCAAATTCCGGACCCGGTGGCTTAAACTCATGCCGAGCGTGTGTGTGTGTGTGTGTGTGTGTGTGCCCAAGATCCCGAGAGGAGAATGGAGGAGAAGGGATTGCGGCGTGGCCATCCCCCCTGGGGGTGATTTCTCACTTTCTAGCTCTCTGTCACTCTCTGTCTGTCTGGCAAGCGCATGTGCCCTATAGCAAAAACCTCTCCAAAAAAAAAAGGAATGGAGGTGTGTGAATAGTATATATGTGTGTGTCTCACATAGATATCAAAATTAATATTGATCAAATTACAGATGTTTCTATGCAAACATACAGACACACAGCATACATACATGCACGCATATACATATATTTCCTAGCTTTGTCAACTGAGAGAACCGAAAGCAATGATACCTCTGCAGCAATGCACTTATCTAATGCCTATATCTAGTTTCTAATTACCACTGTCTACTAAAAGAAATCAGGGGACCAGCACTTGGTGTAATGGCTATGTCGCTGGACTCCCATGTAGTCGACTGCGGTTCGTATCCCAGACCCAGTGGCTTAAAACTCATGCCAGGCACATGTGCGTGCATGCCCAAGATCCTGAGAAGAGTATGGAGGAGAAGGGACTGTGGCGTGGCCATCCCCCCTGGGGGGTGATTTCTCGCTTTCTGTTTCTCTGTCTCTCTCGATCTGGAGAGCGCACGCACCCTATAGCAAAAACCTCTCCAAAAATGAAAAAGAAAAAATTAAAGAAAAAAAAGGAAAGAAATCAGGGCTCTTTGGAGGAACAGTGTGATTCCCAGGGGAGAGAAAGTAAAATGTGAGCCTGAATATTGTTTTGTGCCAGAAAGTATAGAAATTCAAGAAATGGATAAGGACACGTCAAAAAGACACAGAAGCCATGCTGAAGGGGCTCTCACTAAACCTGAGCACCAAAATAAATGATGGTGACACAGTCAACGGGAATCTAGGAATGCACACCAGATGCATAAGATTGAATGCCACGTAATAAATACAGAATGAACGGCAGAATTAGAAAACCATTTGACAATCATCAAAAATATAGAATGAATGACAGAATTAGAAAACCACTTGACAGTCATCGGAAATTCATTCAGGAAAGAACGACGAATGGGTGCTACAAAGAATTGGTGAAAGCCGGTTGAAAACAGGACATTTATAGTTTTAAAATATTTCCCCACAAAATATTTATTAATTACAAAGGAGTAAAAGGTAACTTTATAGGAAAGAAACTTTGCAATTACCAAATTAACTAAGTGATCAAAGTAACCTCACTAGTAAAGACCAAGTCAACACCGGTGCTTCCTGGACATTACCCTAAGAACACACCATCACTCATATGGTGTTCCTATCAAAAATTCACACAAGGGCCAACCCTGCAGCACAGTGGTTAAGCACCATGTGGAGAGAAGCAGATTTCACGTGGCCAACCGAGGTCTGAATCCAGCCTGGTGGCTTTAAAAACACGTATATACCCAAAATCCTGACAGGATTGAAAAACGGAAGAAAGGATTGTGGCATAGCCCATTGGGGGTTGCTTTTCTTCTCCCTCCCTCTTCTACCCTTTCTCACTGTGAACACACACACCCTCTGGCAATAATAAAAAAGAAATTCATATAACAAAATATCAAACCCAAATTGAGGGAAATTCTATAAAATAGCTGGCCTACACTCATCAAAAAAGGCAAATATCAAGAAGGAAAGGGAGAAAAGATAATGCTTAGAGAATAAGACATTATGCCAGACAAACACAACATGCGCCTTTTTTTTTTTTTTTTTTTTTTGCCATGAGGGAATTATCTGAGAAAACCAGCAGAACTTGACTGAGGAGCATGTATGAACGTCGCAGCTTCGATGGTGTACTCTGATTATGTAAGACAGTATCTCTGTCTTAGACAATATACACTGAATTATTCAGGGATAATAGGACATCATGTCTACAATTACACTTAATTGGTTAAAAAATACAATAAAAAGAGCAAACTTGTGCATGTGTGTGTAGAGACAGAGAGAGAGGGCACACAGAGGGAGAGGAGAAGGGCATAATAAAGCAAATGTAGTAAAATGTTAAATAGAAAGCCTAAGTAAAATGTATATGGGAGTTTGTATTCTTTTTATTAAGTATGTATTATTTTGTATAGGGGGACATCAAACAATTCATGGAAAAATAAAATTAAAGTATGAGTTTATTTTGGTACAAAAAAATTCTGAAGTCCATGCATAGCTTTTTCTCTTTTTTTTTAATAATTATTTTATTATTATTATTATTATTTTTTTAGTCCATTTTCCTATTTGACCAGAGAGGGAGAGAGCAAGAGAGCGTAAGAGAGAGAGAAAGTGTGAAAGCAAACCGCCAGGTCCAACATTCGAACCGCAGTTGGCCATGTGGGAGTCCAGCACCCCTAACCACCACACCACCTGCGGGCCCCCATGCATAGCTTTTTCACAATGTGTATTTTCCATGAACTTTTTTGAAGACACCTTATATTTGTATAAATTAATGTTGTTCCTATGACTTTTCTACAAGCTTAAAATTATTTCGAAATTTAAAAACATTAAAATGGGCGGAGAGGGACCAGCCAATGGCATAATGGTTACGTCACTGGACTGCCACGTAGTTGACGGCAGTTCAAGTCCCAGACCCGGTGACTTAAGAAAACTCACTCTGGATACCTGTGTGTGTGTGTGTGTGTGTGTGTGTGTGTGTGTGTATGTTATATGCCCAAGATTCCAAGAGAAGAATATAGGAGAAGGGACTGAACATGGCCATATCCCGGGGGGGAGTGTTTCTCACTTTCTGTCTCTGTCTCTTTGGCAAGCACACATACCCTTATAGCAAAAATCTCTCTTAAAAGGGGGAGGGGAAGAATATATGCAAAAAAATTTTTATCTGTTTTCAATAACTATATGTTGGTGGGGTAGTACTAAATACTACTGTGAGACGATTATGTACACGGTATGGCATATAGCAAATAAGTAATCCTGACATATTCTATAATATCCCATGAAAACCAGGATTACTACTGAGGAAAAAAGGAGATATAAATATAAACTAGAAAAGTTTAAGTCAAAACCCTATATTTAATTGTAGTTACTGTAGTTAGCTAGCGTCTAGCTTTTTAGATATTTTTAAACAAAAAGTGAATAATCTGCATATATTTGTAGCTTAATGTTAGTCTGCTCTTGTTATGTTCTAGATATCATTTTATAGCAACAAATATAGGTCCATGTCATTATTTTTAATAAGTACATATTGGATTGTTGGAAAAGTCATGACATATTTTTTGTTTTCTATGCAAAACATGCGACATGACCCAATAGTATGTGAATACAATGCAACTTATTTAACGAATTCCCACTGAAGAGCACTTACAATCTTCCCTAATATGTAGACAATATTTCCTAATGCACACATACACATTTTAGTCTGATTATAGAAAAGTTCCACTTGTGAATGCATCATATTAACATAGAACGTTTTAGAGCAATTATATTTTATTAAGTTAGTTATTTAACAAATCCTTTTTACTGAAAGAAGTAGAGTAATATAAACAGGTATCACTCAAAACCCAGGCCAATAGGTGCCACAGTATACACAAAACACCATTAGGCATTATAGGACGAAAAGCTGAGTAAGTTTAAATGGCTCCTGGCCTCCAAGGTGTTTTTGATTTTGGAGACAGTTATGTACAATGACAACATAAGAGATCACGTGAATGTGCCAAGGCAAAAGAACTAAATGTTAACTAAGTATGAAATGAACTGTCAAATCCATATTGAGACCCTTCCTAACTGAAAGCAATTATTTTGTGTTTAAATAATTACTTAAAAATAACAGAAAAGAAACAAACATTACACTGTCAACCCCACGTTTTCTTGCCATAGTAACAGTACACAGATGCTTACACAGCATGTTAAGGTCCTCACACTAATCCTGTGGAAATGAGAGATGAGAAAACTGAGGCTCAGGAAAGGAAGAGGGGTTGACAAGAGTCAAACACTAGTATGTCATGTCCACCAGATAACTTTATGTAACTTCTAGTATGTACGTTCTACAAGGACAAGGGCTTTTGTCTTATTTTTTTAATGTCAGAGGGCATGTGCACTTACAGGGGAGAAGAAGAAAGGAAGATAGGAAGAGAGAGAGAGATTGGGAAGGAGGAAGGCCCCCATGGTGAATGGTAATGCCACAGTTCTTTCTCTTCCTTCCTTTTAGGATTCTGGGCATGCAAATACGTGCACCCAGCACACAACACGGGGTCCAGGATCTAACCAAGCAGCCTGCCACGTGGGATCCAGCCACCTTTAACCAGCGCCAGGGGCTTTGTCTTATCAGCCACTGAATCCTTCGTTCCTAGAATACTGCCTGGCATAGAGAATCAAGTGTCCAGTAAGTATTTGTTGAAAAGACCAATACCATTTCATAAATAAAGAAATGGAGGCTTAGAAAGATTAAGCTATATCCTCAAGGTCAAGGTCACGACATTATTAAATCAAGGTTCATACTCAAATTCAGTATTCTTTCTTCAAGTATAATATCTGAAAGAATCTCGCTATTAGCGCAAATTTGGAAATAATTTTATAACACTTAACCTGGTGCCATATAAATAACTGTTTCAAATAATAATTTGTATTTACCATGAAATTTTAATTAAATCAGAAATTAAAAAATGAATGAAATTACTTCAAAAGGATAATGTTAGAAGTGGATAACTCCAGATGTATCATGACATTTAAAAAGCTTTATTTTGGGGACCAGTAGATGGCGTAATGGCTATGTCGCTGGACTCCCATGTAGTCGACTGTGGTTCAAGTCCTGGACCCGGTGGCTTAAACTCACTTGAGTTTGTGTGTGTGCCCAAAATCCCAAGAGGAGAAAAGCGGAGAAGGGATTACAGTGTAGCCATCCACTCTGGGAGGGTCATTTCTTGCTTTCTGTCACTCTGTCTCTCTTGCTGGCGAGCACACGCGCCCTATAGCAAAAACCTCTCAAAAAATTTTAAATAAAAAAATAATAAAAACCCTTTATTTTTACCATGTTAAGTGAGACAAAGGGGACAGAGTTTCAACATGTAATATAATTTTTAAATAATATAGTAAAAAGAAAATTACACACATCTCTCATAGGAAGGAAAAATTACCAGAGGACTATTTCTAATTGCTATTTTACAGATATATGCTTCAAATTATGTATTAATCCTTTAGTATAATTATTCATTAAAGGTAAAGATGGCCTTTGAAGCTGTAGGCCACCATTTGATTCAAATTGCTATGATGTTCTTGAAAACAATAAAATGTTTTCCTCTGAAAAAGAAAAATCTTCAGGCTGTGTTCTAATTACTAAAAAGATTAGAGTATTAAATTAACAATGTAAAACATTAAAACTGTAAGATTAAATCACTTTGTAAGGCACCAGCAGATGGCGTAATGGTTATGTTGCTGGACTCCCAAGTAGTTGACCACGGTTCGACTCCCAGACACAGAGGTTTAAAAAGCAAGCTGGGTACGTATGCACCCAAAATCCCAAGAGGAGACTGAAGGAAAAGGGATTGCTATGTGGCCATCCCCCTGGGGGTGATTTCTTGCTTTCTGTTTGTCTCTCCAGTGAGCACATGCGCTCTATAGCAAAAATCTCTCAAGAAAAAAAAAAAAAGAAATTCCTTTGGAAAGTCCAAACAATTCAATATACAGTTTAGAAAACTAAAATATAATTTACTTTCTACCTAGTGGCATTATTTTTCCAGAATATTTATACTTCCTATTTGGTAGCTATTCATAAATACCAATACTTTCAAATCTAACCCCACAGTATAAAAATATTTAAAAGCTGTACACTTCACTTACAAGTCCACTGCACTAAACAAACTGTGAAACAATATTATCAACTAAAAACATGGAAAGCAACAATATCCTAGAACTATTTGAAGATCAAATTTTTACTCAAGATAAACTCTTACCAGTATTAAAGTATTTTATCAATCAGACTTTTTAACTGGCAAGAATAAAATTTTAAGAGAACAAAAAAGTCCCAGAATTTAGCTAATTAGCTGGACATTTTTACACTCATTATTTAAGAATAGCAAAAATCAGGACCAGCAGTTGGCATAATGGCTATGTCGCTGGGCTCCCATGTAGTCGACCGCAGTTCAAGTCCCAGACCCGGTGGCTTAAACTCATGCTGGGCGTGTGTTTGTGCATGCCCAAGATCCCGAGAATAGAATGGAGGAGAAAAGACCCTCCTTGGGGGGTGATTTCTCGCTTTCTGTCTCTCTGTCTCTGTCTTTCTGGCAAATACATACGCAGTATAAATTAAAAAAAAAAAAAAAAGAAGAAGAATAGAAATCAAAATGCAGTATTTTCTTTTGCCTTTATTAGTATAGGTACATCTAGGGGAACATTCAATCAGCTTTCTGAGTTCTGAAGGTTTGATGGTAGACTAGAATAGGTAAAATTCAGGGATAAAATTTTAAAATCTCATTGTAGCCAATAGTTTCAATTTCCTTCTACACTAAATTTTTTATCAGGATCTTACACAAATGTTCTTATCTTCCCCTCCTCTGAATTCTTAAAATCTTCCCAAAAGAATCTTAGAATGTTTTATATAAAACATACTTTTCTGAGTACTTGCACATAACTTTAATTCTACTTACATCCACTCCATGATGACATCTTCTTTTTACATATAACTAAGCAAAGCTAGAGAAGCCAAATAACTGGTCCCTAAAGATACCAAAGTCTGCATCTGAACTAAGGTTTTCAGGCTATACCATAATTATATCCTATCATTTTATTTGGTGATCACATACTTCCTTACAATACATTTACACTATCAATTTTCACTCATTTCTTAAGTTTTTTCTATGTTCATGTGTTTAAGAGCAATGATTGTATTGTACATAGATATCTTATAGCATCTTTTAGTAGACTGACTCGTTAATTGTATGATAGAAGCATGACACTTGTGTAAGTCTGGATAGATTTTACAAATTCTAGGAGTTTTATACTTGTAGAGAAGAAAGCACATGTAATTCGGTGCTAGAGGTCAGAGAGTGGTGCATCTGTAAAACGTGAGTTTCTGCAAGGCTGACCCACATTGGAAGGCTCCAGGTTGGCATCCAAAGACCTCCCAGAGCACACACTGGGTCATCTAGGGCTGTTGGAGGATGAGAGGGAATCGCAGTATGGAGACCCTACTGCAGGTGTTGTCTCTCTCTCTCCTTCTAGCTCTTGGTCATGGAGTAAACTTTTTAAGGCATTGAGTGCTTACTGTTAAATGTTTTACATTTATTAACACATTAATCTTCACAACAGATAGGTATGTCGTCCCCATTTGACAGATGGAAAAAATCAAAGGAAAGACAGGCTCTCTAACCTGCTCAATAAGGTTACAAGTTAGGAGGTGGAAAGCCAGGCTTCAAAAGCCACGTTATTTTGCCTAGGGTGTCCACTCAATGTAAAAATCTGTCCTTCTAGGACTAGATAATGACAAATAAAATCATGTATTCATATGGTACAGAGGAATTCGGAAATAATTAACACCCGGCAATGACTTTTTAGTTTGTAACAGCAAAAACACAGGCATAAAAGCAAAAATAAACAAATGGAACTACATCAAACTGAAAAACTTCTGTGCATCAAATTGACAGAAAAGAATAAAAAGGCAGCTTACAGAATGACAAAAAATATCTGTAAATCATATATCTGATAAGGGGTGAATATTCATAATACATAAAGAACTCCAACCACCACCCACCAAATAATCTGATGTTAAACAGACATTTCTGCAAAGATGATACAGAAATGGCCAACAGGTACATGAAAAAATGTTCAATATCACTTCAGAGTAATGCAACTCAAAACCACCATGAGATACCACCTCATACCACAAGGATGGCTACTACCAAAACAAATGAGAAGCAGAAATTAAGTGTTGGTGAGGATGAAGAGAAACTGGAACTCTTGTGTACTGTTCGCGGGGAGGTAAAATGGTGCAGACACTGAGGAAGGCAGTGTGGTGGTTTCTCAAAAAATAAAAGAATTCCCATATGATCCAGCAATCCCACTGCTGAGTATACACACAAAAGAACTGAAAGCAGGATCTTTGCACACCCAC
>NW_006159834.1:653996-655886 GCF_000334495.1 Tupaia belangeri chinensis | reverse complement strand
TTTTTGGAGAGATTTTCGCTATAGGGCGCATGCACTCGCCAGACAGACAGAGAGAGACATAGAGACAGAAAGCGAGAAATCACTCCCCCAGGGGGGATGGTCACGCTGCAATCTCTTCTCCTCCATTCTCCTCTCGGGATCTTGGGCACGCACACACACACGCCTGGCGTGAGTTTTAAGTCACCGGGTCCGGGACGTGAACCGCGGTCGACTACGTGGGAGTCCAGTGACATAGCCATTACACTAACTGCTAGCTCCCAATCACAGCAGCAATATTCACAATAGCCAAGAGGTAGAAGGAACCCAAATGTCCACTGACAGATGGGTAAACGAAATGTGATTTACATATACAAAATGGACTATCATTCAGCATTTTTTAATGGGAATCCTAACACATGCTACAACATGTATAAAATTGGAGGACATTAAGTGAAATAAGACTGTCACAAAAAGACTCATACTAGATGATTCTACTTACATGAGGTATCTAAACTAGTCAAATTCATACAAATGAAGTAGAATCATAGTTGCGAGGGGCTGGGGAAGGGGAAAATGAGGAGCTGCTTGATTAGTACAAAGTGTCCATGTATGATACAAAAGTTCTGAAGACCCTTTCACAACAATGTGAATATACTTGACACTACTGAACTATACATTTAAAACTGGTTAAGATTGGGGCCGGCCACTGGCATGGTGGTTAAAGGTGCTAGACTCCCACGTGACTGATCACAGTTTGAGTCCCGGACTTAAAGGCTTGCTTTCTCATTGTCTCGCTCGCTCTTTCTCGCTCTGTCCCTCTCTGGTCAAATTAAAATAAAAAAATGAATAAATACACAAATAACCTTAAAATAAAAATCATTTTTAAAAAATGGTTAAGATAGTAAATTTTATACATTTTTATCACTTTAAAAAATGATTAACTCCTTTCACTTACTTTAGTATTCAATGGTAATGTAACAGAAGGGATAGAGAAAAAAATAAAGAGCACAAGGGCTTCATCAATGCACAATAGAAATAACACTATGAAAACAATGGTAAAACATGTAGCCCCACTTTCTTATCAACAGCTTTCTTAATCGGAAATACTGTGAACCTCAAACTGTTTTATTCGTGAGGGAACACAGTGCAGGCCTTGAGAAGTATGAAAGCTCAGCTACTAATGACTTTGCCATTAATTGTCCTGTGACCTTGGGTAAGGTACTTTCATTCATTCATTCATTCATTCATTCACCAAAAAAGTCTGTTTCCCCATGGGTAAACCTGGTCAAACGAATCCTGCACCTTTACATAGGACTGGTCCTAGAAGTAAATAAAACAATTCATGCACAATGCTAGGCACAACTCTTGGCACTTTGTAGGTGCTCAATAAACGTTAGCTATTTTTGAAACCCGAAAAGTGGGACAATGAACAAGGTGAATCCAGCTAAAAGAAGTGCAGGACCCTGTTCCTTAGCGCTGTGCCTAGTTAGTGGGTAATTACAACGCTGTCAAATCAGATGCCATTTAGCTAGTCCCTGGATTCTTGATCACTCTTCCCGAACGTGTGCTCCTCTCTCCCAGAAGAACGCCCCTCTCCCAGGGAATAGCAATGTCATCTCAGGTACTGGAAGATGCTTGCGTTGGGAACAGTTTTCCACTGACCCAGAGATGCAACCAGCGAGCACCCGGCTGAGCTCCTGTGCCCCTCGGTTCATCAGGGGCCTAGGCCTAGGGGTGGTGGTGGGGGAGGCACATGATCAACGCCCAGACGCAAAGGCCCACTCCCCACTCCGAGATGCGACCAGACGAGAGCCTTCCTGGGAGAGCGACGGCTGGGCGCTGCGAGCGCGCCGGGGTCGGCCGGTCGCGGGGTGTCTCGGCAGCCCACCCGCGGCGGGCCCGGGCGGGGGT
>NW_006159834.1:650166-652870 GCF_000334495.1 Tupaia belangeri chinensis | reverse complement strand
GTCCGCGTTCCGCGCAGCCGGGGCGGCGGGGCACCGAGGGGCCGCTCGCGTCCAGTTCCCAGGCCCGAGGCCCCGCCCCGCCCGGGCCCTGGGCCGTGGGAGAATTCGGGCAGGTGAGGACCGCGGGGTCGGCCGGCTCTCCAGGCACAGGTTGGGGCTCCCCTGCCTGCACCCCCGGGGCTGTTTTACTGCCTACTTCAGCTGCACGGTTTTCCCTCAGGGAGTCCAGGAGAGGCACAAAAGCACTTCGGTTTGGATTCGCAAGTATTCTGGGGAAAGGCAGCTGTAATCCCAGATGGCAAAAATAAGAGAACCTGCCTTCTGGGAGCCTGTCCCCCTCTAGAAGTGAGTGACTTCGTTTCTCCTTGTCACTTTTATAACGTTACCTAAGACCCAAGGCAGCTTAGTGTTCCACTTAGAAGATGGCTTCAAAAACGTGAAGCTCAAATAATTAAAAAGTCTTAATTGTTTGGTAATGTCCACACCTAAGGTTTTTGAACATTTTTAGAGAATTTGCCAGAAAACCAGCAAAATGGTCCACTCAACGCAACACAACGTCCCAATTTTTACATTAAGGGGTTGTTAACTAGGCTGACACCCCCTTTACCTGGTACTTGCATACTAGAAATCCTGATTTTTCTATAAAATGGGAATGTTTTATCTGTGAAGATGTTAGAGTACTTACAAGTCAGACTTCAAAGCAGTACCTGGCGCAGAAAACACTCCCTTACAGTCTAAATGGAAAGTCATTCTGTGGGCATAGTTACCCCAGGCCTTCTCTGCCTGCCCTATCCTTCCCCAAGCCCACGAAGTGTGTGTACTGGTGTAGTGCTGTCACACACTGCAAGCACAACCAATTAACAGAGAGGGCCAAATTTAGCCTAAAAAAGGTAACCACCCCACTCCAGCCAAAGTTCTTAATAGCTCATTATAGAACATTAAAAAATTATGCTTTGGCTGACTTTGTTGATCTACAGGTTAACTGTTAAATTTCAAAAGAAGAAATGTGCTCAGTTACTGCTGGATGTAATATTCAAAGCAAACAAGTTCTTGTTACAAACAAATTTAAAACACAACTCAGTTTGGGATATGACCTTTATTGAGCTTATCCACCAGAGTGGATATAATGTCTGTACAAAACCAAATGTTTGTTACTATAACTTCTGCATCACAATTAAAATCCAAACAGTTTTTTAAAAACAGTCAACTCAATCAAAACCCACTACTTCGGAATCAATAGCTTCTTTGAAGCCACAGTAACACTTAAATATGGTTAAGACTCGAATGCAGAAATTTGGTTGGTTGGAAAGCTAATTAAACTTCCAACTTGCTCAAATAGAATTACAAAAAGGCAAAATTGTGTTTTTCACAGAGATACAGTCCACTGGAATCACCAACACTGGACAGCTGTTAGAGTATTTAGAGTCCTGAGATAATAAGGAATCCAGGCATCCTTTAGACAGTCTTCTGTTGTCCTTTCTTCCCAATCAGAGATTTGTGGATGTGTGGAATAACGCCTAGTAGAGAACGAAAGAGATCAATTCTACTTTTTTAATATGTATTTTTTTTTAAAAAATCATTCAGTACTTGAAACCAAGGCAGTTTACTACTGAACTTGGAAGATATCTTTAAAAGCATGAAGCTCAAATATAAAAATTTACTAAAAATCATTAATGAGCATTCAAGAGGAAAAGAATTCTGTCCTCTAAAGGAATCGAAAATAAAATGTTAGCAGCTACATACCACCACCAGCAATTGTAGCCTTGATGAGAGAGTCCAATTCCTCATCTCCACGAATAGCAAGTTGCAAGTGGCGAGGAGTAATACGCTTTACCTTTAAGTCTTTTGATGCATTTCCTGCCAGTTCAAGTACCTAGAAGGCAGAATCTAATCAATCTCCTTCCAGTTTTCCTTCCGCCAAGATCCTGGGAGCAGAATCAACCCATCAACTGTCGTCCCCCCAGCTACTCTAATGGCAAAATAAGCAAAAGCTATCTATATAGGGGGGACCCAATTGTATTTCCAAAGCAGCAAACTCAAGCTCAGTAGGATCCCTTATGAACACCAGCTCCCTCTAGCGTTCTGTTCTCTTAGCTTCTCGCCGCGTTTAGACCCTGGGAGTTTTCTTGCATCACTTTCCTCCTTCCCTCTCGTCGCCTCCCCACCCCCCCCACCACAACCTTTTCCAGATTATAGGCGTACACCCGTTTACCTCTGCGGTGAGGTACTCCAGGATCGCAGCGCTGTACACAGCAGCAGTCGCGCCCACACGTCCATGGCTGGTAGTCCTAGATTTCAGGTGTCGATGAATACGGCCCACCGGGAACTTAAAGGACAAATGTAAATGCACAAAGATAGGAGTCAAAGATGGGAAAATTACACGCGCGCCAGAGCAAGGGGGATGGACGCTGGTGCAGAACGCGCTCCGGCACCGACACACGTGATCGCGCCCTCCCCCAATTTATCGTGTCGGCAGCCCTAATCGCGACACCGCATCACCCACGCAGACACGAAGCGACCATCTAGGACGATGACAAACAAGAAAGGAGGTGCGAAGAAAAAGGCCACGGCCCCCTGACTGCACGACCAAACTACTGACCTGCAAGCCGGCCCTCTGCGAGCGGGAAACCGCCTTTGTCTTGGCCTTTCCGGAGTCCTTCCCAGCCTTACCGCCAGCCTGCGGCGCGCACACGCCGGCGAGCGG
>NW_006159834.1:622657-650062 GCF_000334495.1 Tupaia belangeri chinensis | reverse complement strand
TGCGCGCGCCACCTAACCGTCGCCACCCGCCGCGAGATCCGAGGCTGCTCCGCTCGCAGCCGACAAAACACCTCCCCCCGCTCTTCTAAATCCTGTCTCCGCGCGTTTCCGACCGTCGCCACTTCACCCCTATCCCCGTGTGTAACGGGTTTTTCTCCCACCGGCAAAAACCCGCGGAGTCATCGACCGCCACCGCGAAGTTTACCATTTCGAATTCTGCTGAAGCTCACACAAGCAAGGCAGAAAAAGGGCTAGTCAGACACACAGCGAGATGCCACCAGCTACTCCTTCGTCGCACCGCGATTCAAACTGCGCTGTCTCCCGCCTTCCCCGCTCCCTTTATACTGCAGAATGTTCCCTCATCCGGGAACTCGGATTGCTCATCCCACCAATGGCTGCCACCCGCCCTCGGGGCCTTAGCCAATGAGCAAGCGAAGAAAAGGCCGAAGAGGCGGGCGCTTCCAGACTCGAGCCGCGATTGGAGCACGGGGAGGAGGTGGGGAAGGGCGGAGGGATGGGAACGAGGGAGAAGAAGGGCACAGCGGCGGGAGGGAAGAAACAGAGCGAGCGCCACTGCGGGAGCGAACCGTCTTGCTGCGGTCACGTGTCTAGGAGGAGGAGCTGAGAGGCTCAGGGGAGGGGAAGGTGATAGAGCACCCTGTCCCCCCGCGGGCTCCGTAGACCCCGCCAAGTCTCCTCGGGGACTAGCACGACCCCCGACCTCCTCCGCCACCCATGGCGCTTCGCGGGCGGAGGTCCGCTGGCCCGCAGCCGCCTTCCCGGCCCACGGCACCCTCCGCCCGCCTCCCTCTCAATACCCGGCGTCTCCTCTCGTCGTCTGACAGGTGGCGCGAACACGTCCAGTAAGAGCACTCAGGTCAGCTCTGCCTCCTCGCCGAACCACAGCCTTGTAGCGGTTCCGGTTTCTTCCCCCTGGACGGTCCCGGGCCTGCCACTGATGCCGACTGCCTGCCCCCCTTCATTTCCCACTGATCCACCTCGTCTTTCATCACTTTCAAACCCCCACGGGGTGGTTCCATGGCCAGGAACGGTAGAATCAAGTCACGTCGCTGGTCACCAAAGACCTTTTTGTCTATGCACAGAGAGCTTGGGGTGAAGCAGTATTTTTAAATCAAATCATAAGCCATATTTTTCTGAAGACAACACATCAATGGGTTGTACCCATAGCGTGTTGTCTACAGTTGATTTAGTGACACCTGGAAGCTATCAGGTGTCCGCTTTTCTGCACTAAACATTTCGCTAATGACAAACGGGTAAATGTCAGTGGATAAGTCTAACGTGATTCCCAGGCGGTTACAGATGTCCGTGTCATCAGTTGCAAATGGTGGGCTTAAGAAACAGTACTGTACGCACAGTCCCATCACATTGCTGGGCGTCCAGCTACTAGGTCAACACCACCTGTGTGCACCTCCCGCTGCTTGGGGACAGTAGTGATTGCACTGCGCTTCGAACACATTGAGTACTTACGATGTAAAGAAAACTTCGAGACATATAAACGTCAGGTTTCAATTTGGAAGATTTCATTACGTTAGAGGACTTTCCTATTTCTGGGAGATAAATTATACAGAGGAGGTTCTCAACATTTTTTTTTTTGAGAGATTTTGCTATGGGCCACAGGTGCTTGCCAGAGGGACTGAAAGTGAGAACTCACCCCCCCCCCACCAGGGGGCATGGCCACTCTGGAATCCTTTCTCCTCCGTTCTCCTCTTGGGATCTTGAGCATGCACACACACACATGCCTGGAGTGAGTTTTAAGTCTTCCGGCAAAGTTCTCCAAGTGCAGTTAACTACATCAAAGACCAGCCTCATCCATTACTCCATCTGCTGATCCTGCTTCTCAACAATGTTAACATTAAGACATATTTCCTCCCTTTGGAACCAAAAATTTCTTATGTCATCAATAACAAGAGTTCATCACTTTCCCCACTGAATTGATATGACAATAAACAACTATAAAATCTGATGTATTAATCTTGACTGCAACGAGTCTTCTTGATACATAACTCCCAATGGATCATCATTAATCCTTTCTCCAGTTCTACCAGGTCTTTGTTGTTTTTCTAGTTTTCTGCTATAAGGTGTTTGCTAAGAAAGTGAAAAATTACCTCCGGGAGGGATGGGCATGCACATACATGCCTTTGGCATGTTGTTCTTTTTCTTTTCTTTCTTCTTTTTTTTTTTTTGTTGTTGTTGTTGTTGAGAGATTTTTCCTATAGGACATGTGCACTTGCCAGAGAGACAGAAAGCAAGAAATCACCACCTGGGAGGATGGCCATACCACAATCCTTTCTCTTCCAGTCTTCTCTCAGAATTTTGGACACACACACACACAAGCACCCAGCATGAATTTCAAGCCACAGGGTCTGGGACTTGAACCGCCATCTACTACCTGGGAGTTCAGTGATGTTACCATTATTCCGTCTGCTGGTCCCATCTTTGGCCTCTCAAGCCAACAGGTCAAGACTGGAATCCTAGAGTTGGCCATGTGGAATCCAGCACCTTAACCACCTTACCACCTACTGGCCCCCAGTTCTTTGCTTTGAAGCCCAACATAAAGGAGTGAATTCTTGCCCCACTGAACAGAGGTTGAGAGAATGAACTCCGAGTGAGTAGTCATGAATTTTGCTCTCCAGCCTCCTCAGTGTTGTCTTAAACTTACCTTTAGGAGCTTCAAGTTCCTCTTCTCTGGAAACTATGGTATTTTCACATAGTAGTTGGAAAGTTTAAGGGAGAAGGAATAAAGGACACAGTAGCATGTTTTTGACACAGAGTAAAAACTCAGTAAACGGCTACTATATCTTCCACACTGGAAATTGGGCAGGGGGGGATAATGTAATAAAGTATCTTTTATCCCTAAATGTTTTTTCTTGTCTATACATTTGCTTCCTCTTTCTGTGTAAGTAGCAAGCCTGAAGCCTGTCCAAAGGGTACATAACCAAGTAATCCAACACCTAAACCAAAAAAGGAAATTGATTCAATACATTAGATAGTTTTCCTTTTTTCAAAACCAGGACACTCAGTTTCTCCACTTTTTACAGTAGTTTATATTGATTTCATCTCTCTTTTTTTAAGATAATTATTTAACTTTTATGATCCTTATTGTTTTAAATTTGCTATAGGGCATGTGCGCTCAAGAAAGAGAAAGTGAGAAAGCTAGCCGCCAGGTCCAGGACTCAAAACTACAGTCAGCCATGTGCGAGTGCAATGCCTTAACCACCACACCACCTACTGGCCCCAGATTTCTTTTTTCTTTTCTTTTTTTTCCTGCTCTGGAAAAGGCATGGTGCATGTGTGTTAATATTCTTGGCTTATCTTTCCTGAACTTGTGTTCATGATAACACTGTGTATATAATATACCTAACCAGAGCTATGCAATCAGTTTTGGTCAATGCCATACCCGATTAGCTACTTAATAAATGTTCTCTTGTCATAAAACACTAAACTAATATCATGTACTTGATCCCACTGTTAATGATCCTTTCCTTAATAGCCCTCCCCTAACTCAGCCAGACTTTCAATGGCCAGTTATTATATCATCTACCCTCAAACAGCAGCATCTATATTAACAACTGTTACTCTTTTTTTTTTTTTTTTTTTTTTGTCACAGGTTTGTGTGCTTGCTAGAGGGAGAAAACAGAGAAGGAAAGTGAAAAATAACTCCGAAGGTGGATGGCCACGTCACAGTCTCTCCTCCTCCAGCCTCATCTCAGGATCTGGAGCAAGCACGCACATGCCCCGTGTATTTTTCAGGCCCCCAGGTAAGGACTTGAAAGGAGGAATTGGTTATCTGGGATCCAGTGCCTTAACCACCACACCACCTGCAGGCCTGTTGTTATTATTTTATGTGGAGAATTTGAGATAGTCTCACGTGCAGGAATTTCAGATTTGTCAACTATAATACATCTTGCTTTAAATATTTATTTTTTAACAGATAGGAACAGATTTGCTGGTTATTTCAAAGGATACAAACCTCAGTGATTTTTTTTCTGGGGGGAAGAGATTTTTGCTATAGGGTGTGTGCGCTCACCAGAAAGACAGAGAGAGACTGACAGAAAGTGAGTCTGTCTCCAAGGGGGATGGCCACACCACAATCCCTTCTCCATTATCCTCTCAGGATCTAGGCACGCATGCACACACGCCTGGCATGAGTTTAAGCCACTGGGTCTGGGATTCGAACTGCTGTCAACTACATGGGAGTCCAGCGACAGAGCCATTACACCATCTGCTGGTCCCAAATCTCGGTAAACATTGGTAGGACTCATCTTATTAGGAAATCCACAGTAGAATATGATTCTCTTTCTCTAGAGCATCCAGGAAAGAATGTGCCTCCAAGGACTCAGTTGTCAATGACTGAGTTCCATTGTGGTGTAGCACAAAATACTGACCTAGAGTAAAAGAGCTGGGATGGAATCTGGGCACTCACTAGCTACATGGCCTGAAGCAAGCTCAAGTCGGCATCAGGTTCTTCATTTATTAAGCTGGGGTTCATAGTACCAGATGCACCAACCTCACAGGACTGTGAAAGGGCTCACGAAGTATAAAGGATAGAGCGCGCCAGGAATTAGTATGTGTGGACCGAGGACATAGTTCTTCCTGAATTCCTCACACAAATAGGATTGTCTTAAGAGAAGCCTATGTGTTTAGTTCTGTGTTCATGAAATCACGACCACGGGTTTAAATTCCCAATTGGCCAGCTCTGCATTTCTCGTGGCAACAGATTACACACACAGTAACAGGGAGTGGATTATAAAGAGGATCAGCAGAATCTACTACACCCAGATCCACTATCTTTTCCAGAAAAATCATTCAAAGATCAGGACACCTAATATCTCTTTTTATAAGGCACTTTTTCCCCTTATCCCCAGAATTTTTGGAAATTTTTCATTTTAGCAGCGAAAATCAAGAGTCAGGGCCTGGATGTAGTTCAGTGGTAAAGTCAGACCCTCTGTGAGGCTGACTCCCATGGGAAGGTTGCAGGTTCAAATCTGGAGGCCTCCCTGACTATGCCAGGCAAGTATATGCCTGTGATCTAGAGATGGCTGCTGGGGGTAGACCACGCTGTCAGGACCCTTTTGGGGATGCTGTTTCTCTCCTTCTCTTTCTCTTGTAGAATAAACTTAAATAAAAACCATAAATAAACTTACATAAATAAACCTTAAATCTTTTCAAAATTTAGGGCCAGTCCAGTTGCTTGATGATTAGAGAGGCATCTTACATGGCATACTACATGGTTCAAGTCCCAGACCTGGCAGCTTGAGGAAACATGCCAAGTGTGGTACGCACTTGCCCAAAATTCATAGGGGAGAATGGAGAAAGGATTGTGGTATGGCTGCCCTCCTGGGGAGTGTTTCTCATGCTCTCTCTCTCTCTCTCTCTCTCTCTCTGGCAAACACATGTGCCCTCTAGCAAACAACAAACAAACAAAAAGCTTTTTTTAAAGAAAATTAAGAAAGAGTCCCTTCTTCTCATATTATCCTTTCCTTATCAATTACAGAATCTAGGACACCCAGATCCACTATCTTTTCTGGATAATCTTTAGAATTTTAAAGGTGGGGAAGAGGGTCTATGTATTGGTATCTTCTCAAATAAGTTTTCACTTTCCTCTGTTATTGTTTTGTCACTCTTAGCTTTTCAGCCGTGTTGGGGAATCCACAGGCACAGTAATGGCTCCACGACATTTTTCTAGCATACTGACGAGGAGATGGTTGTAGACAGTTAACACATCTTGATCATTCTGTTGTCCCTGGTTATATAGCTGGGTGGGGGTGGCCAATCCCATACACCGTAACGTGTGATGCATAACCACTCCCTGATAATGGAGTATCGCTACCCCCTTAGGTAAAATAGAGCATGGTCCCGAGGTTTCTCCATGTGCCAGGCAATACGATGAGCCATAGCAATCGGGAGATGAGTGTGCAGGCTTTGGGTCCTTCCCGCAAGGTAACCGAGATTAGATGAGGAGGAGCTTTCAGACAACGCTTGGTCATTAAGGCCACATTGATAAAGCTGCTATGAAATTAGGACTCACTGACTGCCAAAGTGATCTCTAGTTTAGAGGTTAGAGGCAACTGCAGACTGGCATGTTTTGAAAAGTGTTATGTTTACCTGAACTAAGGAGAGGTTTTGCCTAGAATGGCCAGGTGGTGTAAGGAACAGTAAGAGGGCTGATGTGGCAGAGATTCCTGGTTATAATCCTACATTTTCCTCACCTTCCTCAGTCATAGAACCTGGCAGAGTTGTGAAAGGGACTCAGGAAATGTGAAAAGCACCTGCAGTGAGGTATTAATATGTGCAGCACACTGTCGCTCTCCCAGAATCCTTCGCATAAATACGATTATGTTAAGAGAGGCTGACCTGCTTAAATCAATATTGGTGAAAACGGGACTGTGGGTTTAAATTCCAAAATGGCCCAGCTCTGCACTTCCTGTGCCGCGGATTACATTTTTGCTGACACTGGGTCATTCAGAAAGAACACAAATTCATTTCTCACATTTCTGTAGGCTGAGAAGTCCAAAATAAAAGTTCTAGCAGGATTAGCTATCTGATGAGAGTTGCTCTCTGCTTCCAAGATGGCACCTTGGGGGCCAGCAGGCGACATGGTGGTTAAGGCGCTGGACTCCCACGCAATTGATTGCAGTTCAAGTCCCAGACCTGGTGGCTTTCTTTCTCTCTCTGATAAGCGCATGGGTCCTATAGCAAATTAATAATAATAATAAAATATTAAATTAAATAAATAGTTGTTTTAAAAAAGATGACACCTTAGTGCTTCATCCTTCAGAAAGGAGGATGGTCCTTACATGGTGGAAGGGATGACAGAGTAAGAACAGGGGACTTCCTCCATCGAGCCTTTCTGTGAGACACTGGCCCTGTTTATAAAGGTGGGCTACACAGAACTCCATCACCCACCAAAGACCTTATCTCCCAACACCTTCGCATTAGGGACTAAGATTCAGCAGGCATTTTAGAGGGTACAAAAATAGTAACACCATAGCATATGTTCATCAGAATAATACTGTATTTGATCATGAAAATAAGTTTTGACCAAATGTGTAAGTAACAGCTGTGGGTACAACACCCAGGAAGTTTCCTGAAAGAAGGCAAGCCCATTGCTTCTCCTTTCATTTTTCTTGCTGACCAGAATGACAGCAAAATTGGAGCTCCATCTTGGACCATGAAATAAACTTGGAAATATAGAGTAAACGTGAGAAAATAATGATTGAGGGTACTTGGTACTATGGAGTAGCAAACTTACACTGGAGCTCTCTGAACCTTTACATCCATTTTAATTTTTTAAAGGAATTATTCATTTAATTCTACTTATTATTATTATTCTTTAATTTGTTATAGGGCACTTACACTCACTAGAGAGACAGAAAAAGAGGGAAAGTGAGAAAGCAGGCCACCCAGTCCAAGATTTGAACTACAGTCAGCCATGTGGGAATCCAGTGCCTTAACCACCATGCCACCTGCTGGCCCCATGTCTATTTTATTTGAGACATTTTTATTTTGGTTCATCTGTCATTTGCAGCTGAACCTAGTCCTAATCATTATAGTAAGTCAGTACCCCAGTACCCTGAATACTCAGAGAAAGATAGCAGACTTCACCCTGCGGGACTGAGAAATCTAATTGGGATATATATATATATATATATAATTTATATAAAACTGGGATACATGTATATAATAATATATAATAATTTTTATATGTATTTAGTACATAAATTATATTCCTGGGAAAGGAAGATGATAGTGTTCCTTAATATTAGGACATTACCATGAGGTACAGAGCAAATCAAAAGACAAGAAAGTTTTTTAGGAGGCTGGCAAAGTTGCTGTCACTTAGGTTTAAAGCTTAAAACTGGTATCACACTGAAGCCAAGAGAAAGTATAAAATATCCCAAAGGAAAAGGCATTAAGATTTAGTGAGTGACCAGGTATGACATTGGGAAGGCATAGGGATAGATAGCCTGAGAGAACATTGAGGAGTCACCCAGGTTATTAAGATTGGTGGCTGGAATATAAAGTAGAAAAACCATCTGTAGAAATAGGGAAGTCATGGGTTTGGTCCTGTGCACAGTGGTTAGGTGCTACTCATTGGGAACAGGATCCAACATGGCCAACATCAGTTCAAATCCCAGCTCCAGTGGCTAAAAACAAAACAAACATACAAAAACAAGCAAACAACAAAAATCAGCATGCATACATGTGTGCACAAAATCCTAATTACAAGAAGAAATGTAAAAAAGTTTGAGGCATGACCACAGCCCCCCTGAGGAGTACTTCTCTCCCCCACCCCATGAGCACAAACATCCCCCTGGGAATAAAAAATACCAAAATAGGGAAACCAAAAGAGTAGATGTAAATGGACCAAAGGAAAGAAAAAGTAAGAGAGTTATGAAATGTTGGCTTTAAGTTGACATTAAGGGAATCTATGTAGAATTTTCTATTGATAGTAGACATGTTGGCAATAAGGGCAGGTGGTTAAGAAAGGAGTCTATCTCAGGACTAGCAGTTGGCATAATGGCTTACGTTGTTGGACTCCTATGTAGTCCACCACGGTTTGAGTCCCAGACCTGGTGGCTTAAATTCATGCCGGGCATGTGTGTGTGAGTGCCCAAGATACTGAGAGAATGGAGGAGAAGGGATTGTGGCATGGCCACCTCCACCCCCAACCCCCTACCCCCGGGAGGGTGATTTCTCCCTTTCTGTCTGGTGAGCGCAGGCCCTACAGAAAAACCTCTGTCTTGGGGTGGGAAGGGGAAGGAGTCTACCTCAGAAATATATCCAAAAGAGTATTTCATTTAAAAAAATAATTTAATTAATTTATTTATTATAATTGACCAGAGAGAGGCAGAGTGAGAAAGAGAGAGAGGGAAAGTGATAAAGCAAGCCACCAGTTCCAGGACTCAAACCACAGTCCGCCATGTGGGAATCAGCACCCTTAACCACCACACCACTTAATGGCTCCCTGAACGAATATTTCTAACCAAAAAGTTAGGCAATGATGTTGTCGCAGATGAGAATATGGAGAAGAGTGAATACAATTGCAACCTAAAAAATGGTCAAAGAAAAAGGCCTAAAAAGTATGGTGTCACAGTTGGCTCGATTCCATACTGAGCTGGAAACTCCTTGTAGGTACCTAACTAAATGCTGTTCAGGATGGGGGTTTTCACATGTACATTGCTGGCTCTGGGTAATGAACACTAATCTCCTAAATTCTAAATCCAGGCTAAATTCTCCTGATTCAATCACCTACCAAAGGCCACACCTCTCAGTAGCTTTGCATTAGGGATTACGTTTCAACAAGGAGTTTTAGAAGGTAGAAAATGTTGAAACCAGAGCACAAAGCTTGCTTAGTAGTAAGGAAACCCAAATTCCCTCTTCATCCTACAGAGGAAAAGGAGGCATCCCAAATAAAACAAGAACCAAAACCTATACAACGGACTTGTACTCCACACTCCTGCACAGTCAGCCAAGGGCAAAAGCCTTGTAAAAGTTGTGGCCACACAGTTTTCGTTCAAATGCAAAACCAGATCATGTGACTCCTCTAGTCTCTCAGTTGGATCAAATGGCTTGGAAAGGAGCCTGAAGGTTTTCCCACACCCTTAATACTCTTAGTCCTTTTCAACTCTGCTTTGTGTATGGTGGCAGTGAAGGGGGAAGGTTAAAGTAATTTATTAACACAACAAATCAATAGAACTGCTATTAGGGCTGGCAGGTGGCGTGGTGGTTAAGCCGCTGAACTCCCACATGTTCAACCATGGTTTGAGTCCCGGATCTGGCAGCTTGCTTTCTCACCTTCCCTTTCTCTTTCTCTCTGTCTCTCTGTTGCATCCACTTGCCCTATAGGGAATTAAAAGTAATAATAAATAATTAAATTAAAATAAATAATAAAAAGTACAGCTATCAATGTCTGAGACTCATTTCTTCAGATATGGTAACTTTTTTATACCTTTTTTTTTTTTTTTTAACCTTTTTTTTGGAGAGGTTTTTGCTATAGGGCACGTGCACTTGCCAGGAAGACAGAGAGAGACAGAGAGATTCCCTTCTCCTCCATTCTCCTCTTGGGATCTTGGGCAAGCACGCACATGTGTCCAGCCTGAGTTTAAGTCACTAGGTCCAGGACTAGAACCGCGGTTGACTACATAGGAGTCCAGAGACATAGCCATTATGTCAACTGTGAGTCCCCAGATATGATAACTCTTTTAAGGAGTTTTCCCCAGTCTGTTATGAAATTACTCTTATTGGAATTGAATACTGTCAGGACCCAGACAGAGGATGAAAGAGCATTGTTTTGCATTAGGGATTACGTTTCAACAGGAGTTTTAGAAGGTAGATCTATGGTTAGCAGAAAATGATTGAGTCAGCAGGTACAGAACATTGGAGGCATGATGTTAAAGATCAACTGTTCTAAAATACTTCCTAATGATACTGTACATTGCTATGGCATTTTGTGAGTTTTCGGTGGTCTTTCACCTCAGGTTCAACCTGAAAACATCCCAGGTAGATTTGAATACAACTTTTCTCCATTTTAAAAGTTCAGGAAATAAATTTAGGGAACTTCTATGGTTCTAATCTGAGTGTGGTGTTGAAAGGTGGGGGCCTTTGAGAGGTGACTGGAAGTGATTAGGTGTCCGGGTGAGACCCAGGATCAGAGCCCTGGGTCTGCTCTGCTCTGCCTGTCTCCCTGTGTGTCATCTTGCGCCGTCACCATGGAGATGTGGTCCCTTGATCTTGGACCTTCAAAACTGCAGGCTCTTCTTTATAAATCACCCCGTTTCAGGTATTCAGTAATAAGCAACAGAGAACCAATGAAAATAGGGAATCAAAGCATAAAACGGCCAGATGCAGGTGTTCCATGTTTTTTCTGTACTTTGTATTTCTGGGTGAAAAATTTCTCAGAGGAGGATTGAATTCGTGCCTATATCTACACACACCTGAGATTTTCTGTCTTAACTGAAACATGTAAACCCTGTTTGTGAAAAAACTGGGAGGCATTGATACGCTTCTATCTAGATGAACACTGTTCCTGGTATCTTCCGTGTCCTGATGTTCTGTGAAATTGTCTTTCGTTTCTCCGGGAGCCCTCTTTGCTGCCCAGGCTCCAGCAGGACACTGTCAGGGCAGACCTCTTCCTCCAGTAATAGATGAGTCCATCAACTCTGGGCAAGAGCTGTCCGGGTCATTGATCATATTTCACCACAGGGTATGGAAATTCACAGGCTGGCTCTTTGGTTAAGGTTTTTATTTCCTGTTTTAAAATTAAAACCGTACACTCATCCTAGCTCTCAAAAATGAAACAAGTCACTTTTTTCTTCAGGCTAAGCTGACAACTCAGGAATTTTACAGAATCTGCGGGGAGAGGGAAAAGCCAGGCAAATCAGTGCTATTGTATATTATTGTAATGTGCAAGAACTTGTTTCACATCACACACTTCACTCACTTGCAAAAAGGGCTCTCTCCAATTGGCGAATATTATGAATTAGAGAGCCCTTGAAGATAGTGTATGCACAAGACGTACACTTATAAATATATAAGAAATGTATAATACTTTTACACATGAATGTGTATAAAACTCCAAATGCCTGCTAACCAGTGTTGCCAAGAACAGACACTAGTAGATTTTTTTAAAAAAGAAAAAGGATTTAAAAAATCATGTAGAACGTGAATGCACTTGAGACAGAGAGAGAGAGAGAGAGAGAGAGAGAAAGCACCCTGGACAGGGCCTTAGTATGCCTCAGTTCCCTTCCCCCAGTCTTCAGTCTTGCCAAGATCCTGGGGATGTGTGCATGTGCGCAGTGCGTTTCATGCCTATGGGACAGGGATTCAAACTGGATTACATGTGGCTTTTCCCACCGTTCTTCAACACACTACCAACTGCACCACCAGACTGGGGGAAAAAAAAAGGATTTATAATTATTTGCAAATGTATCAAAGCACAAGAACTTTTAAAATATATAACTGAAAATTTCTACATTTCATGTTCTCTACCAAAGTGGTTTATAAACATTCTTCACAGATAGTTGAAACCATAGTTCAATTTTCTTAAAATTATTTATTTATTTAATCTATTTCTGTTATTTTTAAGTTTTCTATAGGGCACATGTGTTCACCAAAGAGAGGGGGTGGTGGAATATAAGAAAGCAAGCCACCAAGTCTGGGAATCAAACTGTAGTGGGCCATGTAGGAGCCTAGCGTCTTAACCACCATGTCACCTGCTGGCCCCTATAGTTCAATTTTTTTTAAAGAGGTTTTGTTTTTTGTTTTTTGTTTTTTTTTCCTATGGGGTGCATGCCCTTGCCAGAGGCAGAGAGACAGAAAGCAAGAGATCACTCCCAGAGTATGGCCATGCCACAATCCCTTTTCCATTTTCCTCTGTTCTCCTCTTGGGATTTTGGACATGCACACACACATGCCCAGTGTGAGTTTCAAGCTGCTAGGTCTAGGATACAAACCATGGTTGGCCATGTGGGAGTCCAGAGATATAAATGCCATGCCACCTGTTGGTCTCCCATAGTTCAATTTTTTAAATCTTACTATAAATTTTAGTAACAAGAATGGTGACTAAATGGGACGCTCACATAGTATAAAGTGGCAGAATTTAACATTTAAAGCAATGTCTCCCATTATTATGGCAATAGGGGTTTAGCTAAACATTTTGAAACGTACCCAGTACTCTATTTTCGTAAATTAGTACCTGCCCGCTAGTACACTAGATCCTCAACCATGGCTATGTATCAGAATCAACCACACCAACTTTTCTAAAGACATGTAGCACCCCACACTATCTAAACCAAGATTTCAGGGGACTGCAGCCAAAGTGAATGCACTGACGTGCTGTCCCAACCCGCAGGACAGTCGAACAGGTTTCCTGAGGGAAGGAGTGAGAGACTGGACTAACGGCGCAGTGTTACAACACAGAGAGGATGCAGTGTTACAACTCTTCAGGGTCTTCAGGGTTGTCTGGAGACTGTGGGCCAGGGATTGTAGTTATATACATGTTGGTGGGCAGTGATTGGTTGAATGAAAGATTGTAAAAGGTGGGTTATGACTGGTTGCTTTGTGGACCAATCATGAAGTGCCAGATATGCAAATCTGAGGGATTCTAAGCTCACCAATTTGCTATGGGAAGTGGCCAATAAGAGTACAGTTTTGAAGGTGAGGTTTTGAAGGGGAGCCAATTGTGGCCTTTGGCATTGTGTAATTGTTTGCTTTCTGAGAAACCAAAACCTAATGACCTTGGCAGATTTGCTGGTGCGCAGCCTCCTACACCATACCTTACAACAAAACCACACACATCCATCAATACCACTATCTACTCAACTAGAAGTCAAGAGTAACCTCATTTAATGGCATCTAGAAAATCTTTATAGTCTTCAAGTCAGTAGGCACTCTGAATAAAAGTCAACAAAGGTTAACAGATGATAATCAATTTATTAAAATAGTTGACTTAGGCATCTGCAATGGTGACTTCAACCTCAACTCCTGGTTCAATACCAATGGAAGTTGTCTATTTAACAATCTCAGCAGGACTGTGCAAATCAATGAGTCGCTTGTGGATTCTCATCTGGAAACAATCCCGTCTTAGAACCTTCACCACAAGCTGTTTGTCTTGTAGTGATTCTCAAAGTCTTGGTAGCTATCTGAACTGGTCCTTTCACCTTGCGATTCCTTTCCTTTGCACCTCTGATTAAGTCAGCACACTTTCTCCAGGGACTTTATATTGCGGCTGGTTAAAGTCATTCTAATTCGGCAAATGGCCACCTCTGGCTCCATGGGTGTTTTTCCAGTATCCTTAAAAGCCATGGCTGCAACTGGCTTCCTGACCGACTTGTTCCTCTGCAAGAGTGAACAGCAGTGAGTCGGGAGCAGAGTGGGCTGACCGGAGCTCTGCGCCACTTGCACCCACTTCTTCCACGAGGAGCTCCATAGTCCAATTTTGAACAACACGTGGAAAATGTCAAATGATAGGATCCGCAGTACTGCTGCTCTGTTCTTGGCTGACTGTGGCAATCAGACGGGCCTCGAAGGATAGGGGACAGGACTTGAAACTGCATTGACAGAACAAGCACAATTTTTTTTAAAAAAAAAATGTATTGAGGTTGTACATTTGGAGGTGACCAAAGCTCCCCCAAGCCACCCTTCGGGACTGAAACCTTGCATGAAATGATAGCTCCTGTAAAATTTTAGACATTTGTAAGATGGCACCTGTCATAAGCTCTCTTGCTTCATTTGCTTCACACCGTTACAAAGACTGTTTTGAAAGAAGAACAGGGCCAGTTCCATGGCCTGATGGTTAAGGCATCTGGGCATAATCCACCATGTGGCTCAACTGCTGGAGCCAGCAGCTTGAGAAACACACTGGGCATGTGTACGTGTGCCCCCCAAATCCTGCCAGGAGGAAGAAGTGGAGAAGGGTCTGTGCTTGATCATACCTCACTGGGCTGGGGGTGCTTTTCCCATTTTTTAATCTCTGTCTCTCTGGTCAGTTCATGTGCCCTCTGACAATTAAAGAAAATAAACATTTGAAGATTATGAAAGAGACAATCAAATCCCTGAATGATAGAGGCTTCTCGCTCTTCTCCAGAGCCATTTCTTCTTCCTGAGTCATCCACCGAAACTCCTGTGCAGTGATGGAGGCCAGAAACAGGGTCTGTAACAGCAGTGTGTGTGCAAGTGACGTAGGCTTTAAAAAAGCAGGCGTGTCTTCTCTCTCTGTTTTCTGGATATGAGAATCATACATGGAGGACTTGAAGACAGGAGGGGAGATGGACCCCACATGAAAAGACACCTGACAACCAGAAACAGTGGCACTTCCACTGGGTTCTGTCACCACAATTTCATTGTTTGTGAGGTACAGCCTTTCCTAATAAAGATACCTTGTTTAGAGCCACAAAACAATCAATGGAAAGGTGTTTTTGAAAGAACCCTATCTATGCAGTAAGTTATTATTAGGACTCCAGTCTCCTTTGTTGATACCATACAATAGAAATTTGGGCAAACGTTTTCTACCAAGTAACTTTCGTTTGCCTTATTCTTTACTTTTAAAAGGATTGTGTTTTGTAAAAATACAAAGTAACTTATGCACAAGGTTACTTGTTGTGGCATTTTCTGTAATAGCAAGAGCGGAAAGAACCCAAAGGATCATTGGTGGGAAACCTAGTGAGCGGACTGTAGTGTAGAACACAACGAAGTGAAGCAGAGTGGTAGAAAGGAATGAGGGAAAATCTTTACACGCTTAGATAGAGAGATCTTTGGGATATAGTAAATGAAAAAAGTAAAGTGTAGAAGAAGGTATCTACTATGTTATGTTTGGAGTAAAAATTTGCATACATGATTATATTTACAAAAAGGATACGTGAAAAAGTGATAAAATATTGTTTAATAAGGGAAAAGCTAGACAGGATAAAGCAAATACCATATTTTACAATTTTTGCTTTGATATGTTATAAAATTTTTTTTTAAGGTTTTTGCCCTAGGACATGTGCACTTGCCCGAGAGAGAGAGAGAGAGAGAGAGAGAGAGAGAGAAAGAAATCACCCCTCAAGGGGAATGGCCATGCTACATACAGTCCCTTCTCTACCATTCTCTTCTTGGTATTTGGGGCATGCATGCACATGTGCCCAGTATGATCCTCAAACCACCAGGTCCCGGACTCAAACCACAGTCAGCCATGTGGTAGTCCAGCATCTTAACCACAAAGCCACGTGCTGGCCCCCTGTTGTAAATGTTTTTACATGCAACTGAATTAAATAAGCCTAACTGGAAATCAATTGGATGCCAATCTCTAATAGAGAAAATAATTATTCCAAGAAGATGTAGAACCAGTATTATTCTCAATCTTTTTTATTACTTATTTTATTGTTTTTAAATTTATTTATGTATTTATTTGCAGTATACAAAATGAGATTTTTTTCCATCTAGTATACATTGTATATTGGCTCAATCATGGATGTTACCATACAAGTTATCAACAACAAATAATTTTCTATTTCTTGTTACTTATATACTTTCCTTTTTTCTCCCTCTTGATTCCTTACCTTTCACCCTCTGCCAACTTCCCCCTTTCCCACACTGTCTCTGGTATGTACAGCTGTTTTCCATGCCTCTTTTTTCCCCCACATTTTATTGATTCACTAAAGATCTTAATTAATTTAAAGACTATCAATAGCAATCATATATATATATATATATTTATGAATGTATGTTTGACTTTAGGCGTAAACCTCAGTGAGGAAAGTGAAGCTCTCTGGGGCTATATAGTTTACTGCAGTCATTAAATAGGTATTAATAGGTATTTTTTACTGCATTTTTTAATTTAAAAAATGTTTTGGTTTTAATAGATCAAAATAAAAAAATGTTAAATCTGCTTAAAACTTAAAGCCAGGAAAAAGGTTAGGATGAATCCTAATTCAAATAGTAAGTAGATGAATCTATCAACAGTTCAAGAAAAGACAAAAATCCTTCAATATGGAAATCAAAGCATCAAAGAAAGTCAGTAATGCTTTAGTCTAAAGTAAAACAATTCTATTTCACTAGTTCAGACTCATGTAATTAATCTCTCTTCAATTGCATTTGCAGTGTTACTGTGGCCTGATCTTTCCATTTAAACTCTGGAAGTTCACATTCAACTCCGGACTTGTCCCTACCATAAGGCTGGTCATTCTCTCGGTTGTGTCTTGTACTCTTATTTCTGTGTGTCCCACTTTAGTTTTCCTGGTGTAACACTCTCTTCAGCACTTCTTGGAGAGCTGGTCTGGTTTTGGTAAATTGTTTCAGGTTTTGTTATCTGAGACTGTTTTTGTCTTTTTCTCCCACATGAAAGATAATCTTGCTGGATATAGTAGTCTTGGTTGAAATTGTTTTTCACTTAACACTTTAAATATATTTCCCCATTCTTTCCTTGCTTGCGTTGTTTCCAATGAAAGGTCTGATGTTAGCCTTGTGGGACATCCTTTGAAAGTAACTTGATGTTTCTCTCTTGTCAATTTTAGTATCTTGTCTCTGTCTGTGGTTTTGGTCAATCTGGCTATGATGTGCCTTGGGGAAGATCTTCTTGGGTTGACTCTGTGTGGGGTCTTTTGTACTTCTTGGGTCTGAATATTTGAGTGCCTTTCTAGGTTTGGAAAATTTTCTTCCAGGATTTCATGGAATAGATTATCAACGCCTTTATTAGTTTCTTCACCTTCTAGGATACCAATGGTCTGGATGTTTGGAGGTTTAGTGGTATCTAGTATTACTAGTATGTTATTCTCATTTTTGGGGGGTAATTTTCTCAGTCTTTTTGGTGAATTTCTCTAGGTCAGAGATTCTGTCTTCTACATCTGAGATTCTATTTTATGCAGGATCTAATCTGCTTTTGATATTTTCAGTGGAAGTTTTGTTTTCCTGTATTACAGCCTTCATCTCGAACAGTTCTGTTTGATTCTTTTTAATGATGTGTATCTCTTCTTTCAGATCATGCAAGAACTTCCTTACCTCCTGGAACTCATTGTCTCTTTTCTCCTGTATCTTCTGGAGTTTGTTGTCTCTATTCTCTTGCATCTCTATTAGCTTTGTCATTATGAATATTTTAAATTCTTTATCTGTCATTTCCATGAGTTCCCTAGTATTTGTGGAGGAAGAAAGAGGAGTTATTCTTTTCCATTAGAGGAGAGATAATTTCTTGGTTTATCATATTTCTTGTGACTCTTCAGTGGTTTCTGGTCATCTGATGACCTACGTTTTTTTCCCTATTTTTTGGAGCTCAATCCAAGCAATCAAGAATGCAGAAGGAGGTCACCTGCAGTCTGGGTCCTGGCCAGACTGAGGAGGGTGAAGTCTGGGCAGAGGGTCTTCGGTGATCAAAATTCCTCAGTTTTCAGTGGTGTGTATTATAAAGACCAAAAGAACTACTAAGAAGTCTTACACTACATTCAATAGTATATGGGAATTTATATCTGTGTTGTTACTTTTAAAAACTATTGTTTGTATATTTCAGGATAAATCAAATAATTAAATATGCTAATTTTCTTAAGTATCAGTAGCTTAGCATGAGAAAAAAAAAAGGATACAAATACAAGATCAAAAACGTTGGACTGTCTCCATTCCACAGTGGCTAAGGGAAGTCAGATCTCACATTGCCCACCATGTTTTGAGGCCTGGCCCTGGTTGCTTGAAAAGCACATTAGGCACTTGTGCCCGTGTGCTGCAAATTCTGACAGGACGGAGAAATAAAGGAGAAGGGACTTCAGTGGGACAATGCCCCCCATGGAGATGCTTTCTTCCTCTCTATTGCTCTGTTTCTCTATGGTGAGTGTAGAAGCTCGCTAGCAATTTAAAAAAAAAAAAAAAAGATCCATAATCTTGTATTTTAAAGAGAATTTCAGTGAAAACATATGACTTTCCCCCCTCTGTTAAAGAACATATATCTTAACGCTGTCCAAGGAAAAGGTTTAGATGCAATGACAAACCACTAGCAGCAAGATCACAGTCTGTAGATGCCATTTCTCACTAAAGGGAATCTTAGGAGAAATGGCTGCCTCCAGAGACGGGGCAAAGATTGTGTATGAGAAGCTTGAGACATTACGTAGTCCCAGAAAGTAAGGACAACATCAAAGCGTATGAAGTCCTGCCAAAGGGACACAGAACAAGTGTGAGGAAACTCCCAAAAGCCAAAGGGGTTAAGTGAACAGCAACCAGGATAATGACCACAAATTTGAAATCACACATTGAATTCAGGAAAAACAATGAGTTTGAATGAAGGAAAAAGAGAGGAGAAGGACAGGGAGAAAGCAAAGGGTCGGAGGAGTAAAGGGAGGAGAAAAAAAAAAGAAAATTCATCAAATGTCTTCGGAAGTGTCCACAGCAATAATTAACTCATTACTCTCAAGACTGAAAATTAAAGGTGAAGAAGTAAGCATTTATCTTGTCTCTTTGCTATGAATTATGGTTTAGTTTATACTGAACTAATCAACCAGGAGAATTCCTCTAAACAAAAGAATTCCAGTTAATAAATATAGAAGAAATGATAAAATTAGAAAGTATTCTAATTTTTAAACCCTCACATGAATCATTTAAAGGTCATCAATCTATTGTATAGGGGAAAGGTTGTTAGGAAATACATAATGAAGAAATAGATCTGTTAACACTTCATCACTGAAATGAGGCAACCACACATACTACTGGCTTCCTGGTGTAATATTACAGTTTTGTTAATTACCTACACAGCCCCACCTCTGAAGTATTCTTGAAAAAAAAAATGTCAAACTGATATCTATTTAAGTCTTTAACCTCTTCATCACTGGGGTAGGGAGGGAGGGAGAAAGAAAAGAAAGAAGACACCAGACACCAGATAATGCAAAGGAACATTAGCCATGTCCACAATGTGGGAAACTGACCTGATTTCCTCCAGAAGGCCATAGCACTATGGGGAGGAGGAAAAGAAACTGATGTAGATGAAGAGATTTTGAAAAAGAATTAAGAGACAGAACAATTTAAAAGCTCAATAACCCTTGTTTGGAAGCTGAGGCCATTAAAGTACCTGATTGTTTATTGTCTTCATTTTTTTAGAGGAAACTGAGGACATTTGAATGTAAGTTCAGCATTAGATGATGTTAGGAAATTGTCATAAATATTATTTGATAAGGGCCGGCCCTGTGACCCAGTGGTTAGAGAGCTGGATCCTATATGGCTCAAATTCCAGTCCTGGTGGCTTAAAAAGCACACTAATTGCATGTGTGTGTGTGCCCCAAATCCCAACAGAAAGGAAAAATGGAGAAAAGGGATTAAGGTGTAACATATCCGATCGGGGGTGTGCCTTCTTCTTGTCCCTCTCTATCTCTATCTGTTGAGTGTGCACATGTGCCTTCTGGAAATTAAAAAAAAAAAACCAAAAAAAATTAGATAAAATAATGGCATTTGGTTATGTGAGAAATTTTCTCATTATTTAAAAAAATGCACACTAAAATATTTAGTAGTAAATTATTTATAGTGGTAAATAATATCTGGAATTTAAGATGTTTTAACTGAACAAAACAAAAAAGAGAAATAAACAATATGGCAAAAATATTGATGACTGTAGAAACTGGGTACTTAACAATTTGAGATTTTTAAGAAAAGTTGAAAAAAAGTGATGAAAGTGCTTCAAATCTTTGTGCACAGAAGAAAGTTATAAATTTCAGTTTGCCACTTGTGATTTGCCTTTTTATATAATTTACTCTTAGTTTTTTGTTTGTTTGTTTTAATAAAAAGCAACACTCTCAGAAGAAATTGACTAACATATGAGAATGTATGTAAACATGGAACAGGTTATGGAAGGGAATGGTATGGTATACCACAGTAGTTTAAAAAGCATCATTGGCAATTCAATATTTATTGGAAAAAAACCCTTGTAGAATGAATCTCAAATGTCTACATGATGCAGTATTAAATGTTGAATGTGGTGACTATGTTCACATCCTTGATTTGGTTATTACACACGGTATGCATGCTTTACAAAAAACATACTGTGCCCCACAAAGATGTACAATGATTAAATGCAAATCAGAAATTACAATAAAAAGGCAATTAATATTTGATTTATTGATTTTTAAGAGAATTTTAAATTTTGTTATATTATTATTATTATTTTAGACCAGAGAGAGAGAGAGAAAAGGAAAGTGAGAAAGCAAGCTACCAGGTCCAGGACTCAAACTGCAGTTGGCCACGTAGGAGTCCAGCACCCTAGTCACCACATAACCTGCTGGCCCCTCAATGTCTGATTTAAATAAACCAGGCTGCCTTCTCAGTCACTCTGATTTTATCAATAAAAGATACTTTATTATTTGAGGTTGTCCTTAGCTGTCTTTGACAGTTAAATTTATCTATATAAATGTTTTTGTTCTAAATTTTGTTTTGTCTGGGCTCTCCTATCAGGGTTCAGGGCATGCATGCACACCCAGCGTGATCTTCAAGCTGCCAGGTCTGGAACTAGAACTGTTAGTTGGCCATGTGGGATCCATCCACCTTAACTTACACGCCACCTGCTGGCCCTAAATATGCACAACTTTTTATTTTTTATTTATTTTCATTTTTATTTTTAAATTTTTTTGCCATATGGTTCACCATAAAGAGAAAGTGAGAAATCATCCCTGAGGGGCATGGCCATGTTGCAATCCCTTTTCCTCTATTCTCCTCTCAGGATTTGAACATGCATGCACATGAACCCAGCGAGCTGCCAAATCTGGGACTCAACTGCAGAGTTGGCCATATGGGATCCAGCGCCTTCACCACACACACCACTGGCTGGCCTTGTACAGCTTTTTAAAATAATGTTTATTTATTGATTTCTTCTGCAAGATAGAAAGACAGATACCCTTAACAGGGCCTCTTGCTGCAATCCTCCCCCAGGTTTTCTAGCTGGCCAGGATCACAGGTGAACAGCCATGCCTGGCAGGTACAGGTCTACCTGGGAACCAAACCTCAATCATTCATATGGCTCCAGCATCTTGGAATGGCCCACTGCTGCTTCATCCTGTGCTGCCCCCAAATACATATGGCTTTTCTATGTCAATCATACCTCAGTAAGGTGTTTTTTTTTTAAAGGTGTATGTGAAAGTGATTGTTGTATAATTATCACATACGGCTGCTTCTATATACTCCTTCATACTTCCAAAGTGTTCGAGACTTTTTTTTTAATTTTTCTTTTCTTTGTCAGAAACTGTATGTGCTTGCCAGAGAGACAGACAGAGTGAAGAGGAGAAAGTACTCCCCAGTGGAACGTGGTCATGCCACAATCCCCTTTCCTCAACTTTTCTACCTTGTTGGGACTTGGGGCATGCATTACACATGCATCCAGCATGATTGTCAAGCTGCTGGTCTGGGACTTGAACCACTCAGTCAGCCGTGTGGGAGCCAGCTACCATCAGGCCCAGGGGGCCAGTCCCGGAATTGTTGATATTCTTGAGATTTTAGTTAAGATTTAAAGGTTGTCAAGTAAGAAATTACAGACAGACGCCACGGCCTGTGATGAGACTTAATAATGAAATAAAGTCGTAATGAGAATTTCACAACCTGCAAAATCCAACATTTAAAGTCTTTCGGGACCACTTTAATAATATGCCTACTATGACTTACGGCTTTCATCTCAACATCCTCCAAGTTTATTATCCCCAGGGTGAAGTGAATTCTTCCTCTGTGGGCCTGTGCAGGGTTCTACCGCTGATCGGTTCAACGCCTGCGTCTTGACATGTGCAGTCTTCCCTGCCCAGATACAAACGTGCCTTCCCTACCTTCCAGGCTAGCCCAGGTCTCGCCTCCACCTGATGTCTGACTTCACCGTCTACAGGAATAGTATTTGTTCTCTAGTCTCTCTTAGTGTTTGCTATCTACACTAGAGATCAGCAAACTATGACCCAAAGACTGTTTGGTAAATACAGCTTACTAGAACTTGGCCTGTGGCTGTTTTTGTGCTACACATGGAGGGCAAGTGGTAAAAATAGATACCACATTTCACATACAGCCTCAAATATTTACCATCTGACCTTTATAGAAAGTGTTTGCCAACCTGTGGTCTATAGTGAATCTCACTTTTCACCCACTGAAAAACCTGAATCTGGAATGATGGAATCGGCACTCCTTCTGACCCCTGAACTTACTGTTTACAATACATTTAGAGGATATTAAAATTATAACAACATGTTGAGTAATTATATCTATACCTTTGTAACACAATTTAGGAAGTCTATTAAAAGATGAAAATGGGGACCAGCAGATGGTGTAATGATTACATCACTGGGCTCCCACATAGTCAACCATGGTTCAAGTCCAGGATCCAGTGGTTTAAACTCACACCGGGTGCATGTGCATGTGTGCCCAAAATCCAGAGAGGAGAATGGAGGAGAAGGGATTGTGGAGTAGCCATCTCCCCTAAGGGGTGATTTCTCACTTTCTGTCTCTCTGTCTCTGTCTTTCCAGTGAGCACATCCATCCTATAGCAAAAACCTCTGTTTTAAAAAAAAAAGGTAAAAATGATACAAAATATGTTTTAGTATTAGAGCAATGATAGACACCAAAACTAGATAATATGACACAAGGATTATGGGATATAGTAACAACAGGTAGCTAAAGTAACAGAGAAAGGACAGGGAGCTAACACAATATCAGTAGGAAGCTTTGGCTGGGAGGGACACACTGAAGACCCTGCTGGACAAAGCAAGCTATGGATTCTGACCACGACCCAGTGCCATGGCTACTGAAGTAGGAACAAACCTGGTGGGCAGAGGGAGCATCAGCTGAAGCCAGCAGGGACTCCAGGAAATGGCTCCTTTCATTCGTGGTCCACACAGACATTACAGAGGAACAGTTCCTGAAAGTTGGGTAGGAAGTCGCTGAACTGTGTGGGGGGCACTTGTGCCCTCTGCTGAGTAGCACCGGCTGGGAAGCACTCATCTGTGTACTACTCATTGTTTCCCTGTCCTCTGTAGGTCATACCGTGTCACCTACACCAGTCTATGGCTGTGAGGCCACATGCCTTAGGGTGCATGTCCTTGCCAGAAAGAGAGACAGACACAGTGAGAGGGAAAGTGAGAAATCACCCCCCGGGGGAATGGCCGCACTGCAATCCCTTCTCCTCCATTCTCTTCCCAGGATCTTGGGCATGCACACACATTTGCCTGGTGTGATTTTGAAGCCACCGGGTCTAGGACTTGAACTATGGTCGGTCACATGGGGGTCCATGATGTAACCGCTATGTCATCTGCTGGTCCCTTGTTTTTATTATTTAGAGAAAGCCCTTTTAGGCTAGCCAGGTGGCTAAGTGGTAAGGTACCACTGCTGGAGACTGGAGTTACCTAAGAGGCCCGATCCAGATCCCAGCCTGACCTAAACAAGCTGGATGTGGGGGCGCAGTGGTACCTGCCAGTCTTCTCTCTTCTTCCTCCTCTTCTCTCCCCTCCTCCTCCGCTTTGCCCTCTCCCTCTCTTACGTTAAATAATTAAAGGCATTGTCTCCCCTGCCCCATACCTGCTGGACACAGTGCGAGGTATTAAGTATGCCCTGGTGATCGCCAAGCCCATCATTACGCCTCCTTTCTCTCGGATGTACAGGGTCCGTACTGTTGGAACCCAGGTTAAAAAAACACTACTGAACAGAAGAAATGTGTAAGACCAACATTTGCACTTAAGTGAAATGTACAGGAAATAGTTTCATATATATTATATATATATATATATATACACATGTATACACAGTGTTTAACTTACAAAGAAAAGAAAAGTATTAACCATGGTTCTGGAGGCTAGCAAGCCCATGATCAGGAATATATATATATATATACACATTTATACACAGTGTTTAACTTACAAAGAAAAGAAAAGTATTAACCATGGTTCTGGAGGCTAGCAAGCCCATGATCAGGATGCTGCATCTGGGGAGGGCCTTCCTGCTGCATCATAATGTGGCAGAGGGCATCACCTGGTGACGCAGAGCAAGGGGGTCAGCTCAGGTCTCTCTCCCTCTTCTTACAAAATCACCAGGCCCAGCTTGGGGCCCAGACCCACATGACCTTATCTAATCCTGATTATATCCCAATGCTCCATCTCCAAATACTATCAACATATGAATGTGAGGATTAAGTTTCCAACGTATGATATTTGGGGGATATATTCAAACCAAAGGATGCTGAAGGACTTGGTAAGCCTTTTAAATCTGAAACCCATATCTGTCAGTTTCTTAAAATGTTTTTGAAAGTCATAATATTGCAGGGATTTTTACATGTTCAGCGATTATGCACTTTTTAAAAGCAGCCCTTTCTTTTAATTGTACAAAGTATGTTTCACTCATTTCAACAAACGCATCCTCATCTGAAGATTCTCTTGGCAGTGGTTATTTGCTTTTGGCTTCATACTAAGCAGAATGATAAAAAAGAAAGAAAAAAATCTCCAGGGCAACCACCTTGATCATTCAAGTTTGCATTGAAAGGAGAAAAATAAATCTTGCTTGAACATATTTCTCATTTCCTAAGATCTCTGGTGAGCTGTTTTGCCTCTTTAAACTTGTTTCCAGGGACGGTGAGATCTACTTTGCAGAGGTGTTTCAAGAAAGAGATGAGATAACTCATGCAAGAATGTTTGTGGACTTGAGCACTATACTATACCAACGTAAGGGGTTACAAAGTTGTCATTCTGCAAACATTCAAATATTAAATTATTTTTCTTACTTTTTCTAAAAATTGAGTATGCATGTTTACCAGAGAGAGAGGGAGAAAGACAGAGGTATGGGGAGAAAGAAGGCACCTCTCAAGGGGGTGTGGTCATGCCACAATCCCTTGTCTTTAATTTCTCCAACCTGTTGGGATTTTAGACACATACAAATACATGCACCCAACATGTTTTCCAAGTCACTGGGGCTGGCACTCAAACTTTGGTCAGCCATGTGGCCACTACACTAAGGAGCTGGCCCCAGACATTAAATTCTAACTGTGATAAAAAAGAGTCCAAAATCTCTCAACATTCTGTTATTTGCTAGAGAATGTAATGAAAAGTATAAAAAAAAAATTCCCCAATAAAATACAAGAAAGCTACATTGAGTTAAAAATAATGTATCCCAGGGACCAGCAGTTGGTGTAATGGCTATGTCGCTGAACTCCCATGTAGTCGACTGTGGTTCGAGTCCCAGACCCAGTGGCTTAAATTCATGATGGGAGCGTGTGCATGTGTGTCCAAGAATCCCGAGAGGAGAATGGAGGAGAAGGGATTGTGGTGTGGCCATCCCCCCTGGGAGGTGATTACTCGCTTTCTGTCTCTATGTCTCTCTCTGTCTTTCTGGTGAGCGCATGCGCCCTATAGCAAAAACCTCTTCAAAAAAAGAAAAAATAAATAAAATAATGTATCTCACAAACACATTTTTTTTCCTGAGTTGGGTCATGGGCTGAAAAGTGTCTTTTCTACCATGCCATGCAGCATGTGGATCCTGTCACGGCTGCACATGACACTTCCCTGACATAGAAGGCCACCTCTCCACACTATCCCACTTCTACAACTAACCCACCCTGGCTCTGCCCCTGCAACTCCCCAGAATACCTCCAGGTACATGCTGCTTGAATATTTGCAGAGAGTAATCAATCCTCCTGCTGTTTTCTTTCCTTGAGACTGACTAGGCTTTCAAACTTTTTACCAGTCTGACAACTGCCACTGGATATTTTTAGTTTCTCTGATTCTCTGATGGCATCTAGAATGGAGCACAATATTCCAGATATGGTATGAGCAACACAGGAAAAAAAAACTCTTTCCTTGTTCTGAGCCATATACTTCTATGAATATGTCCTAAGTTCATATGAAAGTTTCGAGCTAAAATCTTCACTCCTTTTGACAAGAACTTAGGGCTGAGTCATGTTTTACCCATTCCATTTTCCAATAAAAGCTCTTTATTTTATTTATTATTGCCAAAGGGCATGTGTATTCACCAGGGAGAGAAAGAGAGAGAAAGTATCCCCCCAACGGGGTGTGGTCATGTCGTAATCATTTTTTCATTCTTTCGTTCTGTCAGGATTTGTGGTACATAGGCAAAAGTACCCAGCATGTTTTTTAAGCCACTGGGGCTGGGATTCAAACTGTGGTTGCCCGTGTGGGAATCTGGCTCTCTTAACCACTGTGCTACAAGGCCAGTTCTCCTCTAATGGCTTTTAAAGTCAGTTGGAAGAATTCAATCTATTCCTTGAGATTTTTATCCTGTTGTATACAAAAGTGAAGGAGTATAGAAAACATTTCCAACTTTCCACTTCATAAGAAATCTATTCTTGGGGGCAGCAGGTGGTGTAGTGGTTAGAGCACTGGACTCCCCCATGGCTGACCATGGTTCGAGTCTCATATCTGGCAGCTTCCTTTCTTGCTTTCCCTGTCTCTCTCTGGTGAGCTTGTGTGCCCTATAGTAATTTTTTTAAAGAATTATTTTATCCAACTTTATTAATTTATTTATTTTAATTTGACCAGAGAATGGCAGAGAGAGAGAGAGAGAAAGCCACCAGGTCTGGGACTCAACCCATGGCCAGCCATGTGGGAGTCCAGCGCTCTTAACCACCATGCCACCTGCCAGCTCCTGCCCTGTAGTAAATTAAAAAATAATAATGATAAATAAAATTAAATAAATAATTCTTAAAAAGAAAAAAAGAAAAAGAAAAGAAACCCGTTCTTCTCCTTGGATCACGTGTGCTCTGCGAACAGCACCACATCCCCGGTATTAGCTCTTCTCTTGCTTAAATTAACTTGAGTAGGCTTTTGATCTTTGCACTCCACACAGCTTGGTTAGAACCAGCATGACATTCCCGGCCTCCCTCACTTCACAGTCATGGCTCGCAGGACTAGAGCAGCCTAAGGACTGTACCAAATAAAAGGGTCAGAAATTTGGCAGTCTTGGCTTCGTGACTGC
>NW_006159834.1:566461-622626 GCF_000334495.1 Tupaia belangeri chinensis | reverse complement strand
AGGGAAAGATACAGCTTCTCACTGCATTTTGTCTCTTGTACTGGCATAGACAAAGGAAGTTCTTCCAGATGCAAAAGAATCATGTCCATGGAAAAAAGCAGTAGTCGCTTATACCGGAAAAGAGCACTAGACTTGGAGCTTGGGGAACACCGGTTGGGCAAACAGCCTAATTCTGCCGTATTCAGGTTGGGTGACTTTGAGCAAGTCACAACCTCCCTAGGCTTTTGTCTCTTTGTACGTAAAAATTAAAGAGTTAGGAGGATTATATATAATATCTAAAGTCCTTTTAAGCTTGAAATGCCAGCCTGGTGGTGCACGTTAAGTACCGCTGTGCCATCTGCCGTAGCAGCCACCTTCGTCCTCGCCTGCCTTCTGTGTTTAAAAGCATTTCTCTCAAAGTCCTAGTGACAGCAGGACAGCAGAGGGGCCTAACCAGGCTTCTCACTCTCTGAACCCCTCTCTAGTCTGTTTCCCTCTTTTTCTTCCCTGAAGATGTACGAGCCTCCATCTTCTTTGTTCTTTGACTTTGGACAAGTCCATTCCTGTTCATCAATGCTCTAAGCCTAGGTGAGATTTGGTCAGAAAAAAAGACACAGGGAGGTATTTCATCAGCCGCATAGTATCCACAAAAAGCAACAGGCAACTGGAAACAAGTTTATGGATATTTTCTGCATGAGTCCAATTCCTGGTAAAGTATTTATTTTTTGAGGGTTTGTTTTCCATTTTTTTAACAGAGAGATTTTGCTATAGGGTGCGTGCATGACAGACAGAGAGAGAGACAGAGAGACAGAAAGTGAGAGGGGAAACAGCAGTTAGCGTAATGGCTATGTCGCTGGACTCCCACGTAGTCAACTGCAGTTCGCGTCTCGGAACCGGTGGCTTAAAACTCATGCCGGGTGCGTGTGCGTGCGTGCCCAGGATCCCGAGAGGAGAATGGAGGAGAAGGGATTGCAGTGTGACCATCCCCCCTGGGGGGTGATTTCTCGCTTTCTGTCTCTATGTCTCTCTCTGTCTGTCTGTTGAGCGCACGCGCCCTATAGCGAAAATTTCTCAAAAAAAAAAAAAAAAAGAAAGTGAAAAACCCCCCCCCGGGGGGGCCAGCCACACCATAGTCCCTTCTCTTCCATTCTCTTCTTGAGATTTTGGGTACACACACACACACACACACACACGCCTGGAGTGAGTTGAAAGCTGCCGGGTCTGGTATTTGAACTGTAGTTGACTGCATGGGAGTCCAGTGATATAACCATTATGCCATCTGCTGGTCCCTATCATTATAGTTATTGATAGATTTTAAAAATAAATTATTTGATTTATTATTATTATTTTTAAAATTTGCTATAGGGCATAAAAGTTCACCAGAGACAGAGAGAGAAATTGAGGGAAAGTGGGAAAGCAAGCTACCAGGTCTGGGATTCAAACTGTGGTGGACCCATGTGGAGGCCAGTACCCTATCCACCAAGATACCTGCTGGTCCCAGTAGATCTTTTTGTAAGTATGTTTCTTTATAGTTAAGTAAAACTGATTAGGGACAACCACATATAGATACATGAGTGTGTACATGCTAGGGCTGCTAAGACTTTTAAATAGGTAAAACAGAAACATGAAAGTCAAAAGGTACAAAAGGGCATAATCTATCTGTCCACCTCACACAGATATATGCACAAAATACTGTGTTTTCTCCCAATGGTTACATTCTATAAAATCAAGCACTTTTATTCTAGTTTTACCCCTTGCCAATAAGTCTTGCCTATGCTTGGCATATCAGCATCTGTACTTTTTTTTTTTTTTTTCGGTTTGTTTATTTTAACAGCATAAAAGTAGGGGCCAGCCTACCATGGCCTTGTGGTTAAGGGAGCTGGATCCTAAAAGGCTGAATACATGGTTCGAATCCCAGGCCTGGTGGCTTGAAAACACACCAGGCATCTGTGCGTGGGTGTCCTAAATCCTGACAGGACGAAGCAGTGGAGAAAGGACTGTGGTGTGACCATGCCCCACTGGGGAGTGCTTGATTCCTCCTCTTCTTGGTCTTTCTCTGGCAAGCCCATGTGCCCTCTGGCAATAAAAAAAAATAATCTGTATTGTTTGGATGTATCCAGAATTGACTTAATTAGTTCTTGATTATGGTTGTTAAAATTCTTTTATTTTTAGAGGTTTGTGCATGTATGTGTTCCTCTGCAGGATCAATTCCTAGAAACAGAATTGCTGAGTCAAATGGCAGGTACATTGTGTCTTGAGAGATTTCTGAATTTCACTCTGAAAAAATGATTGTCCAAATTTATATTTTCACAGGCAACATGGGCATGTGGCCTATCTCCCACAGTTATTCTAATACAGATGTATTAAGATAAGCATATGATCAAACTTTTTGGGGCCAGCAGGTAGCATGGTGGTTGAGGTGCTGGACTCCCACATGGCCAGCTGTGGTTCAAGTCCTGGACCTGGAGGCTTGCTTTCTCACTTCCTCTCTCTCTCACTGTCTCTCTCTCTGGTAAGTGCATGTGCCCTATAGCAAACTAAAATAATAATAATAATAAATAAAATTTTAAAAATCTCTTTAGGTTTTGCTGATTTTTTTTTTTGAGAGATTTTGCTATAGGGCACGTGTGCTCACCAGAAAGACAGAGAGAGACAGAGACACAGAAAGTGAGAAATCACCCCCCAGGGGGGATGGCCACACCATAATCCCTTCTCCTCCATTCTCCTCCTGGGATCTTGAGCACGTACGCACATGTGCCAGGCGTGAGTTTAAACCACTGGGTCTGGGACTCAGACCGTGGTCGACTACATGGGAGTCCAGCAATGTAGCCATTCTGCCATCTGCCGGTCCCCGGTTTTGCTGATGTTAATGGGTGATAAACTCTCGCTCTGGTTTTAAATTGCATAATCTTATTGTGAATAAGGTTGATCACCTTTTCATGTGTTTAAGGGCCATTTATTTTCCTGCCTTTCTTAACTGTTAATATTATTTTCCAAAGTTTCTATTTAAGTATTTTAAAGATACGTTTGTTATAGGTTTTGCAAGTTATGTAAAATAATTTTTTTTCCTTTTAAAAAAGCTTTGGAGGAATTTTTAATGAGTCACCTTTTCTTCTGCATCTCATTTTTTTTTTGGAGAGGTTTTTGCCATAGGGTGCATGCGCTCGCCAGAGAGAGAGACAAAGAGACAGAAAGCGAGAAATCACCCCCCACGGGGGATGGCCACACCACAATCCCTTCTCCTCCATTCTCCTCTCGAGATCTTGGGCACGCACGCACATGCGCCTGGCATGGGTTTTAAGCCACCGGGGCTGGGATGAGAAAAGCGGTCTACTACGTGGGAGTCCAGCAACATAGCCATTATGCTAACTGCTGGTCCCTTCTGCATCTCGTTTTAAAAAAGTTTTATTGATATTTATTTATTATAGCGAGCACACACACATACACACAGGGGAGAGAGAAGGAGAGAGAAAGCATCCCCATCAGGCTCAGGTCATTCCACAATCCTTCCCACTCTAGCCCATCAGGACCTTACACCTACACACACAAGCCCGGAGGGAAGCCAATGCATCCAGAATTTAAACCCAGCTGGTCAGGGAGGATCTGGCGTCCCCTGCATAGCACCTAACCGCTGTGCTATGAGGCCAGTCCCTGCATCTTTCTATTTATCTTTTCCTATTTACCTGTTTCTTCACTCTCATAAGAATTTATGAGAGATTTAAATCTATATTTAATATTTCTATCTACTGAGTAACACTTGTGACCTCTTTTCCTATTGTAAAAAGCAAAATAATTAGATAATTCTATGTGTCTTAATAGATAAACAATAATAAACACGTTTTATGTCAGAGTCCTTAGTTAGAAGCAACAGAAACTAGGGCTCACTCAAACACCAGTGGGTCACTCCCGGATCTGCGGCAGGCTGGGAACCAGCTACCCACCATGGACATCGTGCGCAGAGTCGCGAAGACCCCACCACTGCTAAGCACTACCCTCTGAGGACCCCCAGTGTTGCTCTGAACACTCCTGACACAGAAGTGCCTGCTACTGGCTTCTCCAGAGTGGATATAGAGGGATCCCTGCTTCTTTGAACTAGAACATCTACTTGGTCAGGTGAGGTGGGGCCTGATCCGTGGCCCCAGCCAGGTGTCCACGCTGTGCCTGTCAGGAAAGCTGTGGAAGGCAGGCGCAGGCATTTCCGCATCTGGAGTGAGAGGCAGGCTTCATCTCACAAACTGGAGACTGTGATGGGAAGGATGCTTAGATGCTGGATGGTAAAAAAGACTAGCAATTGTCATTGTTAATTCTCGACTGGGGGTAGTCTTTAAAACAACTCTCACTCAAGGATCACAAAACTAATATTCTTTTTTTTTGGAGACATTTTTGCTGTAGAGTGCATGTGTTCACCAGAGAGACAGAAAGTGTGAAGTCACCCCCAGGGGGGTTGGCCATGCCACAATCGCTTCACCTCCATTCTCCTTTCAGGATTTTGGGCACACACGCACACACGCCCAGCATGAGTTTCAAGCCGCGATGTCTGGAATTCAAACCATGGTAGACCACATGGGAGTCCAGAGCCTTAACTACTTTACCACTCGCTAGCTCCCACAAAATTAATATTCTGCTTCTTCTCTTGGCCTGAAATGTTGAAGTCAAAGGAGAGAAACAATTTGTTGTCTCTTCACATTGCTTGCTAGGAATTTGTTTAGGACAGGGAACCAGGAGGATGTGGTTAGAAAAATCCTGCCAAAAACCAGAGTTTATGCTTGGAAGTGCCAATTTTTAATTCTCTCTTCTGATTATGAAATTACACGATATTTTTTCAGGTGCTTAATTTTTTTCAAAAATGATTTAGTGTACTAATGATTTATGGATAAAAATAAAAAATTATTGCTTTTGTACTTTTTAGAATCAGAATGGTTAAGTTAGAACCAGTCACAAAGACACACACAGCTGAGAAGGAAGTTAAGAGCACTTGTTTCACCCCTGTAAGTATATCAGTGTGCTCAGGCTGCTGTAACAAAGCTCCACAGACTGGGTGGCTTACACAATAGCGTTTTACAGTCTTGGGCTTCTGGAGTGAGGTGTCTAAGATAAGGGGAAAGCAGAGTTGGTTTCTTCTGACAGCTACTGGGGAAGGATCTGTTTAGGCCTCTTGGTTGTAGATGGCCATCTCTTCTTTGTCTATGCATTGTCTTCCTTCTGTAAATGTATCTGTGTCCAAATATATCCTTCTTATAAGGACACCACTTAGGGTGGGTTAGGGCCCACCCCAGTGATCTCATTTTAACTTTATTATGCTATAAAGATCCTATCTCCAAATAAGGCCCCAGTCTGAGGTAGTGGTGATTAGGATTTCAACTTATAAATTTGGAGGGAGGAGACACAATCGATGTATAACACTAGTCTTGCTGGTGAGCTAAATAAAATTTGTGTTTAGGAGAGGAGGCAGGGAGACTGCAGAAGATGCTTGGCTGTACGGGCTTTTGCTGTGGGAAGGAGTGGCTGCGAGGCCAGGAGGCTGAGATGGCAGCAATTCCCACTGTGGACAGCCTCCAGAAGACCTGTTAGTGCGCCATCTGAGGTAATATTTTAAAGAACAATTACAGACACAAGCCAGGCAATGAAATATAAGCAGAATTTTGGAAGTGTCTATCCTACATGTAACACTAAAAAACTTTTATCCTTTTTTGTAATTAAAAAAGCACAACTCCTTGAATTGCCTCTTTCTAGTACTAAAACTTACTCAGGAAACAATCTGGCAATTTATACTATAACAATCCTTCTATTTTTACAGAATTTTTCTTTGATTATAGGAAATAATATACAAAATCTGAAAACCTGTATTTTCCCATGAATTTATCCAATCTAATTACACCACATTTTTTTTTTTTGTAGGTTTTTGCTATTGGGCACATATGCCTGCCAGAAAGACAGAGAAAGACAGAGATACAGAAAGCGAGAAATCACCCCCCAGGGGGGATGGCCATATCACAATCCCTTCTCCTCCATTCTCTTCTTGGGATCTTGGGCATGTGCATACGCATGCCTGGCGTGAGTTTAAGCCACCGGGCTCAGGACTTGAACCGCAGTCAACTACATGGGAGTCCAGCGACATAGGCATTAGGCCAACTGCTGGTCCCTACACCACATTTTTTTGAACCACTAAGCATAAAGCAAAATATAGTAAAAAAAAAAATGTGGTGGGGCCAGAAAATTTTTATCTTCTCAAATCCAACTGCCTTATCCATATCATAGAACTTAAAAAATAATCACAATAATGTTCTATAAGATTCTATAAGCTCAAGGTATTTTTATCATCCTAAACTATAAGCAAACAACTAGTATCAGTTTTGCTTTTAATTATTGCTGAGCCATTTGGCAGATTCTTGGTTGGTCTCAAGTACCTCAGAATGAAAGTGGAGATGACTGTTGAGATGTTGCAAGGAATGAATCATATAAGCAAACACTCAGAGTTTTAGAAACAGCCTTGTTAAAATGATAGCTTTAAATTTTTGTTTTGCCAGAGGGCCCTAGCCAGAGAGAGACAAAGAGAGAGGGGAGGAATAAAGGGGCGTGGTCATGCTATAAAGCCTGCTGCTGCACTTCTCCATCCTGTTGGGATTTGGGGCATGCACACACATACAGTGTATTTTTCAAGCCACTGGAGGCAGGAATTGAACCATGGTCGGCTATGTGGGATCTGGTTTCCTTAACTACTAGGTGACAGGGCTAGCCCCAGCCTTAGGATTTTTAAAATAGACTGGAATTTATTTGACATTTCTCTCTGAGTATCCTTTGAATTCTATTTCTCTTTAGGTTCTTAACACATTCCACTTTGCATTTTGGCAAATTACACATACATTGTACAATTTGTCAAATAACACTCATGTATCTACCATACTCTATACTATAATTTTGGAAGAATGTATTTTATTCATCTTCATTTCTTTCTTTCTTTTTTCTTTTTTTGGAGAGACTTTTGCTAGGGCAGGTGTGCTCACCAGAGAGAAAAAGAGACAGAAAGTGAGAAGCCACCCTGAGGGGGTATGCTTCTACCAATAGGGTCTGATCACACCTCAACCCTTCTCCTACATTTCTCCATCCCATTGGGATGTGGGCCACACACTCACGTGTACTCATTGTGTTTTTAAGCCACTAGGTTTGGGACTCAAATTGCGGTTGACTATTTGGGAGTCCAACGACATAATCATTACGCCATCAGCTGGTCCCTTCGTTTCCTTTTTTATTAGTTTAGTTATTGAGGTGGGGCACCGTCAACAGGATGCCACAAGCTACAATTCACCCCTCACAACTCAGCTTCCAGCCAGCCAGATCATGGGCACACACAGGTGCACTGAGCATGCTCCTACTGCCACTGAGTTCCAGAATCACCTTCACTTTCCCTCTTTTAAAGAATCTTGTAGGTGTTCTGGTGGGTGGCTGGGGGGATGGGGAGGTCCTTGTGAATAGTCACACCACAATCCCTTCTCCTCCATTTCTTCATTCGGTTTTCATTTCAAGCTTCTGGAACCAGGACTCACACTGGGAGGTTGGCCATGTGGGATCCAGCTACCTTAATCACCAGGCCACATGATGGGCCTCTCTTGTCCATTGTCTTTGAGACTTTCCTCCCTACCACCTAGCTGAGTAAGAGTCACTACAACATTGTTAACTGGGAGACATCTGAATGTGGATGAGCAAAGCAACCACTTGATGGCAGCATGTTAAAGGAATAAAGAATCATTCATTTGAAGCCATCCTTTTACTTTTGGAAACTGTATGGACAAAAGAAGGCTCATACTTACCTACTTCACAAATTCCTTGTTCCAGTTAACTTTTACAGATGCAAGAGATGAAGTCAACCGATGGATTTTTCAGATCTTAAAAGCAATAAACAGGAAGTTCTCAGTTCTTAGACTTTAAGTTAAAATCAGATAATCAGATTGACTCATCCTTTGCGATAAATGATTTTTGGTAACATGTATATGGGAATTATTTGGTGAATTATACAAAGGAGAATGATAATTCATAGACAGCATCTAATTTCAATATTATACAAGATGTTTTTGGCTGCTCTTCTGAGTACATTGACAAACCTCTTATGTTACGTATACGTTAGGTATTTTTGAATGTATTGCCAAAATGTTGCAAGGGTTAGTGGAACAATCTCTTTGCCTTGACCTCTGTGACTAAGGATTTCTTTTTTCACTATCAAACAAGTTAGTGACTATTTCCTAGAAACCTCTAACTATAGTACAAGTCCCTTGTTAGGAGAAAGTGAGAGAAAGGGGGCTCATTGCATAGGAAAAGTCTGGTGTGATTAATTCAGGACCCGGAACAGCGCCACCAGACCTCTCTTCCGTTTTCACTCTCAGTTCTGTTTCTCTTCACATTGGCTTTACTCTCATCCACGCTCTCTTTCGTGACAGCAAACATGATTCCAGACTATTGGTTTAACTACTTCAAAAAGAGGGTTATCTTTTTTTTCAGCAGAAGTTGATGGGGTGCCTCCCAACTGGACAGGCTTGTGTCAACCTAAAAAATAACAATAGGACAAAGTAAGTAAAGCTCATTCATTTGGGCTAGCCTAAGGATCATCGCCCAGCAGCACAAACTTCAAGTTGCCCTGAATAATGTGTGCTAAGGTCTTTCAGATTTCAGGATTATTTTATTATTATTTTTTAAAATTGCTAGAGGGTATGTGCACTTGCCAGAGAGAGACAGAGAGAGAGGGAGAAAACACCCTCACCTCAGTGGGGCATGGTCATACTGAAATCCCTTCTCGTCCATTTCTCAATCCTGTCAGGATTTGGGGCATGCACGCACATGTGCCTGGCATGTTTTTCCAGTGATCAGAACTGGGATTTAAGTCACAGTCAGCCACGTAGGATCTGGCTCCCTTAACTCCTAGGCAACAGGGCCAACCTTCAGGATGATTTTTAAAAAATTAATTAATTTTTAAATTTAAATTTATTTATTTACATTCATTCACTATACATCATTACAGCATACAAAATGAGATTTCCCATCCAGAATACACGTATATTGGCTCAATCAAGCACATCAACATACGTGTTATCATCAACAAATAATTTTCCATTTCTTGTTTCCTGTATATTTTACTTTTTTTTTTCTGCCACCCTTGGTTCCCTATCTCTCAGTTCATGGAAGGGAGGATTTGCAGAGTCTTCCACAGCAGGGATTCTAAATTCTATACTAAATCCCATGATAAGAGGAGCAGGATGACCTCTGATTACCTAGTTACTTTGGTTAATTTTTTTTTTAATTTACCTGAGGGCATGTGGGCTCACTGAAGAGAGAGAGAGAGAGAGAGAGAGAGAGAGAGAGATTGAGAGTGAGGGAAACAGAGAAAGCAACCCCCATCCTCCATGGGCAATGGTCATGCTGCAACCCTACCTCTTCCTTTCCTTCTTCCCGGGAATTTTGGGCATTCACACATATGTGCTGATGTGTTTCTGTAGCTGCCAGGTCTGGGACTTGAACTGTGTTCTTGGCCACGTTGGATCCAGCTGCCTAACCACCATGCTACCAGCTGGCCCACTTGGCTTAATCTTACATTCAAAGATGAAAAAGTCCCATGAGTCTAGGTAGCACCTTAAAATATTTCAGGTACACATTCCTAAGAAAGTCACAAAATGTGCATAGCTTTATTTCTTTACAGTTCTGACTCAGGTAGACTGGAACCAATCTCCTGTTTTTAAGAAAAATTTCTTTGTGGGGATTTATCAGTTTCCTTAAAGTTTCAGCTTGGGGCTAGCTCCATAGCCTAGATCCTACACAGATCCTACACGGCCAACTGTGGTTTGAATCCCAGTGCACTGGCTTGAAAAACATGCCAGGCGTGTGTGCACGCATGCCCCAAACCCTGACAGGATAAAGGGAGAAGGGAGGGATTATAGTGTCACCCTTTCCCATGGGAATTGCTTTCTCCTTCTCTCTTTCTCTCTTTCTCTGGAAAGCAAACATACCCTCTGGCCATTTAAATAAATATATAACAAAATTTTAAAAGTTTCAGTTTGATGATGTGGCATGCACATGTCTCTGTTTTGTTTGTCCTGCTGGAGCCTAGAGCAGGAGCGAAGTCTAAAACAACGGCCTCTTATCATTTTTGTTTTTAGTACTTGTGACTTTAACAAACTCCTGCCCAGTCTCAGTGGAGCAGTAGAGGGGGGTGCTCTGACTAGGTAGGCGGTCACAGGCTCACTGCAGATTCAGACTTGAACTGCTATCTTCACCGCTAACAAATGGACTGAGGATAGATTAGAGGTTCCTAGAGGAAATCCAGGATGGGGTTTCTAAAATAAGGGGGAAAGGATGCTAGGAGAGCAGAAACAAAAGCTAAATAATAAAAGAAATGTTAAAAGATGCATTCCCGGGGCCAGCAGGTGCTGTGGTGTTTAAGGCACTGAACTCCTTTATGGCTAACCACAGTTCAAATCCCAAACCTGGTGGCTTGAAAATCATGCTGGGCAGATGAGTGTGCATGCCCAGAATCCCAGGAGGAGAATGGAGGAGAAGTGACTGTGGCATGGCCATCCCTTTCTCACTTTCTCACTTTCCCTCTGATTGTCTCTCTCTGTCGAGTGTACACGCCCTATGGCAAAAAACTAAAAAAAAAAAAAAAAAAGGAAGAAAGAAAGAAGGATGCAATTCTTGTATCCAAGAAGCTTATAAAGTTGAAAAGAATCATGAACGGAAGAAATTTTATCGCAACATTATGTTTAAAATTGCCTTAGCATTTTTGAAATACTTCATGTGATTCTTCTAAGAACACATTTTTAGGTCAGTCCCATTTTATACTCAAGAACAAAGAGAAACATAGACATTAAATTATTTGCTTAACTGCTGCTTATTATTTCTGATATAGAACTTATATCAAGTTGAAACCTATATTTCCTGAATGACAGTAGTTCAATTTTATTCCACAGTATAGAATATCTATGAGTATTTATTGGTGGGTGAGTAGAAAATATGTTTATATTACATGACCTAATATACAAAGATCAAGCTATGTTTGACATTAGAAAAATCACCTGGCACAGTGATTTTCAAATTGTATTCTGCTAGGGCAAGTATGTGGTGTGGTAGTTATGGTGCTGGACTCCCAGATGGCTGACCATGGCTCAAGTCCCAGGTCTGGCAGCCTGCTTTCTTACTCTCCACACCCTCTGGTGAGTGCCTGTAACAAATTAAAAAAATAACTATGATAAATAAATTAAATAAATAGTTCTTAAAAAAAAACAACCTGTACTCTGCCTACATCATAATTTCCTGGGGTCATTGTATAAATACAATTTCTAGGACTTTATCCATGAATCAGAGTCTCAAAGATGGAACCTCAGAAACTATTATAGCACTTTTTTATAAGAAGCTTAGGTGATTTTTATGCATAGTAATATTTTTTTTCTTTTTTTCCCAATTTATTTATTTGCATTCATTCACTGTACATCATTACAGCATACAAAATGAGATTTTCCATCTAGAGTACACTGTATATTGTCTCAATCAAGCACATCAACAAATATGTTATTCTTAGCAAATGATCTCCCATTTCTTGTTTTCTGTATGTTTTGCTTTTTCCCCCCATCCTTGGTTCCCTATCTCTTACCCTCTGCCACCTCCTGTTCTCCTCCCACACTGTCTCTGTTATCTATGTTTGCTTTCTATACCATTTTCCCCCCACATTTTATTGAATCACCAAAGACCCTAATCAATCCGAATACCCTCCTAGCAAACACATGTGACACACACATTTCCATGAGCACACTGCATAGTGACTCAATCATGCACATTACAAAAAATATAAATTTCCACTTCTAGTTGCTAGAATTAATTCCACCCCTCTTTCTGACCCTCTGTCCCTTCCCACCCTCCTCTCACACCACCTCTAGTGTCCAAAATTGTCCTCCATTCCCTTCCCACCCACATTGCATTGATCACACAATTTCCTACATAACCTGACTACTTTCAAAGGTGAGTTCCCTCGTTACTACTAAGAAAACCAGTTTTAACTTAAATCAAAGAACCGCCAAGGAACTTTGCTTAAAGCCCGGAAACAGGTTAGGATTCTGTTCAAATGGTAGGTGCATGAACCTATCAGTCTCATATACTTTTATCTTCTGTTCTGGTTCAATTTTCCTGATTAAATTCTGGGATATAGTATTCAACTCCAGACTTGTCCCTATGATTAAGTTAGCTACTTTCTCAGTTTTTGGACTCTTATTTCCATGTATCTGCGTTTAGTTTTCCTGATACAGCACATCCTTGAGAACTTCTTGGAGGTCTGGTCTGGTGCTGGTAAATTCTTTCAGGTTTTGTTTATCTGAGAATGTTCTTGTCTTTTCTTCCCACCTGAAAGATAATCTTGCCGGATACAGTATTCTTGGCTGAAACTGCTTCTCTCTTAACACTTGGAATATATTTTCCCATTCTCTCCTCGCTTTTATTGTTTCTGATGAGAGATCTGCTGTTAGCCTGATGGGATGTCCTTTGTAGGTAACTTGATGTTTTTCTCTTGCTAATCTTAGTATCTTGTCTTTGTCTGCAGTTTTGGTCAACCTGGCTATAATGTGTCTTGGAGAAGATCTTCTAGGGTTGATTCTATTTGGGGTCCGTTGTATTTCCTGGGACTGGATCTTTGAATGCCTCTCTAGGTTTGGAAAGTTTTCTTGCAGGATTTCCTGGAATAGATTATCAATGCCCTTATGGGTTTCCTCACCTTCTGGAATGCCAATTATCCGGATATTTGGACGTTTGATGGTATCCAGTACTTCTCGCATATTATTCTCAAATTTTTGTGCCATTTTCTCAGCCTTCATGGTGGATTTTTCTAGGCCAGCCATTTTCTCCTCTACATCTGAGATTCTATTTTCTGAATGATCTAGTCTGCTTTTAATGCTTTCCAGGGAGATTTTGACTTCTTGTATTATAGACTTCATCTCTAGCAGTTCCGTTTGAGTCTTTTGTAAAGTGTGTAATTCCACTTTTAGATCTTGCAGGAATTTCCTCATCTCTTGGAACTCGTCAATTTCTTTCTCCTTTCTCTTTAGCAGTTCATTATCTCTCTTCTCTTCCATCTCTGTTAGCTTAGACATTATGAATGATCTGAATTCCTTATCAGACATTTCCATGATTTTCACCGAACTGCTTGTGGATGAAGAGTTACTCTTTTCCCTAGGAGAGGAGGCATTTTCTTGTTTTCCCATATTTCTCGTGATCCGGCGGTGATTTCTTGTCATCTGATGAATGTTGTGTTTCTTTCAAATTCTTGAAGTGCAGCCTTAATGTTCAGGAGCAAGCAGACAGAGGTGATCCAGAAACTCTTTGCTGTTCTATTGTGCTTGCTGGTGCAGCAGATTCAGTAGATAGTGGGGAATATTTTAACCCTATTAGTATTTGGATGTTTAGCTACAGTGCTCTTAGATCTGTCTAAAAACACACTGAAAGGATACTGGAGGGTGAAGAGACAAGAAAAAGGAAAACGAGACAGAGAAAAACAACAAAAAGAGAAAAAAAGACAAAAATTTGAAAAATTAAAAATTTGTAATTATGGTTCTTTTTTTTAAAAAAATCACAAAATAGAAAACCACACGGTGCGCTTGCACAGCGCGCGAAAAATCTAGTTCACTGTAGCCATGTGGAACCCTGTCCTGAAAGCCCATGGCTTCTTCTGCCGCTAGCTCGTTTGTTGGAGGCTGAATTACTAGTAGAAAATCTTCATTCCCTTAACAATCTAGTTCACTGTAGCTATGTGGAACCTTGTCCTGAAGGCCCGTGGCTTCTTCTGCCTGGATGGGAGGAGCAGAGTGAAAATTAACAAGAAAGAAGGCGGAGCTAAGAGCCAGAGAAAAACTGGGCCTTGTTTTTTTTAAAAAAAAAGGGTAAAAAGGAAATATTACCAAAAAAAAAAAAAAAAAGGGAAGACAGAAGCAGGGAGAGACAGGAACTGAGAGACAGAGAGAGAAGGCTGGGGGGGCAGAGGGGGGCTCCCTACCGCTAGCTCGGTTGTTGGAGGCTGAATTACTAGTAGAAAATCTTCATTCCCTTAACAATCTAGTTCACTGTAGCTATGTGGAACCTTGTCCTGAAGGCCCGTGGCTTCTTCTCTATGCATAGTAATATTTAAGAACCTGTGGCTAGGGACCAGCAGGTAGTGCAGTGGCTAAGGCTCTGGACTCTCACATGGCCAACCACAGTTTGGATACTGAAACTGGCAGCTTGTTTTCTTGCTCTCTTTCTCTCTTTTCTGTCTCTGTCTCTCTCTGGTAAGTGCATGTGTCCTACAGCAAATTAAAAGAATAATAACAATAAATAAAATAAAATAATTCTTAAAAATAGATCTCTGACTTAACATATGTAACTGCATAGCGCCTAAGAGACCTCCTATTTCTAAAAAGGATATCAGAGATCCACAAGATACTTCTCAGTCTCGCTGGTCACCCTTTTTTGTTTTCTCCCTCTACATTATAATAATCATTGACTAGAAAGGCTAAGAATTATAGCATCGTGATACTAAAAATTAATCAATAAGAATATTAGTTTTTATAGAAGATATCTAAAAATCAAAACTTAGAATTAAAAAGAAACTTAGCTGAACTGCATTTATGATCAGATGAGAAAACTGATTTCCCAAAAAGTAGAGTGATTCACACTGCTAGGCGGTTAGTATCGGCAGTCCTTTTGAAACTACTCTTTTCTTTTTTGTAGAATTATTTTATTTAACTTTATTTATTTGTTAATTTTTATTTGACCAGAGAAGGACAGAGTGAGAGAGAGCAAACGAGAGAGAGGGAAAGTGAGAAAGCAAGCCGTTAAGTCCGGTACTTGAACTGCAGTTGACCATGTGGGAGTCCAGCGCCCTTAACCACCACACTGGTCCTGAAATTACTCATTTTTAAATGACTGTTTCATTCGGAGATGAATCATAACAGTCAGTTTGCATTTATAATTCAAACTCAGCTTTAGTTACATTTAATTGTGTGTGCACCCAAGCATAGAATTCAGTTTTAGAATTCAGAACCATATTTTATAACTTGTCTTCATTAATAGTTTTGGGGCATTTGCTATCTCTCTACGTGTATTCCTCATTTAATCTCCACGACTCTGGGAAGTAGGTACCGTATGTCCATTTTATAAGTGAAATAGTCTAAGGCATGAATAGATTAAGTAACTCACACAAGACTAGTGTTTCTCAAACTTTTATGTACAGAAGATCATCTGAATGTCTTGTTGATACACAAGTTATGATTCAGTAGGTCTGTGATAGGTCCCTAGATTCTGCATTTTTTAACCAGCTCCTAGGTGACAGCAAATACCCTTGGTAATGAAATAAGGCATACATTGTGTAGCAAGGTCCTAGATCCAAGAATAGTCATGGTAGGTAAGCAAGGAGCATCTTACCCTATGGGCTTCACTCCAAAGCCTGTGCCCTACACCCCATGCAGAGAAGGCATTGGCCTCTTTACTACGTGAAAGTTTATAACTTACTGCAGTGAGGCAATTCCTCGTTCATGTACTTCTGTGATGCCACTCTACTCTTGAGGAATAGCCAGGGAAACAACACATGACTGGGACCAGCATCCTCCACTGGGAGATTTTCTTCTATATCTGCTTTTCTAGCACCACAGCTCCCAAGAGGAAAAATACAGGGAGCAGCTGCAGCTGCCATTTCATACAGGTTGGAGTCACAGAGTCTCTTCTACTTAATTAATGGAGTTGTTCAACTCTGAGATAGTCTCCTCGACCACGTGTGTATACACACACACACAGTATGTATGCCATATACATACATGTGACACATATGTACATATATATGTATTTTATATATATATTCAATATATATAAACTGAATCATATCTGTAGAATCTAACTAAATCTCTTTCTTTTAAATTTGTCAGAGGACATGTGTACTTGCCAGAGAGAGAGAAACAGAGAGAGAAGGAGTAAGCACCCACCAATGTGGCAGGTCATTCCACAATCCCTTCTCTTCCATTTCTTCATCCTGTCAGGATTTGGGGCATGCAGATGCAGACACAGGTATCCCATGTGTTTTTCAAGCTACCAGGCTGGGATTGCAACCATGCAGTTGACCAGATAGGATCCAACTCCAACTCACTTTTTGCTTTCCTATATATATTTAACTTAATTACATATATGTGTGTGTGTGTTAATGTATATATAATTAAATACATGTATTATATATCTTTAACATAATGACGTATAATTACATATGATGTAAAGTGTATATATAATATATAAATACACATATATGCTTACTTTGCTTCTCATTTGCCATGATATTTACAGTTCAATTTCCTCTTATTCTTTTTTCTTGAACTATGTAGTTTTTGACCACACTTTGTTACACTTTAACATTCACTGAATAATAAGGTTCAAGTTAGCCACCTTTCACAATTTATTACTTGGTTAAAAGCCTGGTCTTTTCTCTGTTCCATTTCTCTTCAGCCGAGGTGGCTTGACTGGCTTAGGTTTGCTCCGACAGGGGCAGCAGGGAATAAATCTGGGTGTCCAGTACAAACAAAGGTAGAGACAAAGCGATTTTTAAGCACGGCGCCTTTTTGTCTCTCCTGCGCTGTTTGCTGCCGGTATCTCTGTTCCCTCGGGACTGGGGTGGTGCTATCTTTAAACACAGCTGTTTTGCCCGGGGCATAAATCAGAGCAGGAGAGGCGGCCACCCAGTGAAGCCTAGGCCTGGGGAGGATGAGAGGAACGGTAATTGCGGAAGCGGAAAGGAGGCTTGAAGGACCGCTGGAGAATCCGCTCCGGGCGGAAACAAGAGACCCAAGTCCTCTGCTGTTCCGGAGAGCTGGGGAAGAAAGAGTTGGAGCTCTTGATGCCTCTGAAGCCCAGAGGAAGAAGGTAGGGAAAAGACAGACTAACCCTGGGAGCAAATCTGCTCCGGAAGGACAAAGCCCAGACTGCAGCTTCCTGGAATAAAAGGGAAGGGAATGTTGAATTCAGGATTCCAGACAGCGTTGAGCAAGGTGGTAAATGCTACTGCTTATAAATCATAGTTACGTGGAGTAGGAACCACATGGTTTTTCAGATTGAAGAGTTTGTAGAAAAAATATTTGTTTTTCTGGAAAGTGTGCTGATGTTAGATTTATTCAAGGTTATAACATCAATAAAAAAAAAGTTACGTGTGCATACAGATTTGAATTCCCTGGACTTACTGGATAATATATTTAAAGACAAACATCAAACTTGACAAACAAAACAGCCTATTAAACTTTAGTCAAAAATAATTATTTGACATCAGCTCCGCATATTTTTTTCTTTTCTTTCTTTCTTTCCTTTCTTTTTTTTCTTTTTCTTTTTCTTTTTTCTTTCTTTTTTTTTTTTTTTTGAGAGGTTTTTGCTATACGGCATGTGCGCTCACCAGAAAGGCAGAGAGAGACAGAAAGCAAAATCACCCCCCAGGGGGCATGGCAATGTCGCAATCCATTCTCCTCTCGGGATTCTGGGCATGCATGCACACATGCCTGGCATGAGTCTAAGTCACCAGGTCTGGGACTCAAACCGCAACTACATGGGAGTCCAGCAACATAGCCATTACACCAACCGCTGGTCCCAGCTCCACATTTTTCACTTTTTTTTTTTTAAGCCGGCCACTGGGAATCACTGGCCACTGGGAATCATGCACAGCCTGATTTATACAAACTTAGCTGGAAAATTGAAAGACAGTTTTATTCTAGGATTAGTCAATTTTTGGTATTGAAAATAAAATAGTTTTTAAAAAGTGGAAAGTTTGTGTTAGAGGAGTGGAAGTCATATTATTGGCATTCTCCACATACTCATGTTTTAACAGGCTTTTAATCTCAGGTATTAAGGAGTAGACATTTTAAATACAGGTAAATAAAAGTGGTGGGACTGAAGAAGTGCTGGCAGAGAAAACACTAGCAGTTTTGTGATGGCCGACTAAGGCAGTGTACCAGTAGATGAAAACAGTGAGTCAATAGATGAAAAAGTGTGTGTTAATTCTTGTTTTAGACATCTATGGCAGCTAAAAATGTGGAGGCACTTAAGAAAGTTCATGTAAAATGGAATTAAAGTATGAATTTATTTTGGTGTAAAATTTTGAAATTTATCATAGTTTTTTTCATAATATGCATTTTTTCATGAATTTCATGAAAGACCCCTTGTACAACTTTAGGACGGCTCTGTAAAGATGTCAGTTTCAATTTGTATTACTTTGCACAGCTCCATTTAAATGTACCACTCTGCATTTTCTTGCTCTTACTTGATGGCTAATGGACGCTGCACACCTGATAATTCCCAAAGAAATAAAACTAGAAGGATTTTTAGGAGCATTAAAAATTTAACTCCTACTTGTAAAACACACACACGTGCACACGCATGCATACTCCAGAAACTAAAGGAAGTTAGGGAGAAGCTATGAAGTACTCATAATGTTAAAAGCATGGAATATGCATTAACATAGAAGCCCAGTTTGTATAGAATATTCTTAAACAGAAACTATTCTAATTGCTATACTAATAGTGTGGTCTGAGAGCAATTATATGAAGATGATAGATAGACCCATACATATACCATTTTAAAGCAATATTATTATTTTTATAGTTTATATCTGTTAGGAGATTGAAAGACACAGAGAGAGGAATCATGAGAGAAGGAAAAGCAAGTGTTCTGAACAGGGTCTCACCTATGACTTCTACCTGCACCCCAGGCTTTCTAGTTAGTTAGGATCACAGGCAGGTCATCTAGGGAGGTGAACCCACGGTTTTCCAGTGGATTCAGCATTTCTTGAGCAACGTATTACCACTGTGCCATTGAGCTGGCCCTATAAACTATTTTTAAAAACTGATGACATACGGATTCAGAAGGTGGTATGGTGGCTGAGGTGCTGGATCTCACATGACTGACTGCATTTTCAGTCCTGGACCTGGTGGTTTAAAAATCATTATGGGGGACCAGCAGTTAGTGTAATGGCTATGTCACTGGACTCCCATGTAGTTGACCGCAGTTCAAGTTCTGGACCTGGTGGCTTAAACTCACACCAGGCACGTGTGTGTGCATGTCCAAGATCCCAAGAGGAGATAGGAGGAGAGGGGTTGCAGCATGGCCATCTCCCCTGGGGGGTGACTTCTTGTTTTCTATCTCTCTGTCTCTCTGTGTCTTTCCGGCGAGTGCATGCACCTTATAGCAAAAACCTCTCAAAAAAAAAAAATCACTACAGGCATGTGTGTGCATGCCCAAAATCTCAGGAGAATGGAGGAGAAGGGATTACACTGTGGCCATCACCTCTGGAGGGGTGATCTCTGCCTGCCGCTATCTGTCTCTCTGGTGAGTGCACACATCCTATGGCAAAAATCTGAAGACAAAATGAAACTGGTAATATATGCATATGGTACAAAATTCAAAATTTATGTAGTGACAAGAAAGCCCTATACTACTGACCTCTACCCTCACAGTCCTCCTCCTCAGAGGCAACTCTATTCTCAATATCTTGTGTATTCTTTTTTTTTTTTTTAAGAGAGAGATTTTGCTATAGGGCTCATGAGCTTGCCAGAGAGACAGAGAGACAGAAAGTTGGGAAATCACCCTGCAGCGGGAATGACCACTTAGCAGACACTTCTCCTCCATTCTCCTCTCGGGATTTTGGGCATGCATGCACATGCACCCAGCATGAGTTTAAACCATCGGGTCTGGGACTTGAACCACGACTACGTGAGAGTTCAACAACTTAACCAGTATGCAATCTGCTAGTCCCTGTCTCGTGTATTCTTTCAGAGATATTACATGAAAGATTTTAGACTGTCTCTTCTGCTTGCTTCTAAGATGAAACATAAGAGGTTCAGTTTTCTAAGAGTGGCAGATAGCATAAAGGTTTCATCACTGTACTCCCACATAGTCAACTGTGGTTCAAATCCCAGACCCAGCTAAAAACTCATTCAGGGTGCATGTGCGTGTGTGCCCAAAATCCTGAGAGGAAAATGGAGTAGAAGGGATTGTGGTGTGGCCATTTCCCCTGGGGGGGGGGTGATTTCTCACTTTCTGGCTCTTTGTCTCTCTCTGTCTCTCTGGCAGGCACACATGCCTATAGCAAATATCTCTCAAAAAATAAAAAGGTTCAGTTTTCCATTTGCTTAAAATAACAAAATGGAACTTTAGTCTTTGGTTCTGATCTGAAAATGACTTCCATTTATCAGTTGAGAACTTGTTGTATACCATAATGGTCCAGGATCCCTCCTTAGAAAAGGGTTCATTCATCTAGCAACAAGATAAATAGCTGACTCCTAGGAAGCTGTCCTTTCTTAATGGGCCCTATTTCACTGTTTCATTGCCTCGTAATTACAGCTGAATGCAAATACAAATGTGATTTTGTTTTACAGGTTGAATGGTAAGGATGGCCCTGGATTGTGAAAGGAAACAGATTGCTCTTTGTTTTGTTGTTATATTCAAGGTTTCCTATCTGCTCTGTGTGAATTATCACCAACCACATGAAAATACACTGATGAAAAAACAGGGAGAAGCTCCACATTTTCCTCCAGTGCATCGTGTTGATAAATTTATATGATGATATCATTTGCATAAAATACCAATTATTAATCCTAGTGGCTCTTTCAAGTTCTAAGAGATTTAAAATGGATGATGTCTCCAAAACATCTGTTAGTTGAACCTTTTAAAACTTAAGCAATGTGATATAACAGAAAGTCCTCATCAAAATATCTATAGCTCTTGTTAAAGTATATTGGCTTGAGAAAGCCTCGGTACTCCTGCTTTGGCTCGGCTTCCATAAGCATGCAACATCACTTCGAAGGCTGCTTCCTTGGTTCATTGATAAGTTACAGCCAATCACAGCAGCTAGGTTTTAGTAAGTCATAGGCATCCTGCCTTTTAAACTGTTTAAATGCAGATGAATTTCAAGATGTAACCAGTTCAGTTAAATCTTTACCTTGGGCTGGCAGGTGGTATGATGGTTAGGGGTGCTGGACTCCCACATGGACAACCTCAGTTCGAGTCCTGGACCTGGTGGCTTGCTTTCTCACTTTCCTTCTCTCTCTCTGTCTCTCTGTTACTCTGGCCCTCTCTGGTCAAATTTAAATAAGTAAATGAATGAATGAGTCAAGTTAGATAGAATAATTCTTACAAAACAAACAACAACAATAATAAAAACAAAACTCCACCTCGTTCCCTGACTTCGGATTTTGTACATCACTTTCCTGTTCTGGAACATTATCCCTGACCACAAGGCTACCTGAAATCTTCTTGGAAGCCACTAAGGGGTCCTGATTAGAATAGTGTTTGTTTTCGCTCAATTAAACTCCACTAAATTGTCTGAAGTTTTCCTTTAACAGTCTTATAGTACCTACGTTTCGTTTTGGGATTTATAGCAGAGGTGACTGAGTGCCAAAAGTATGTTAGTTCTCATTGCTCTAAATGTGAGAGCAAATTGAAGTACTTGTGACAGGTACATCATGATGACAATGAATGATGACAGCATTGTTTGCCGTTTCTGCTCACACCGAAATTGGTCCACGTATCAGCCCAAAGACATGGATTGGTGGGTGCCAAACAGGATTTTGCAACTAGCAGCTTCATTGAATTTTGGCAGCACTACAATGACAGTTTTCTAGGCAGAAATCATATTCAGAAATTAGTCAAATGGAATTGCTAGCTAGAACTGTTCCCATTAATTTGTGCCAGCTCATGTGTGTCTACACTTGTTTGGTACTTTTATTTTCCTAAGTCAACCATCTAAGAGATATTATTTATTATTATTTATAAATTAAACTTGAATTTATGATGATCACACAGTTTTTTTTTTTTAAACATCAAGTATTGGGACCAGCAGTTGGTGTAATGGCTAAGTCACTGGACTCCCATGTAGTCAACCACAGTTTGAGTCCCGGACCCGGTGGCTTAAACTCATGCCAGGCACGTGTGCGTGTATGCCCCAAATCCCGAGAAAAGAATGGAGGAGAAGGGATTGTGGCATGGCCATACCCCTGGTGTGTGTGTGGGGGGATTTCTTGTTTTCTGTTTCTCTGTCTCTCTCTGTCTTTCTGTCTGGTGAGTGCATGCATCCTATAGCAAAAACCTCTTATGATCTGGGATTTTGTTTTTATTTTGAAATGGGAGCTTTTTGTTTATAAGCTCATTAAAAACTAAAAACTGTTAAAAAAAAAAAAAAGAAGGCTTCTAATAGTAATCTTCTGTCTCCTTCCTCTGATTATTGCTCCTCAGAGAAAATCACTTTCAACTCCTTTAACTCTTTTTCCTGGTGTTTACTTCGATACTTCTAAGTAACATGCAGTTAATACTATTTTTTCCTTTAATTGTATCCCATTGAATGATTTCTTATTTCTAATCCTTGCCCTTCCAACTTTTCAAACACAGTTACCATTTCCTTCTCTTGTCAGTATAGCTACAGCTTTAATTTTGGCTACATTGATATTCAGTTTGTGTTATTATGACTACTTAAATGTTATTCACAGCTGATTCATGTTGAATATCACTTCTCATTATTGGGCTCTTGGGAAAGTCATGACACAGTTTTTGCATAGAAAAACACATCATGACTTTCCCGACAAACTAGTATTTTCTTCCCTAACTTTGTTTTCTGGGTAGTTATAATTGTATCCTTTTATTATTACTAGTTTTGTTTATTGGGCTGGCCCTGTGGCCTAATGGTTAAGGGAACCAGGTTCCACATGGCCTACCGCACAGTTCAGATCCTGGTCCTGGTAGCTCGAAAATCACACCAGGTGGCTGTGCATACATGCCCCATATCCCGAAGGGATGAAGAAATGGAGAAGAACGATTTCTGGTTGACCACACCCCAGTGGAATGTGCTTTCTTCCCCTCCTTCTTTCACTCTCTCTCTGGGGAATGCAGGTGCCCTCTGACAAAAACAAACAACAACAACAGAAACAAACAGGTTTAGTTTCCCCTGTAGGCATGTGTGTCAAATTCATCCTGTGTGACTTCCCATCATTGATATCCTCTTAATACATCCCAATGCTTTGGGTCACCCCTCAATCTCCCATTGTCGTTGGGTTGTCCCTCAGTTTCTCCATTCTGCTGCACCAGTCTGAGCTATCTGTCCTCAACACCTGCTCCCCTGCGGCTCTCTGGGGACTTCCCAGAGCATCGTTCTGGTGCTTCCGTTATGGATGTGATAGCTGGGAGCATTGTGTGGAAAACGTAGTTCTTTGGGTCCAGGCCTCTAAGGTTATACGTCCACGCTGAGGCACAGAATGAAGCCACCAACATGGATGAAATAGGAAAAGAGAAGTTCTTAATCTTAAAGTGAAGACTTTGACAGGCCATAGACAGGCCTAGACTGTCAGAGGACAACTGCACTGGGAATGGGATTAGATGTTACTCTGATGGTGAAATCTTGTTATGCCTATTTGGCAGGGAGGTCTGTCACTGTAGCTGGCTCTTTTGTTTATTTTCTGGGCATTTTTTTTTTTTTTTGTGCCTGTGTACATCTTGTCAGGTAAGGGGATTTTATCACCCGGTTGGGGAAGTCATACACATGCCCAGTGTAGTCTGTGAGGTCTGAGCATGTGCATGGGGATGACTTTGCTCCTAGCAGTTTATTGCCCTGAGTGGGAAGTGGGATGTTGACCCAACATCCCAGAGAACTTCTGTGTACATATGTGGAAAAGTGAGGGGGCAGGTAGCAACCTTCTCTAGGTCTTTTAATGACAGTTTAAGAAATAAAAGTAGACCACCTCAGCTCTCTCGGTGCCAGGGTTGCTCTCCCTGGTAGCAGTGTTTGATGTGTCAGATGTCCCCTTTGTTGGCATGTGGGACTCCCTGTTCGCAAGTGTCTACCAGAACAATTCCTTTTAGGAATTCCTCCTGTGCTGGATTCCTTCTTCCTGGATCCTGGTTCCTGAGGCTGGAATTACCCTCCATTCCTGGTCAGCACATCCTCCAGAAGCTGCCTGGTGGGTAAACTGTTGCGATTTTACATATCTGAAAACATTCTAATTCTACCATCATTCTTTTTTTTTTTTTCTTTTGGGAAAGGTTTTTGCTATAGGGCACATGCGCTCATCAGAAAGACAGAGACAGAGACAGAAACCGAGAAATCCCCCCCCCCCGGGGGGATGGCCATGCCGCAATCCCTTCTCCTCCATTCTCCTCTTGGGATCTTGGGCACGGATGCACACGCGCCCAGCATGAATCCAAGCCACCGGGTCTGGGACTCGAACCACGGTCGACTACATGGGAGTCTAGCAACATGGTCATTATGCAACTGCTGGTCCCACCATCAATTTTAATTTATAGTTAGATTGGTATAGAATTCTAGATTTTAAATGCTTTATTCCTAAACTTTGAAGAGGTTGTTTTGCAGTGTTTCAGGTCCCCATTTTGGGGACCTCAGTCCTTTGGTGCCTTCTGATTCATGCTTCTTGGCCTGTGACTTGATTTTACACCCTCACTCCTCCCAGAAGCTTTTTTAAAAACATTTTTTCCTTATTCATGATTGAGTATGTATGCATACGAGAGAGAGAGAGAGAGAGAGAGAGAGAGAGAGAGAGAGAGAGAATCGAGCTTCCTCCATTGAATATTGGACTCTTGTGCATGAGCCCAGCCTGGGGAGGGATTTAACCATGGTCACCCTGTGGGATCCAACTTTTCTTGAGCAGCACATTCATGTTTGTCATGGAAGCTTTTAGAATCTTCTTTTCTATACACCATTCTGAAATTTCTCAGTAATGTGCATGTCCATGAATTTTTCTTCTCTGGGCTGGATACCTTCTTGCATCATGGTGTGACCTTTCATTCTAGAAACTCATGCTATTAGTTCTGGGAAATTTTCTTGAGTCATTTGTTCCATAATTTCTTCCCCTTAATTTTCTCTAACTTTCAAATGAAATTCCTATTATCTGGAAGTCAGATTTCTCAGAAAGATGCTTTAATTCTCCCATCTTTTTTATTTTTTATTTTCCTATTCTTTCCTGCCCATTTAGTGAGGCCTTGGGGGAGGGGAGGAACACACATAAATGTACGTTTACTGTACCAGATTTAACCACAAGTCTGACAGCTGTGAAGGAACTGACATTTTGCAGAAAACTAACTTCTCCTTAAGAACTAGTGGCTGGGACCAGCAGATGGTGTAGTGATTAAGGTGTTGTACTCCCATGTGGTCAACTGCAGTTCAAGTCCCGGACCAGGCAGCTTGACACTCATGCTGTGTGTGTGTGCATGCGTGCCCAGAATCCCGAGGAGAGAATGTAGGAGAATGGACTGCAGTGTGACCATCCCTCTTAAGGAGTGATTTCTCACTTTCTGTCTCTCTGGTGAGCACATGTGCCCTCTAGCAAAAGTCTCTCAAAAATCAAAATCAAACCAAAAGAACAGCCAGTAGATAATCAGGTCACACAAAGCCCATGATTAGTTAGGCAATTTTATGGGATTATCTTTTTATTATTCAAATATAAAACCACTTTGTGGGAAATTTCTTTGAGGCTGCCTGAGTAAATACGTATTAAATAATCTAGAACTGCAACCAGCGTTTAAGAAAGGAAAATGATTTCAATTCCCAAGGGGGAGGAAGAAAAACTAAAATCCCTGTTGGAAACTGCCTTCTTGTCCCCAACATTAAACCGGTCTCAAGTATCAGTGGCACATTCACTGCCACAAAAAAAATAAGTAAATAAAATAAATAAAATAAAATGAGTAAAATCTTTTTTATTACTGAACTGACTTAAGAAATCCTACAGGCTCTAGAAATTACCTTTAACTTAAAGATAAGGGTGAAGAAAAGCCAAATTTCATCCTAATTTAGCCTCAAATCTTTTAGTCTTTCCAAGTAACTGCGATCCAAGGAGCATCTGAGAATCACAACTGATGATTGTAGTTCTCCATTAGCTAACAATGGATGTCAGCATTCCTAGGGTGTTTCTCGGGACCTTTGACTCCACTGAGGTTACTCAGGAGCGGTGTTTTCTCCCAGGTGGGCACACGGTTGTATCACAGGCCCTGCTGGTGGCATCCTCTTCCAACTTGAAGATTAAGAAGGACTTTCATTCAAGAAGTACGTGCGGAATGTTTCTGCCTGTGATGACTAGACTAAGCACTTGCCGGAGGGATACTGTGGAGAATACTGTAGGGGACACTGTGACAGCCATTAGGATAAGGCACAAAGTCAATGGGAGAGGCCACAGGTTCCCATTCTCTTCTCACTTACTTCAGATTGTCCTTCCCTCCTACTGTACCGATTTGCTGATCAATTATTTATTAGTGCCAAGGTCATAAAAGGACAGCAAGGTGGCGAGTAAAGGGTTAACAGCCATCTAGGGCCAGGTCTCTGCCTGCCTAGGAGGGACCTCTGTGTACTTGCTGCTACAGAGTTAAGATGAGGGGCCAGCTGGTGGTGTCACGGGGAATGTGACCGGATCTCTCATCCCAACAGTGCAGTTCAAGTCCTGGACCCTACGGCTTGAAAGACATGCTGGGTGCGCATATGTGCATGGCCGAAATCCTGAGAGTCGAATGAAGAGAGAGGGTTGTGGGGTGGCCATTCCCCCAGGAGGATGCTTTCTCACTTTCCCTCTCTCTTACCCTCTGTCTCTCTCTGGTGAGCACACACGCCTTATAGGGAAAAAAAAAGAAACATAAAATGTTGCATCTCTTTTGATTTACTTCCCCTTGGAAGTACTGATTAACTTGATGTACTTCCCCTTGTGGTACTGCACAGTGCAGGGGGTGGGGTGGGGGAGGGGGGTTCTGTGCAGCTGGCACACTGGCCTGAGGCCGACTTGACCAAAACAGCTAGAAGATCAGCAGCAATTGAGTGCAGCTTCTCTGTGGCCTGTGCCCACACACACCTTGCTCCTCCCCGTGGCAGCCCTGCGCGCTGTGAGCATGGGGTGGCTTTGGGCCACGTGACAAGCTGTGCATACTGCACCTCCTGTAACTTTTGCTCTACACTGAGGAAGCGCAGTGAGATTAAAACCTGTTTGTGGTTTGATTGTCAACGAGGATGAGCAAAAACCACTGTGGCAGTGCCAAGAAAATCTAAAACTGCCTCTGCTTACTTTTAGTGTGCTTTCTTAAAAAGAAGTAGGTTTAAGCTATTTCAGCTTTGTAAATTACCAACGTATTTTGTTTCTGAGTAATTACTTGAATGTACTAAACAGGTTTTCCTTAAGAGTTGAAGCTAGGACCAACTGTAAATAATGAGAAAATTCAGCATGTTGAGTTCAAGTTCTGCTGTACTCGAATGCATTCTCCCCAGTAATCCAGACATTCAGAGAGCTACAGGGCTGACTGCATAGTGCAGTGGTTAAGCCCTGTGCGTTGGGAACTGGATCCCAGGTGTGGGGGTGAGTTGATAGGAGGGTGTCATTAGTACCGCAACAGACGACGTGTTGCTATCACAGAAAAGGAAGATCCTCCAGCCCTGCCTTGGTGACTGAGTTCCCCGGGATGTGGTCTACAGAATGGGTTGAAGGCTGCTGAATAATTCACGTGAGATGGTGATGGTCTGAATAAGATCTCTGTGACAGTTGGGAAAGAGAAAAGTGAGTATTTGAGAGATGTTTTAGGGTCTGATTAGACAGAACTTGGAAGACCGAATGCAGTGGGAAAGAGGCAACTTGTGAGGGAGAAGATAGTCCATTTAAGTTTGGAAAAGTTTATTTTTAGGTGGAATATATAAGTGGGAATTGAATCAGGAGCTCAGAAGAAACAAAAAAATCTAGAAACAGATAGTTGGGTGTCTTCTCTGCTTAAAATGAACACATGGCTTCCTATTGTAGCTAGAAAAAATAATCTGACAATTAAGATTGGCTTAAAAACAAACAGAAGGGGCCAGATAGTGGTGCAGTGGGAACACAACTGGGCCCACGTCAGAAGGTCCCAGACTCATGTCCAGAGGCCTCCTCTATTCCCCAGGTGCTTACATGTATGCCCGGGATCTAGGTTGGCTGAGGCTGAGAGTGGATCATAGTGCAAGGACTCTGTTGGGGGATACTTGTCTCTCACTCTGCCTCTCTCATGGAAGAAATAAATAAACTTAAAAAAAAGGAAACAATGTACAAAGGGTCTTCAGAAAGTTCATAGAAAGTGCATATAGTTAAAAACAAGGCATGTATTTCAAAATGTATCTGCACCAAAATAAACGCTTTCTTTGATTATATTTTTCATGAACTTTTTGAAGTCACTTCATATGTAGCATGTGCCTTAGTCTGTTTGTGCTGCTATAACAAAGTATCATAGACTGGGTAATTTATAAACAATATACATTTATTTCTCACAGTTCTGGAGACTGGAAAGTCCAAAACTGGTGAGGGCTGTTCTCTGGTGTCTTCTCTGCTTAAAATGAACACATGGCTTCCTATTGTAGCTAGAAAAAATAATCTGACAATTAAGATTGGCTTAAAAACAAACAGAAGGGGCCAGATAGTGGTGCAGTGGGAACACAACTGGGCCCACGTCAGAAGGTCCCAGACTCATGTCCAGAGGCCTCCTCTATTCCCCAGGTGCTTACATGTATGCCCGGGATCTAGGTTGGCTGAGGCTGAGAGTGGATCATAGTGCAAGGACTCTGTTGGGGGATACTTGTCTCTCACTCTGCCTCTCTCATGGAAGAAATAAATAAACTTAAAAAAAAGGAAACAATGTACAAAGGGTCTTCAGAAAGTTCATAGAAAGTGCATATAGTTAAAAACAAGGCATGTATTTCAAAATGTATCTGCACCAAAATAAACGCTTTCTTTGATTATATTTTTCATGAACTTTTTGAAGTCACTTCATATGTAGCATGTGCCTTAGTCTGTTTGTGCTGCTATAACAAAGTATCATAGACTGGGTAATTTATAAACAATATACATTTATTTCTCACAGTTCTGGAGACTGGAAAGTCCAAAACTGGTGAGGGCTGTTCTCTGTTTCCTGGTGCCTGGTGAGGGCTATTCTCTGCTTCCAAGGTGGTGCCTTGTTGCTGTGTCCTCACATGGCAGGAAGCAGACAACACTCGCTTCAAACCTAAGCCCTTTCATAGGATGCTAACTCCATTCACGCAAGCAGAGCCCTCACACCATAATCACTTTTCAAAGGCTGTACCTCTTAATACTGTTGCATTTAGGATTAAATTTCAATGTGAATTTTGGAGAGGACACCATCACTCAAACTGTAGCAGCATGGTGGTCTTTCAGTAAATATTTGCTGATTGTAATAATAAATGAAATAGAATTTCAAGAAATAGAAAATGCAGAAAATAAGGGTATGTACTATGTCCTTTCTTCTCTCTCCACATAGAAACAGAAGATCCTCTTCTATCTAGTATCAATTTTTTTTTTCAGAAGCTAATGGCTTCACTAATGCCTCCATGTCTACCATGGACCAAGCTGGCATCATTTCTACATTGTTACTTGCATTTTCACCATAGCTCCCTAAGAGTCATCCCATTTTCTACCCTTTCCCCCTTCACCATATTCTCACAGAGACCAGAATAGTTGTGTAAAAGACACTAGATGATATCACTTCTGTCTGCAAAACCTTTAAGGGATTTCCACTCTACTCTGGGTAAAAAGCCAAAGTGCCTTAAATAACCAGGGGACCCTGTATTCATTATCTGTTGCTGTGTAATGAAGTATCCAAACCTAGCTTCTTAAAACAACTCATATTTATTATCTCACAGTCTCTAAGGGTCAGGGACCTGGGCCCAGGGTCACTTGTGAAACTCAGTCAATTTATCAGCTGGTGCTAGGGTCAGATCAGGGCCTGACTGAGGGAGAATCTCTGAGCTCACAGGACTATTGACAGGACTCAGGTCCCTGCAGGCTGTTGCCAGAAGACGTTTGTCACATGACCTCTATAAAAGACTGTTGACAGCATGGTAGCTTGCTTTCTCTAGAAGGAGGTGTGTGAGTGTGTGTGTGCCTGTACATGCATGAGACAGAGAGACAGAGAAAGATTGATTCCCTGGTATTCCACTCTTTACACTTCCCCGTGGTATTTGTTACTATCCACTGTATCATGTGTTTCATGTTTTACTTAAGTCTGTTTTCTCATGTCTCTATCCCCATTAGAATGTAAGCTATGATGGGGCATGAAATTTTGTTTTACTAGTTTATCTGAAGTGATTGAAACAGTGCTGAGCACATTTAAAACGAGTACTAAGTAAGTAAAATCATTGTAAAAAGTATTTGAGGAGTCTTTGACATCCATTTGCTGTGCAGTCTTGTAACAGAAATACTGTAAATGACTATCGTCTGTCCACAAAGCCAAATCAACAGAGATGACTTTGGATATCCTACTAAGAGGGGGGAAAATAAAATAAAAATAAAATAAAATAAAATGCCCCCATACACATTCAAAACCAAAAATCCAACATTATACCGAGAATCCCATTAACATGATACATAAACACATGCGAAGACTGACATACAGGCTTTGTCATACGTGGTTATGAATAACTGGCAGTTTTCAAGTTCAGTTCTTGGTCTTGGAGGCAACAGATCTCTACCCTCATGATGGCACGGAGAGTTGAGTGTTCAGAGCAGAAGTGATATTCTTATTTTCTGGAAGTATAATCACCCTTGAAAGGGAAGATGCAACTTCTCTGTATTTTTATTTTATTTTATTTTTGTTATCTATTTTTTCCTCAACAAAGGCCTTTCTGTGGTATTCTTTAACTCATATGCATTTCATCCTAAAATACTTTTTTCGTAGGCTGTACTCATTCCTCTCAAATCTGAATCATGTCTGAAGTAGATTTCTATGCTTTTCCTCATGTCCTCTGCGATAGTTGAGTATGATTTGTCTTCAAAGAAACTCATGTCAAGGTTTGGTCCCAGTATGGCAGTGTTGAGAGGCAGGGCCTAATGGGACATGATTGACTCATGAAGGCTCCACTCTCATAAATGTATAATAACCATTTCTGAGGGAATGTTAATTCTCTCAAGAGTGGATTAGTTACCTGGAGTGAGTTATTATAAGGGAGCTTGCCCCTCCCTGCTCTCTTTTAACACACACTGGCTTCTGCTTTTCAGCCATGTTATGAAGCAGTAGCTTCAACTTCCCAGCCTCCCTCTTTTTTATAAATTACCTAGTCTCAGATATTCTGTTAGATCTACAGAAAATGGACCCCCACTTCCCATCTGTCTTTCTTTGCAGCTCCTAGCCCCGATGAGAATGGTGCTCTCTCTTCCTCAGATCTGGCTGTGGTCCCAGAGCTTCCATTTCCACATGATCATCTGTACACTCATCCTGGGTACCTCAGTGCTCGGCATACTGTTGAGCAGAGACGCCTGAAAGCTAACTTTGTTCATCTGGTGCTCATTCTGATGAGGGAAAGGATATGAGGAGGGGCTTGCTGGTTAGACCTCTACATCTACGGGTTTGCAGATTTTAGTATTAAGCAGTTAACTGGTCCATTTGTTTTATTAAGATGTCTTTCAGGTTTATCCAGGAATTGGTGTGGTGAGGGACAAAGAGAGGGCATCAGCTTAGATAAGAAAGATGACATATACCAAAAAGCAAAGCTCCAGAAGTGTCTATTCAAACATGCTGAAATATGAAACATTATGATTTTGGTTTTATTTCCTTAGAACAAAAATAAAGTAGAGCCCTGAACTTTCTTAATATTAAAGGTTTGGTACTTTCTCCCTATTTTTCTCCCTATTTTCCATTCAGTGGTGAGGTGGGAATGGAGAGGTGGAGGTGGTGGATTCAACACATTTAAATATGGTCTAGACCTCATGAACAAATGGTACATTAGCTGTAAAAGAGGCAAACTGAGGATTTATAACATCATAATTTTATTGGCAGTGTTCTGTGTTGACCTTACCTTATTCCTTAAAGTTTTGAGCTGTTGAACATAAGTGATACATTAATTTGAAACTCACGAGCTGGGCTACATGTTAGAATCACCTGGTGAGCTTTTGAAATATACTGCCGGCCAGCTCTGGATTCACTTAGTTGAGCAGGAAGGGTCTCCTGGTAACTGTCACTCAGCCAGGTCAAACCACTGCTATAAAGTCCATGGTGGTTTACAAAGTCAACACCAGCTAACAGAGGAAACACTTCAGGAACATACTCCAAAGTGAGCTTAACAGAAAACACACCTTGGAGAGTCAGGAGGGGAGAGGCAGTTCTGGAGTGGCGAAGCATGGTAGGAGGTGTGTGGCACTCGGCTGAAATGTCCCAGCCTTGGCATCACTGGCTGCACTGGTGAGAAATGCAGCCCCCCGAGGCCCTGCCCAGCCCTGTTGACAGTCTTCATTTTAATGAGGTTCTCAGGTGACTAGTGTGTGTGTTAACATTTTAGACCTGTGGCCCCAGACAACACACTGTGAGAAAAGCTCTTACATGAACCACACGATTAAAGGCCAGTTGGAGGACTTCCGTCTCTCTATGATCACTCCCACTGTCAGGAATGGGTTGGGGAAAGCATTTGAAAGTCAAGATCCTCCCCCCGACACACACCGTGTATTGTAAAAGTAGAATTTATGGTTTCTTCTATAACTTACAGAATAATTTATGCCTAATGAGGAAAACATTGGGGGGGGGGGAATCACCTTTATTCTATACCTGAGTAAAACACTTTTAACACTTTTGGTGAGTAATGTTCTAAATTTTTTTTCTATATATGTATAATGTACCTTAATTCACTTCAAAATTTTACTATTAATATTTTGTGTTTAGTCTTTTTCATGGTTCCTTATTGTCAGAAGTTGCTCCAGGAAATAAGCAGGTCAGACAAGGTTTATTCTTAAAGCCTTTGATGCATATTGCTAAACTATCCTGAAAGATTGTCCAAGTCCATTCCAGTATTAATGCTAAATATCTCTTGAGTTGATACACACACACACACACACACACACACATATACTTAAAAGTACTAAAAATAATATATACTTAAAAGTATATGTATGTGTATATATATATATGTATATATATATATATACACACACACATACATACACTTTTTTTAAGAGAGATATCTTTGCTGTAGGCTGCATGCACTTATTGGAGAGACAGAGAGAGACGGAGAGACAGAAAATGAGAAATCACCCTCTGTGGGCATGACCAGGCCGCAGTCCTTCTCCTCTACTCTCCCCTAGGGATTTTGGGCATGCACACACATGTGCCCTGTGTGAGTTTTAAGCTGCCTGGTCCAGCACTCAAACCGTGGTTGACTAGGTGGCAGTCCGGTGACATAGCCATTATGCCATCTGCTGGTCCCAGACCATACATTCTTAATCATTTGTTTATCTTTGCCAATTTGAGTAACAATATAGGGTGTCTTATTTAAATTTTTTCATTTTATCAACAGTGAAATTGAACATTTTTTCCAAATGTCTGTTGGTAATTTTTCTTTCTTTTCTTAATTGCCTGTCCATGTAATCTGTCCATTTTTCCACTGAATTTTATTATTTTTTATTCATTTAAAAATAATTGATCATAATGTTTATACCTTTCCATTTATTTTTGACAACTTTATCCCCCTCAGCAGTCATAGTTAATATGAAAAGAACTACAAAAATAGCAAGGCAATAATTACATAATCTGTACTGTTTAATATGATATCCACTAACCACATGTGACCACATAAATTTAAATGAGTTAGAATAAAAAAATTAAAATTTCAGTTCTTCAGTTGCACTATCTACATTTCAAGAATTCGGTAGACATATGTGGGGGCAGCCCATGGCATGGTGGTTAGAGTGGCTGGATTTTATTAATACACAGCTGACTATGTGGTTCAAATCCCAGACCTGGTGGCTTGGGAGGCACGTGGGGCATATGTGCATGTGTGCCCAAAATCCTGAGGGGAGGAAGAGGTGGAGGAAATGGGATTGTGGCGTGGCCATGCCCCATGGTGGGTGCTTTCTCATTTTCCCTCTTTTTCTTTCTTCATTGAGCACATGTACCTGCTGGAAAAATTAAAAAACAAAACAAAACAAAACAAGAATAGCCACATGTTTCTAGCGGGTACCTTATTGAACAGCGTAGCTATACTCACTTCCTTTTTTTGGCAAAAGTTCTGTTGAGAAGTACCGGCATATCACATTTATATTTCAGCCATTGTAAATAGTGCTTAAGGATCCAGTTTCATGTTACTGAATTCCTAGCATTCCCAGATGGTCCTTTTCTGTATTTTGATTTTCTGTATATTTTGGACAGAAGTGTGCTTATACTAATATTTGGAAAAGCTGATGAATGGGTTTGGAATAAATGATTTGGTTTTTGGAAGGTACTGCACTTGTTTCGAGCATGGGAAACATTCTTAATAAAGGAAGCTTAATAACATTTGTCTAATTCGTCAAAAGAAGTCCCACTGGTTTCCAGTGACATGTCCATGTTTTACTTGATGCTGGCCTTGGTTTCATGAAGAGAATGGTTTTTCTTAGGTCTAGTTCCTTGTATTTGTTATTGCTTGCTGTTCCTCCATCACCAGTTCTCTTTTCTTCTTTGTCTGAGACAAGACTCCCAATAGGACCATCTCCATGCCACCTTAACCTTGAGGGAGGAAGACTGAATAACACGACTGGGCCTGTGGAAGTAGGGTCATGGCATTAGCTGTCTTTTTGCTCCCATCTGACTGTTGTTTCTTCCAGACCTGCCCCCATTAGCTGCAACTGACAGGCATAGCGTTCGTACATAGCTCCTTCATACTCCTGCCTTCCCATGCTCTTCCATTGCTTAATTATCAAGCTTTATACATGTGTGAACCCAAGATTTATGCATGTGTGTAGATTCCACGTGCTGTATTCTTAAGGCGTTTGTGAGCCTGAGATAAAAGGTCACATTATTTCATGAGCCTTGCATTCTCCTGTGAATTTTTAAGGTGGCCTGGAATACATCTTTATAGCCTTTAAACATTTTCATATAAACAGATAGAACAGGTAAGAAGGCAAATAGCTCTCTTTGGACACAAATTCTCTTTATTTATTGGATGAATCCTCTTCGATTACTCACAGTCATCAAGAAAAATATACTTCTACTTTCTCTGGAGAAGTTTTTCTTAGTGTTTTGAATAGTTCATAGTCTATGACATTTTTATACAGCTATTTTGAGTCAGAGACATTTTGACAGGGGCCCCAAAATAAACCATTACACTTTCAGCTTTTTCTCCCTAAAGTAATGCAACTGACATCTATCCTATTTCCAAGTAATGTGTCCAACCACCTCCCACAACTCCATCTCTTGGTCTTCTACTTCAGGCTCAGGGTAGCAGACAAAGTTAAGAAAGATGGCTCAATTAGGGCCTGAAGGATGAGGGTCCATCTTGAGAATTGGTACAATAGTCAGAGATGTTGTTTTCACAATTATGTGGTAATGAACTTTTGGAATGGCTAGTGTGAGGCAGCCAAATCAAAATGGCATGGACAATATGTTCTGTTTCACAAGTGACAGATGCCAGATGGGTGGGTTGAGTGCAACCCTGGTTGAGTTAGCACTCCTAAACTGAAATATAGGATGTGCTTACAAGAGAGAGGTGCCTCGGGCCAGCTGGTGGTGTGGCTGAGGCAGCTGGGTTCCACATGGCCAACTGCCCTGTTCAAGTCTTGGACCCAGCAGCTGAGAGCACGAATGCCCAAAATCTCACAGGGAGAAATGGAGAAGGGATTGTGGCATGACTATCTCCCGTGGGAGTGCTTTTCCACTTTCCCTCTCTCCTGGTGAGTGCACATGCCCTCTAGCAAAATTAGAAAAAACAAGTTGGGGGAAGGGGTGCCTCAGACATTACATAAGATTCTTGGCTTGAAAAATTAAATAGAGCAAAAGAACCCAGCTCAATTTTATTATGAAGATGTTCATGATGAAAATCAGATGGAATGGCATGTGTTTCCCTCAGTACCTTAGGATGAGTTTAAGCAGGTGTCAAGGTGGCCCGTAACCTAAACAGACGTGCAAGTGCTTTCGGTTTACTCTTTCTTTGAAAAACTGGTTCTTCCAGGGATGCAGAAATGCTCCTTAATACTTAAGACAAGGGATCCAAGAAGCCCAGGAACTTCTGGGGAACGTTATGTGGACTAAAAGCAAGAAAGAAAAAGGAAGACTTTTTATAAACCATTTAACATGCCCAACATCCACTTTCTGGTACATGGGATAGTTTGCTCTCACTTGTCCGCCGTGGCCTTGCAGGGTTTGTGGAACTGTCCGTGGAAGCTGCTTTTAGTTAGAGCTTTACATGGTGCTGGACCATCCATTTGCTGATCAAAGTCCTTTAAGCAAAATGTTGCTTGTACGTTTTCCTGGGATCAGAGTTAGACCCTTTCTGGAAAGAGGAGTATTTTTTTTTTTTCTCACTTCAGCTAAACACCATTCAAGTCAGGGAGCATTCGCTGAAGTGGTGGGAGGACAAGAAGGAAGAAACCTGTCACTCCAGAGACTCAGCTTCTTGGATGTGTGAGTTGGCACCCACAGATCCACTGAACGAACTGAACTCATTATTAGCCTAATCTATGACATGTGGTGTTCTGCTTAAAATAAGCTTGTTTTCACGTCTCTGCATTTCAATTTTCTGCTCTGTTAGGTTTCTATGGTATTTTATTGTATTCACTTTTTGTATTACCAAAAGTTCTCTATGGGGTAAAAAATGTTGCGATTGTTGTCAACGAAAGGGGAAAGGATAAAATACAAGAGCTTACACTTATTGAGCACCTGCCACACACAAGGTTATTTTTCTGTTTTACAAGTATTTTACCAGTCACTAGTTATAAAAGTGTTATGAGGTGGGTAAGTAGTCTCAGTCCCGTTTTATAGGAAAGAGATGTAGAAAAGTTAAATAATACATACAAGATCATAGAATGAGTGGTAGAGTTAGATTTTGAATTTTGGCTTTTATTGTTTTTAATTACCAGTGGACACTGGCATAACCAGCACTCAGAGAAAGATATGGATTTCCAGCATTCTTTCCCAGTCAATACCCTGGGATAACCAGTGTCTTGACATCTATCACAATAGATTAGGTTTGCCTGTCTGTGATATTATTATATTTATTTTATATATATGTATATATGATAAATATTTATATCAAGTTTATGACTGTAAGTATACTAGGTGTTAAAAACTACCTATGTTTTTCTTTTTAAGAGAGATTTTTGCTATAGGGTGCACGTGCTCACCAGAGACAGAAAGTGAGAAATCACCCCCCCCCCCAGGGGAGATGTCCATGCCACAATCCTTTCTCCTCCATTCTCTTCCTGGGATCCTGGGCATGTACACACTTGCACCTGGCGTGAGTTTCAAGCTGCTGAGTCCAGGACTCAAACCACAGTTGACCATGTGGGAGTCTAGCAACATAACCACTATGCCATCTGTTGGCCCAGTATACTATTAATTGTAGCTTGTCACCCTGTGATTTTTCTGGTACAATGGACCTCAGTTTAGCCAGGAAATCAGAGAGAATTATAATTAACTAGTAGTTTCTTATATTTCAATAAGATACTTTTATTATAATTATGCTTTATTAGGATCTTAGGGTACAATCCATACAATATTTCCTAGTAAGCAATATAAAATTAGGCTACATATATATATTATTAGTAAAGTCTGAATCTTGATTAAAAATAGCAATAATCTATTTTTCATTTTAGTGGAAAATGATTTTTGGCATGTAATGAAAACTAAGTTAAACTGTAGATGAACGCCTTATATGATACCCAGCGACAGCACTAATACCTGAATGAACTTTTTGGATTCTTAGCCCAGGGCCCATCTTACTACGAGGAAGTATTGATGCAGCATTTTATGTCCATGCCTGGTAGGTTTTCAAGCAGCTGGGGCCAGGATTCCAAATACAGTCAGCCATGTGAGGTCTGGCTCCCTTTCACAGCATTTAATCATTTAAAGGGCTGGCCCAGCATTTTAGATTCTGAATGAGACTTTAATTTCTAGTTATTTCTTTTTGTGCTGAGGAAAGTATAAAAAGCCCTTCTCCAAACTCATTTTGTTCTCTCAAGGCAGCAGGAGCACATCCCTGAATGTGCCCATCCTGGAAATGATGATACAACTTCGTGATCTTGAGCTAGCGTCGTAACTTCTCAGAGCCTCGGTTTCCCCAGCCATGCAGTAACAACTACCCACAGAGTTGCATTTAAATGAGCCAATATTTAAAAGACACACAGCACAATTCTTCACATGACGGGAACCAACAGAAAGTGGTTGTGTTAAAGTTGTCTGGCACGAGACAATAGTCACTCCTGTCAGAGGTGGGCTTGTATTGAAGCCAGTGAGGTGTTAAACATCAATGAAACCGAACTCTCACTAGCAAAAGCCCCTTGCAGGTGCTCTCAAAATAAGATATTTTAACTTTAATTGGCTAGAATCACTCTTCTCATTTGACTTCTCCATCATATCTACCCTTGTGTCCACCAGAATTGGCTGGAGGAGGCATTCTTGGCTGTCAGCTGAGGGAAGATGTTTAGTTTGGATTTATGGGATATATTTGACTCACACTTCTACACAAAGTCAAGTTACTGCTACTGTCATAGTGTTGGAATGGCTTTTAGAAAAACTCCAACTGCCCACCATGCCAAGTGCAGGTGTGGCCAAGCTATTCAATGTGTGTACAATGTCCAGCATCAGAGGATGTAGGTAGTGAAGAAGGAAATGGTTCAATGTACCTTAGATGAAACTGCTGGAAAATTCTTCTAAACCTTAGAGCTTACATGTTAAAGAAACTTGAAATGGGGGCCAGTAGGTAGTGTGGTAGTGAAGGCACTGAACTCCCACTTAGCTGACCACAGTTCAAATCCCAGACCTGGTGCCTTGAAAATCACACTGGGTGCATGTGCACGAGTGCCCAAAATTCCAGGAGGAGGATGGAGGAGAAGGGATTGTGGCATGGCAGGGGAGACTTCTCACTTTCCTCCTCACTGTCTGTCTTTAGCCAGCAAGCAAAAGTGCCTGATGGCAAAAACCTTAAAAAAAAAATGGAAAGAAACTCGATATAACTCTTTCCAGTATTGACCACAATCCTAAAAGCATATTTGAAGTTACTAATAAATGATTTGTGAAGCTGAAAGAAACTTTTCTGAACTCTCAATAGGTTTCGAGTAACCCTGTGCAAAGAGACACTGAAGACCTTTATTTTCTCTATAGAAATTATAAAATGATCACCATATGAAAAGATGCTCAAAGAGCATAAAGTCCAAATAATGAAAGAAAAGACTTTGAGAAATATGTCAGGAAGTTAATTAATAAAATTACATTGGGCTGCCCATAGCAGAGTGGTTAGCAAGCTGTAGCCCACATGGTCAACTGTAATTCAAGTCCTGGCCCTGGTGGCTTGAGAAACACCAGGAACATGTGCATGCACGCCCAAGATCCTGACAGGATGGAGGAATGAGGAAAAAGGATTGTACATGACCATGCGACAGGGGCCTGTGTTGGTCAGACTGACTTCACTTTGTTTATCAAAATTGTTTTCCTCTCAGCCTGGTTCTCTTTGAGATGCCTTTTAGGAACTCCAAGGAGGTAATGGTCAACCTGCAATTGAAAACAGTAGAGGACATTCAGGACAAACACTGGAACTTGTGCTTCAAAGTTGAATTGCTTGGTTGTACCTCCCCTGCACCCGCAGTCCCTACCCTGGCTAAAAGTACCCTGACCTGCGCTTTTCTGTATGAGGCTGTTAGCCTACAGCATCTCCCTTCCTCTGTGAAAGCATCTATAGGTTGGCTGACCTGTAGAAGATATTTCACAATTTTCCTGGTGTGGCCATACTGTAATAGTTTTTACTTTCCTCTCTCACCAATAACCTTGCCTCTGTGCCTTTTCCAGCAGTGAAGGGTTGGATCTGTTTAGGGTCTCTGGACTGGAGCATAGGACCCTTTGTCCAGCAGCAACCACACCACACTGGGGCATGCTTTTGCTCTGGTGAGCACATGCACCCTTTGACAATACAACGAAACAGACAAACAAAATATAAATGAATGAAATTATGCCATTTTTTAATGGCCATTTGAGTGTTCGTAGTATTTGTTAGCTTTTAATGTATTGGTCGTGATTTATTTCCTTATCCTTGATTCTTTTCTGCTTATTTTTGAGTTTACAAGTTTGCATTCTTTTTGTAGAAACTTCCAGCTGGGTATGGCCTGAACCCACCCCCGTTTGTGGTCATGTACTCTGATGCTCAGGACCGTGCAGACAGACTAGTTTGTGGTTCTCTTTGGCTATGGGTTCTGGTGCGTCATGAAACTAAGAAATCTGAATTAAGTAATATTTGTAGGAATGAGATTTTTAAAAAATTTTGTTGGGCTCACATTGTCAGCTCCTTTTGGGAAGCCAAGAATTGGCTTTGGACTACTGGAGGAGAGCATGGGGTTCTCTGTCCCCTTCCTGCCCAGGGTAATTCCATGGAAGACCTTGAATCTACAGACGCCTGGCCGTGCACAAAGAGGACAAACGACAGCAGGTAAAGGGACTGTGCCCAAGAATTAAATCGCTAGAGAGAACAACAGTATAATTCTAGTTTCTTCATAAGGAAAACAAACAAATACAGGCACAAGGAGGTCCAGTGATTTATCAAGGGCACGGTGATTGTGGTCATACCCAACTACGGATTGACTCAGCTCTCAAACTTGCTGCCTTGCTAAAGGATTCACTTCAAAAACACAAAAGAAGATTTACCTTGACTGTTCTTAGATATTGATGTTTCCTTGGCAACAGACTCTAAATGAAAAGCAAAGTAGTGATTGAACATATGCAGTTTTGTTAAAAATGGTGGGCCCTGAAGCGGCAGCCTCCGAATCTCCTTCCCGTCCTTTGTGAACTGAAAAGAGTTTTGTTCTCGGGTGCTGCCATGTGGCAGTAATTTCAGAAGTCTGTTTTCTACACAAAAAACCAGGAGACCGTTCTCCTTTCCCTCTAATCTTCTGCCGTGGCCTTTCTTACTTTCTGGTGCTAAATCAGAGCTCTGTGCATAATTAGCACTTAACACCTGCCTTGTCTAGGTCTACTCAACGTACCTGTCTCTAACTGAAGTGATTAGTTATAACTTTGTTGCAATTAAATACAGAATCCTATGAACATCAGGTTTATTATTAATAGAATACCTATTTTTTCTTCTAGATATTTAAAATTCCTTGGTTAGGCCAAATAATCAGTGCTACATTCTTTATATAGCTTTTTTTTTTTTTTTAAAGATGCTTTTACTATGATGTTGTGGTTATCCTTGGAGAGATGCTTTGGGATCCCTGGAAACAGAAAGGATATTGACCCTATAGTGCAGTGGTTAAGCTAAGTGTACCGGAAGCTGGATCCCACATGGCCAACTGAGGCTTGAATTCCTGACCTGGTGTCTTGAAACACATGCCAAATACGTGTGTGTGTGTATGCCCCAAATCCCAATGGGATGGAGAGATGAAGGAAAAAGGATTGCAGCTGACCATCCCCACTGGGGTGCTCTTGTTCTCACTCTCTGGCAAATGTACATGCCCTCTGGCAGAAAAGAAAAAAGAAAAAAAAAAAAAAAAGGACCAGCCTAATGGCCTTCCTCTCTGAAGTCTTTCTGAAATCCCCCAAACAATTATTCTTTCCTTTGGCTCCCATAAAAATGTATATGTAACATTTATATAGTACTTATTATGTTTGCTGATAATTTTTCCATTTACTGATTTTCAATCAGTGTCTGCATGATTCAGAGCTGGGGATGTTGCCTCTTTCTTGTTTGCAGCACAGTATCTGTCACTTCAGAAGTACTCAGTGGGGCGAGCTGAATGGATGCATTCCTCTACATTTATATTTTTAAAGAAAGACCATAAATTTTGCTTCTTTCAGGTTCAATTTAATTTTGTTAATCTTCAGTTCCAAAATGGCCTGTTAATGTCTGTGGGCATGACTCACCCCAGGCTCTCTGGAAGGGATTATAGAAACAGGAAAAAGCAGTCAGATTTCTGCCCTCATATTTAATGAATATTGATGAAAACTATCTTTCTATACATATTTATTATGAATATTTGTATCTTCTAGTTAATTTTTGAAACCAGTCCGGACTCAGATTGACTTTTACAATGACAAATGTTGAAAAGCAGATCTGAAATGTTTTCTCCTTGCATAGACCTCCTCGCTTAGACCTGAAAGGATGTGTCAGTTCCAAGATGCTTCCGGTTGCCTGCAAGTCCCTCTGCTGTCACCAGTTTGTCAGTGGGGCAGCAGCTCAGATTCCCTGTTGGTCACTTAACTGATCTTTGTGGTTAGTGAGGGACCTGCTCTGCTCACAGGGTGCTGTAACCATGGTGATAAGATGCCCTATTTTAACTTTTCAACAGGAGCGGTGAGATGCTCTAGTACTTCGGGGCCTGTGTTTCCCTGTGGAATTTTTGGGAGCCATTCAAGCATTTAAGCTGTAGAATCAGACTTTGAACGGATAATTACTTTTTCCTTTCTACTGGTCCCTTTTACAGTGGGGGTGGTGACTGACAGCACACGCAGTCTGTGACCAGCCAAATGTGAGGTCTAGGGCAAACCAGAGGGGCTTGTCGTTCTTATCACACCCACTGGGGACAAGCTTCTTTAAGTCAACAGTTTTTATTTTTAAATAAAATTGGAGTCTTTACCAAAAATAATGACCATGCAGTTTGTTGTTGTTGTTGTTTTACCTGTGATAAAATGAAACTATTGAGGAAGAGGATGTCAATCTTATAGGAAAACTGAAGTGTTTGTTTAGACTGTCTTCCAATTAGCCTCAGATTAGTCTTAGACCTACTACTTAGACCTAAGGGGCACTAGAGAGTGAAATGTCTGATATCCTTCCTTTTCTTTAGTCTAAATAGCCAAGCCTGAGTTTTGTCCATTAAAGGTTGACAAGCCTTTACCATCCAAGTATCTCTGGAAAGGCATCCCTGCAGGGGACAGCTCAAATTTAGTGGTCTGTGAAATAAAACTGGTTTGTAGTTGTGTGTGTTTGTCCTGAAGAGTGTCTTAAATATGTTAATCATGAAGAGGCTTCATATAAAAACCTGCATTATTCTACTGGGTTGTCAAAAAAGTCATGATGCAGTTTTGCATAGAAAAATACTCATGACTTTTTCGACAACCCAATATTACCTGTGAACAACAGGGTATGTGGAAAACCTCAATTCTCACAAGACTAGAGCTGAATAGCGGATGGCCGTCCTGTTTAAACCTGTCAAATTCCTTTTATTCTTAAGAGATTTTTGTTATAGGGTGTATGCACTTGTCTAAGAGACAGAGAGACAGAATATGAGGAGTCACCCCCTGGGGAGGTGGCCATGCTGCAATCTTTGTCTTCCATTCTCCTCTAGGGATCTTGGACACGTACGCACACATGTGCCCAGTGTGAATTTCAAGCCATCTCACCCAGGAACCATGGTCGACCACATGGGAGTCCAGCGATACACCCCTTGTGCCATCTGCTGGTCCCTAAGTCTGCCATATTCTAAGTTGTCACAGCCTTCAGCCCTCCCACTGTGGCTCGAGATACAGTTCTTTAGGCCTACTGCAGTCAGGTTCTTACATGCCTGTCTCCTGTAGGTAAAACAACTAGTAGCCTCATAACGTTGACAATTTAGAGGTTGATGATAAAGCATCCACTTTGTGTTCGGCCTGGGAGTGCATTCATCTCTAAAATATCTATGAGAACATTAAGGCTTTTCCACGCCTCTCCTGTTCTTCCTGCCCACATTCCCTTCTTGGGCTATTATCAGAAAATAAACATACCGCAGAAAGTAAAAGGCATTTCCAACACATTTTCCTTGCAGCATTCACTCAAAAACTTTTATTATTTATATTTCTAGCACAAATATACACATATTTACATACATAGATACATATAAAAGGATTTCAATGATGAACTTCTAAATGAGCGTTAGAGTCAATAAATCTATGAATTCAGAGAGAGGAGGGAGCGGATGGGTTGTTAAAAGGTTTGGGGAACATTTTTAGGACAGACCTTCTTATCCAAAGCTGGATATTACAATTAGGTAAGGGCTGATGACTTTTGCTACTGGAGAAGTGAACATGGGGAGGCTGGAAGGGAAGGGCTATATACCGTCAGGGGAGGTGGTTGTCAAACAGTAGATGGATCTGTATCTTTCAAATGGAGTCTCAAGACCCCTGAGGAATCGCAAGTTATCTATAAGAGATTTGAAAATATTATGTTGATGCTGATGGAATTCGGGACGTGCTGTCCCTGAACAAGGCACCGTCCCACGTGAGGAGACTACAGGAGCAGGGAGGACTGTCCTGCCCTCGCCTAACCTTTTCCGAAGCAGGTAGATAGGTTCATTTGAGAGATGTCCTCCCTAAATCTGGAGGAAAGGAATCTCCTTATCTCTGAAGGCACAGAGATACAGAGAGGACTCTAGACAGGCCCTGCTAACCTCCTCCTGGCTCACTACCCTTGCCTGGTACTACTCGGCCCAGTCATGCTTTTCCCTGACGATCCACTCTTCCTCAAGCCTAAGCACAAGTTTCCCTGTCTCTCAGGGTCTTTGTTTCCTTACGAATTCTCCTGTGTCATGCAAAACATATATTATTAAATAAGTTTGTATGCTCATTTCTTGTTAATTTGTCATTTGTTACAGGGACCTCAGTCATGAATCTAGCAATGGGAAGAAAATATATTTCCTTTTCTTCCTGCCAGAGCTAATTGTTCTAGTCGGTTTTGCTGCTATTAGCAAAGTGCCTACCACTGAGTGTCTCTGTATGTTTTTACAGCACTAGCAGAGATACCTGAGACTGGGTGATTTATAAAGAAAAAGGAGTTTCTGAGCTTGCAATCTGGCGGCTGGAAAGTCTGAAGGCACAGGCCTGACCTGAGGGTGGCCTTCAATGGCCGACAGAAGCGCAGAGGGCGGCAGGCAGACGCGGAGAGAGCAGCTTGCTTTCTTACTTTTGTAGTAAGCAGTTTTCACCAGAACTAACTTCCTCTACAGAGCTGTGTCTTGAGAGACATCACTAATCTGTTCACAAGAGTGTTGTCTCCATGGCACAATCACCATGCGCCAGTCACTGCCCACGAGGCCTTATGGGGACACCATGAACAAATTAAGTCTCCACTTAGTACTTTCACAATCCAGTCAACGCAACCAAGTCCCAATGCATGCATTTCCAGGGGACATCCGAACTCAAAAGCCTGAGCAGAGCAGAGCGACGGTGTCAGCATGTCTCTTGTTCTGGACTCCCCCCCTCTCCTTACAGAGACACCAGAACTCAGTCAAGGGACTCGCCCTGATGATTTCAATCTCATCCCAAGGGCCCCACCTTTTGTCACTATGAAAATAATAGATTTCCTCTTAGTACCTTCGCAACCAAATCTCCACATACAAATTTTGGGGGAGGGGATACATACCATAGCATTCATTTAAAATATTGCTTAGTAGCATATTTGGGGTCCCAAGATCTTCTGAGCAGTACCTCTCAACTTCTTTGCCCACTTTTGTGTTTGTGTTGGCAGCAAATGGTCCCCTTCAGTCATCATGGGCTGGAGAGAAGAATCTGAAGGAGGCTAAATATGTAAAGGAGGCATTCTTAGCGAGAGAAGACGGGAGATATTGTTTGTGCACTGAAAACGATTTTTCAGAAGTTTGGACAGAGAATATCGGTGACAAGACCGAGTTACCACAACATAATATATATCACAGACGGAAAGCCATTCTGTGTTAAGGTGATGTGGCGTCTTAGGTTCAGCAAAACAACTTTAATTTTCACATTAAACTAATGCAGTGAGCTTGAATTTTATTGCTTTTTAATGTTTAAAATAGAATTTGTAAGTTTAGTTTTATTATTATTATACACAATATATAAGCTTAGGGCATCTGTACTTTGTTTAACGTACACTATGATTTGTATGTGTCTATTCCTAGCCTTTCTTCTGTTCTTACCCCCAGAAGAGAAAACTCTCTGCTCGCCTAGCTTACCTGTTCTCTCTGTCTCCCCTGTGCCAAGGAGGCTTTGCTTCTGAGCAGGTGAATTGCACCACTGTGGGTGAAGTCCAGCAGAGTTAGCAGAAACCAGCATCTGGGGTGTGAGAGGCGTCCAAGCTTGATTCTCGCACCAAGAAAACATGCTAACTCCACTACCATACACCAGGTTTTCAACAGGATTGCTGAGTTGAAAAGATAAGAGGAGAGATGCTTAGGAAGAGCAGTAAAGTCCACAAAGTAAAGAAGAGAAAGAAGGAAAAGTCACAGGTTTTGGCAGTGGTGGCAGGAAGAGTTTTAGGGGATCTTTGTATGAAGGGAAGTATAGAGTGGTTTGATGAGGCCAGAGTATTTGAGAGCAAATGTTCTGGGGTGTTTTTCATGGAGTCAGAGGAAAAACTAAAATTCCTCTCAATTCTATAAGAAGGGTCTGCTCTAATGTGCTTACCAAGAAAGGGGAATCATCAGGGTTGGGTCTTCCCTTATGATCCTTAGTGTGGGTTGCTGATAGGCAGGTTTCTCTAATTGGGAGCCAATTATGCACAAGGAAATTACTTAAGGAATATACTTTAAATTGGGAGGTATCATCTATACCTATTTTGAGAAAAGAAATACAGATGACTCTTGAACAACATGGGAGTTAGGGGTGCTCAGTCTTCCCAGGGGAAAATTTGTGTATAACCTTCGGCTTCCCCCAAATTTAACTAAATACTAGTAGCCTGCTGGAAACCCTACTCTGCACGAACAATTGATTACACATACATTGTATAGGTATTACATGTTGTGTTCTTACAACAATGTGAGCTGAAGAAAAGAAAATGCTAAGAACATCCTGGGGCCGGCGCCATGGCTTGGCGGTTTAAGAGAGGATGACCCTACGTGAGAAACCCTGCAGTTTGAATCCTGGCCCTGGCTATTTGGAAAACATGCTGTGCACATGTGCATGTGTGTCCAAACTCCTGACAGGAGGTGTAGAGATTAAGGAGGCTGGATCCCACATGACCAATGGCACTGTTTGATTCTTGAACCCTGACGATTGTAAAGCACACTGGGTTTATGTGCAGACATGCCCCAAATCCCAAGAGGAGAATGGAGGAGAAGAAATTGCATCTCGGCCATTCCATCATGGGGATTGATTTCTCATTTTCTGTCTCTCTTTGGCAAATGCCCATGCCCTATAGCAAAAATACTAAAAAGAAAAGAAAAGAGGAAAGAAAAGAAGATTAAAAAAAAGATAAGAGAAACTCCTGATAGAAATGGAAGACAAGGGATTACAACATGATCCTGTTCCATTGGGGAACACTTTGTCCCACTATCCCTGTCTCTATGTCTTTGGCAGGCTCATGCATCTTTTGACAAAAAAACAACCAAACCAAACCAAAAAAAACCCCAAAAACCAAAAACAAAACCAAAAACACTAAAGAAAGAAAATCCTAAGGAAGAGAAAATATACACACAGTGTTTTACCATATTTTCCAATATATTTATTGGAAAAAATCCATGGATAAATGGCCTCCTGTAGTCGAAGCCTGTATTGTTCAAGGCCAGTTGCATTCTCTCACCAGCCCCATCCCAGATCTGAGCTGCTATTATTTTCTGGAGAGGGTTACCATTTGATTTTCAACATTGCTTGCCTGGGGGACTTATCAGAATAATAAAGGAGAGGCATTAGTCTTTGGTTGCTCAAGATTCATAAATTCTTTAGGGTCACAGTTCTATCGCATTAGCTAAATGGAGTTTTATAGCAGTGCTCTCTTGTAGAAAGAAACTTATGCCTTAGAAGACAAGCTAGCCTCTGGGTACAATGCAATTAGCTCAGCATATAAAATATAATTAGCATCCTGTCAATTTCCCATCCCACAGAGCTCTTGCCACTGCCCATTCCTCTGTCTCCGCCCTGTCATTTTGTTTGCATCGTTAAAACAGTTCTTAACTGGAACCTGTGCTTCCAGGAGGTGCTTTCTCCATTTGCTGTGTCCACGCTATTAAACACTGCCACGGGCCATCTACCATGTTAGAGGCTGTGTTGAGCCCAAGGCAGAGTCTGCCTTTACAGAGGTTATGGCTGCAGGGGATAGAGACATTAATGCACTTGAGGAGTGCCCATAGGGCTTCGGGATCTCATTATAGGGGAAGGGAAAGTGGGGGAACTCAGGGAAGTGTTCCCTGAGGAGCCCAGGGGGTCTTTGACCTGAGGCCTGGAGGTTAAGGGAGAATTCATGGAGCAAAGGGCGAGCGGAGGGCAGTAAGTCAAGAATGTTCCTGGAGGAAAGGAAAGAATCAGCGCTCAGGCCACTGGTGAGTTTGGGTGGGACTAGCTCAGGCAAGGCCATGCAAACCGGGTAGAGGTTTGAGTCTTTATTTGGAGAGCAGTTAGAAGGCAACGGAGGGTTTTAACCTAGGAGTGATAGGACTGGCTGCAGAATGGAGAATCATCCCAGAGACAGCTTAACTTTTTAAAGAATGCAATCTGATTATGTCCTCTCTTGTTCAGAGACGTTTGCGGGCCTCTCATGCCACCAGAATGACGGCTAAACAATGTATTGCAATAAGGCTTCAAGGTCCTTCTTGAACTAAGTCCTGAAACTCCTCCAGGCTCATCTTTGCTTCAAGCCTCCCCTGCCCTTCCGCTCAGTTTCTGCTCCCACCACACTCCCTCTCTGTGCTAGCTTCAGGCCTCTCATGCTTTTTGAACTTTAACCCAGTAAACAGTTTTCAGCATTTTACGACATTGTGATTCAGTGCCCATATCTGTATAATATATTGGGGAAAAGTTTTATGGGACAGTGGAAGATGAAGTCTGATATTTTTCCTTTTCTTTTTTAAGTTTTTGCTGTAGGGGAGAGAGAGAGAGAGAGGGAGAGAGAAAGTGAGAAATCCCCCCCACCCCCAGGCCATGCAACAACCCTTGTCCTCTCAGGACTCTGGGCACACCTGCGCACACACCAGTGTATCTTTTTCAAGCCGCCAGGACAGGACTCAAACCACACTGTCAGCCACATGAGATCCAGTTGCCTTAACCACCCTGCCACTGGCTGGCCCTCTCTTTTCTTTCTGAAGAATGCGGCTCTTAGCAAATTGATTTCCTAATCCATTTCACCCTCGGTTTCTTCTGCAAGCTGGCTTTCCCTTTGGATCTGGGACTTCGCCTGGGCATTTCCTTCCAAGTAAAGCTCTGTCTCCTGCGCTGCTGGGAATTCTTGCTCCACCTTCTTTCCCCAGTCACTGGCAGGCTCAGGGAACCTCTGTGACTTAGCAAGGCCAGAGAGCCATCCTTGTAAGGCTCTCACTGCGTTCTGTCTGTTCTTCCTCCCTTCTTTCCTTCCGGCCGCCCACATTCAGTGTTTATTGAAAACCTATTACTGCCAGGCACCGTCCTAGGCTTGGGAGCAGGGCTGGCTTTTGCTGTTGCTGTCTTGAACATCTTACTAATGTTCCAGCAAGGGGCCCTGCGTTTTATTCCATACAGGGCCGCACAGATCACCATGTGTCATGACAAAACAGACGGGCTCGCTCCCCGCGCAGGGCCCACATTCTGGAGCTTCCCAAGCAGTCACCTCCGTTGGCCTCGGCATTTGTCTCACTGCGTAGAGTTTGCCCTTCTAGCATCTCAACTACACGTAAGCTCCTAGGAAGCAAATGCTCCTCCCCACCACTGTCTCCAGCACACACCACATTGCCTGGCCTCTCCTGTGCGCTAGCAGATTTTGGCAGAATGAGTGAAGGAGCAAAATGTTGCTTCCAACCTTCGTCCCATAACGCACGGTGCCCTTGATCGATGCTGGCCTCGATAGTCCTTTGATAGGACTTTGCTCGGACTGACGCTCCTTCTCTGGCTGTTTACCCTTCAACTCTGAAGTGGGAACTTTGGAAGAGTTGGAGCGCAAAGTACACTGATGAGCTTCGTTTCCATTTCAGTGTGAAGCACTCACCAGGGAGATGACTTCAGCCGCGACCCAAGTCAGCGATTGTCCTCAGAACGGGCAGAGAAATTTCCAGACATTCGAGATGGTTAACGACTTCAACTAGAAATGAGTTGAAGGCCGAGGAGGAGCCTCCGAGTTAAGAACTCAGGGGTAGCGAGATGGAAAGCCTGTCTTATGCTTCGAGTTTTTAAAAAAGATGACTTAGTAGTTCACTTGTAATAATCAGCAACTGGGCATCATTTATCTCGAGGAAACCAGTTTTTGTCAAACAAATCCAGTATTTAGGGTTTTTCGTTTCTACATCTAATTTGAGACAGAGAAAGAGACACAGAGAGAGAGAGCGCCTCGGACAGGGTCTTGACTCCACATCGACCCCTGTCTCAGGCCCCCAAGGTGACAGACACGGTGTATGGCAGGTGCATTCAAGGTGGTCTCTGGGCTCAATTCCCAAACCCTTCCCGTGGGTCAGCCTCGCCGAGCATTGCATTTTACCGTTGAACCACCATCGGGCCCTGTTTCTGCATCTGGTTTTAAGAACAGATTATAAGTGAAGTTTGGGAACTTACAGTGTCTGTATACCTTAGAATACTTTCCAGGGCTAGTCAAGGCCATGGCCGATCCTTATCTCTTACCTTTTACTGCCATCCTGTGGCCATTTCATTTTCTAGATAAAAGCTCATTCACAAAGCCACATTTTTCATTTTAATTACAGATAAACTAGGTTTCAGATGTTATCAGTCCTCAGTTAACACAAGTCTACTGTAATTCACATATTTAGCAGAATTTTGCTTCATTAAAACGTTCCACTATGCAGCAGCCAGCGCTGATTTATTCTGAGAGAGATTTCATACACTATTTTTCTCCTTTTTTCCCCCTTGCCTCCCCCACCTTGCTTCTCGGTGACTGTTCAGGCAGTAGCCAGTCCCTGTGGCTTCGCTGCAGACTCCCTCGGTGCCTCTGTATTTGGAATACCACATACCCTCTGTGGAACCCCGGCCTGGACTTCCTTTCTTGGATGTCCCCTTGTCTGCTCTTCTCAGTCAGCACAAGCAGGATCGGGCAGGACTCCGAGGACAGAGTGTGCTTCTGCGTCTCCTGGCTTATCCTTGTCCTGGGTTTGCTTCTCTGGGGAAGCGGGGGCACCCGGGGCTGGGGGAGGAGAGGTGTCTGCCAGCCCAGGGGCTTCGTCCTGGAGCTGACTTGGTCTCCAGGGCTGGGAGACTGACAGCAGTTACCTTCCCCAACGTAGGCAAGTATTGTTCATGCTGTCTACCCGAGGCCATCATGGGGTAGTTCTGACTCCAGTGGAAGTTAATAAACCTCACAGTTAGCAGTTATAACGGCTGGGGCCAGCAGGTGGGTGATGATTAAGGTGCTAGACTCCCACATGGCTATGGTTCGAATCCTGGACTCAGTGACTCGAAAATCTCCCAGGTGTGTGTGTGTGTGGGTGTGTGTGTGTGTGTGTGTGTGTGTGCGTGCGCACGCCCAAAATGCCATGAGGAGAGTGGAGGAGAAGGAATTATAGCATGGCCATCCCCCCGCTATGGGGTAGTTTATCACTTTATTCTCACTGTCTCTCTCCAGCGAGTATATTTGCCTTATGGCAACACTTTCCCTGCCCCCCCCAATTCTAAACAGAAAACAATAATAATAATAATGCTAATTTATGGGCCAGCAACTGGAAAAACACATCAGTCATGTGTGCGCATGTGCCCCAAATCCCTACAGGATGGGGAAATGGAGAAGGGATTGCAGTGGGACTAAGCCCCCCTGGGGGCACTTTCTCCCTTTCTCTGTCTCTCTGTCTCTCTGGCAAGTTCATCTGCCTTCTAGCAATTCAAAACAAAAAGCACACCTGAGTCCTTCGATGGCAATCTTGCTTGTCTAAGGTTACCCAGCTGGGAACTGGTGTGCTGGTTGAGTAAATGAATATCTGAGCTGTGATGTCCAGTGCATGAGCTTCCACTTATGCTTCATTCTAAAGCATTGCCTTATAACCCAAGTGTTTTTGTTTTTGTTTTTTGAACGGTTTTGGTGTGTGGAGGACTCTGTGGCATCAGCATTTACCTCTGGCAAAAAAAAAAAAAAAAAAAAAAAAAAGAAAGAAAAGAAAAAAGATTTACTGTTGTTTATTCTCTCAGGATTCGGACTTACTTGGGACTAGTTACCACTTCTTTTCTTGCCTGTTTTTCTCTTTCAGAATGAAAATATCTGTTCTATGCCTGTGCCATCATTGTGTCTCTCTCTTGCAATTTTTTTTTTAATTTAATGATTTTAAATGAATGATTTCTTATTCACATTTAGAAGATTTAACACCATCGCATCTTAAAAGCACATCATTAGCTTTGACTGCATAGGCTTGTGGCTGCAAGGGAATTGGCTTCCAGGTAAGTCACATATTGGGTTTCACCCGTACCTGATTTAGTGAGACTCTGAACTTAAGACTTTCAAGTTGGAATGTGCTGGAATGGTTAATATTTGGAGAGCTTTTGGGGTGGGATAAAAAAGTATTATGTCTATGAGGAGGATGTGCATTTCGGGGAGACAAAGGCAAAGTGCTATGGCCTGAATATCTGTCCCTTCCTGAACTCATGCTGAAACGTGTTGCTGTTGCAGCGGCGTTTCCAGGTGCGGCCTGTAAGAGGTGATCGGGCATCCTCCCGGTGCGTCCGGCGCTGCTGTAAGGCCGTTTGCTCCCTCTTGCTCTCTCTCACCCTTCTGCCTTCGGCTGTGGGATGACGCAGCCAGGAAGGCCCCACCGGACGCTGACCTCCCAGCCCTAGGACTGTGACCAGTGAGTTTCTGCTTATTCTATTCCCCTGCCTGTAGTGTTCTGTCAGAGCGCGAAATGGACTATGACAGTTCTTTCTCTTTTAATTGTATTTGAATTTCTTTTATACATTCAATCACCTATGTCACTTCCCTTGTAAAGTGAATGTTCCAACATGAATATATTTCTCACCAGTTCAGTTGGGGATATCATACATGTTATCATCAACAGATAATAACCCATTTCTTTGTCCCTTAAATGTCTTGTCTTTTTCTCCTTAAGTCTTTCCTCAGACTCTCCTTCCCCCACCATCTTCTCACACTGTGTCTGGTATCTCTAACCATTCTCTATGCTTCTAGCCTCTAGTCGTTCAGTTCCGGCCACAGAGTGCAGACTGTGACGGTTCTTAACCGCCCACGGGTATGTTTAATATTCTCCCTCATGACTGAGTTTCCTTATGTACGTGGCTCGTTTCTGGTCTGTAGTCCATTCCACTGCCCCCTGCGAGGGCAAGTGTTTCTTTCATCTTACTCTTCTTTGGCATTGTCTTAGGGATTTTTTTTTTTTTAATTTAGAAAAACCATGTTTTTCTGTATGTATTTTAGAATCAAATCGTCGAGTTCACCAAAAACGCTTTGTAATGATTTTGACTAGAACTGGGGAGCAATTGCAGTCTATAGGCTGCTAATTTGTTCTCACTCTGTTCTTCCTACTTGTGAGCTTGCGGCTGCCATTTGAAGACTCTCTCACCCTCTTGGCACCTATTTTTTGGCCACATGAGGTAGAGTACTTGCATACCGGCTGCAACTATTTCCTCCCTCGTATCCATCACCTTTTCTTTTTTTTTTTTTAAAGAGCTATTTAATTTATTACCATTATTATTATTTGTTTAATTCAATCAGAGAAAGACAGAAAGAGAAAGTAGGAAAGGAAGCCTCCAGGTCCGGGATTTGAACTGCAGTCAGCCATGTGGGAGTCTAGCACCGTATGTCAGTCCAGCCACCTACCAGTCCCAGTATCCGTCATCTTTTGCAATGTGACTTTGTTGCCTCTCCTCTCAATAGGTGGAGTCTATTTCTCTACTCTTTGGGCATGAGCTGGTCTTGCGACTTGGTTTGCCTGGCAGAATGCATCGGGACAGGGAGCGTGTCAGCTCTGGTCCTCAGTAGGCCTTTGGTGACATTGCCCGCTCTTGGAATTTTGCTGCTGCCTGTGAATAAGCTTGGATTAGTCGGCTGGTTGGTGAGAGACAGGTGTTTAGTCATCTCGTCTCAGCTGCCAGTCTGCTACACCCCTCGCAAAGCCACCTAGCAGACTCGCAACTGACCAAAGATGCACGAGGATTTCCCACAGCCCACAACTACCAGCTGGGTCTGGTCTTCATCATCACCCATGGAATAATAAGCTGAATAAGATGGTTGTTTTAAGCTGCTAAATTGTGGGGGGAGGGTGGTCAGTCAGAAATAGCTGATCAATACCCAGTGACCAAGTCCTCACAGTGTATGTGAGGCAGAAGTGACAGCGTTGCTTTGTTCCAGCAGCCTCTCCTTGCTACAGGCTGATGTGGAGCTTTCCTGCCTTGGACCAGGCAGGTGTAGACAGAGCCCTAGGATGGTTGACCTCCAAGTGTGGTCTGCTCACTGCTCCATCTCCAGGTGGTTCTGAGGGCCAGAGAGGTCAAAACTATTTTCCTAATGGTAACTTATTGCCTATCTCGCCGTATTGACATTTTCACAGATGGTACAAAATCAATGGGAATAAAACTGCCGCCAACCCATGCCAGGTCTTGTCTGGCAAAGAATTAGAAAGCAGACAGAGAGGATAGTCAGTGAAGGGTATTAGAGAGGGAAAGGAAAAAGCTTCCAGTCATGGAAGGGGTCCTGAACAGGTTGTGGAAGGGAAACCAGACGCCAGGGGTTTTTAATCTAGCAGTCAGAGCAGTGGGCTGGCTCTCTGATAAGATTTGAATCTTTTGGTCAGTCATGTGGAATTCAGCTCCCTTACCCACTAAGCCCCTGTGCTGGCTTGAGTAGGCTATTTCAGTGAGTAGCCAGAAAAACTGGTTATTTAGAGATGATGATTTAGGAAGACAATTTTTTTTTAAATGTCAGAAGTCAACCAATGTTAAATTTTGAGTGGGTAAGCAAAAATGATTATTTAAAAATCTTTTATCTGCTACCATGACTTTGACATTAGCTTACCAATGCCTAAAAATTTTTCTGATGATGTTGGCAGTATGTTAATTAATTTTTTAAAAATGTTATATAATGAAGTACATCAATGTTTGAAAAACCTACATTAATTTGGAGAACCCATATCTTCCAAAGAACTAATCCTTACTATTGCAAAATCAATCACAGTCAAAAGACCCATTCAAGAAAGACCATTGGATTTTAATGTAACAGAATATGATAAGTTCATTGTTATCAGGTTTTATATTCTTCCCTGAAATTATGCTACTAAGGAACTAGAATTTGGGACCAGCAGTTAGCGTAATGGCTATGTCGCTGGACTCCCACGTAGTTGACTGCAGTTCGAGTCCCGGACCCGGTGGCTTAAACTCACGCCAGGTGCATGTGTGTGCGTGCCCAAGATCCCGAGAGGAGAATGAAGGAGAAGGGATTGTGGCGTGGCCATCCCCCCTGGGGGGGTGATTTCTCGCTTTCTGTCTCTCTGTCTGTCTGGTGAGCACACGCACTCTATAGCAAAAACCTCTCAAAAAAAAAAAAAAAAAGGAACTAGAATTTGTTAAGCTTTGGTATAGTATCAAATAAGAAGAGTCATGATGATCTGAAAACACTATTACAATAACCCTTTTTTCAACCACAGTTCTGTGTAAAATTAGATTATATTAATCTATTTTAATGAAAACAACTTAGTGCAACAGAAGGAATACAGGAGAGATGAGAACCCAACTGACCCAGATATTAAAGAGATTTTCAAAATCACAGAACAATTTCACTCTTCTCATTAAAGTTTTGTTTTATTAAATAGATTTGTTTTTCCTAAAATATATATTACTCATGTTCACATACAATCGGTTAATTATTTTTTTAAATGAAGCAATAAATATCATAAACATTTTTTAACTTTCTAGTGCTATGATTATTGGTAGATGTAGCTCATAAGTCCTAAAGTTCTCTGAAATTCTCAGAATATTTCTTTCCTTGTAGTCTTTATATTTTAGAGATGTTTTAGGCACACAGAAAAATTGAGCAGGAAGTACAGAGAGTTCCCACATACCTCCGGCTCACCTCCCACCCCCAGGGCCAACCTTCCCAACTATTAACAACTCAAACCAATGTGATGGGTTTCTTATAACTGATGAGCATACACTGACATGTCGCTATCACCCATAGTCCATAGTTTAGAGTTCACTCTTCGGAGTTGTATGTTCTATGGGTTTTAAAAATGTTCAGTGACATACGTCAACCATTATAGTATCATACATTTTAGTTTTACTGCCTTAAAAATCCTCTGCGCTCTGCCAATTCACTCCTCCTTTCTCCCTACCCTGGCAACCATCAATCCTCTTCCTGTATGTAGCCTTTCTACTGCATAGTGTAATCTAAGGTTCCTCTGTCTTTTTATGGCTTGATAGTTTTGAATGTGTGT